>NC_056735.1:844006783-844054283 GCF_019279795.1 Protopterus annectens | reverse complement strand
ATCAGTGCCTTGGAAAAATTCCTTTTAGTACTTATTCGCTGTGGCATATATAGATTGGCTAACAGAGCCACTGTAATAGCAAAGCCAGATATAACTAAATCCATCAAGGACCATCAGATAATAGGCTACTATCTAACATTGAAGAGACTCATAAGACTTTTAGGAATTATTCTGAAGAAATAGAAACTGGGAATATTTCATTGTCAGAATCTTAATGGGAGCTTTTGCAAAAAATAATAGTAATAAAAACATTGTGATTGATGTGTTGAGAATCTAAAAACCCCACAAATATAACAGAAGTTACAAATCAAATAAAACAAACTTAACAAAGTTCCTTTGATATCTGGACTAATTCTAGAACTACATACATTATTTTTACTAAAAAGTATACAAATGATAACATTTATCAAAGTTAATTTAAATAAGATAATACTTCTATTCTAGAAGTATACATTAACATCAGTCATTCTGAGACTCAAAATAGAATCAAACTTACTTACATTGTAGCCATATTCAAAGAAGACAAAAATAAACTTTGCTCTTCTTATAAATAAATGTAAATTGGGAACTATCATAGATTTCTCCCATGACACCAACTTCCTACAAGAGGGTCTAACACAAACAAATGACTAGGGTGAAAGCTATGGATTAAAACTCGATACAAAGAAATGCATTATAGTGCTCTTTGGGAAGGCATCCACATAAGCAAATTACCTCATCAATAAAACAACCCCAAGAGTTGACCTGATAATTAAGGATCTGGGAACATATGTAGTTAGTAATCTGGCATTCAACCAACATGTAGCCATGGTAGTAAGAAAACAATTCTATGTTTCCCAACTCATAAGCAGTGGTATGGTATCCAGGTCTAAGGAAGTAATAGTACCACTCTAATCAGCCATTATCAGACCCATCATTGAGTACAATGTCCCTTTTAGCATGTTCCTAGCCAGGCACTTGGAACAGTTGGAATTCCCTCAAGGATTTCTCACCAGGAGAATCCAGATTATAAATAACCTGTCCTAAACAGATCACCTTAAGGTCTTATCTCTCTACTCAATCTCATAAAGGTTGCTGAGAAGTGATCTATAAGGCATCCTCAGATCCAGCTCTGATGGATCTCTTGCATATCTGAAAGGCAAACAACACCAGATCCAAGGAATTAAACTGAGCTTTGTCTGTGAAATAAGCAGAATGGCTGAAGGTACTAATATGAGTCTCAAAGGATCCTTGCATTATGGTATCAGCTTCCCACACTATGTGAAGCAGAGTTCATCCTTGATCATTGGATGGGAAATCTCAAATTCACCCCTGGTCTGGCCCCCAAATCTCTAATGGACAGAGGTTGACAGTAAGAAAATTAATCCCCAATTAACCTATCATCCACATAACCCTTAGTTACCTCTTTACTAACATACCTCACCATATATGCGTCAAGGAACTCTGAGACAAAACTGAGTTTGGTTGCATGGCTAGGTTTGTAAAGACCCTGGTGATCATTAGCCTAATATGAATGCATAGATATAAAATGCTACTAAATGTGGATTATAAATTATGTTCATATTTGTAGACAGAACTAAAGTATAAATGTCATAATTTATAGATGACTACTGTTTTTATAATTGTTAGTCAGACAAAAGATAATAGAAGGAATTCTAACACTAATATATTATGTTTATTATAGCAGAAAGAAAAACTAGAAATCATCAGTATTGACAAGGAAAATAATTTGTATTCATTATGCTAGTACTATCTATTTTAAGTTTGGGGTGATTTTGTACTATAAAAATACTGCATGAAATTAATAAAGGTATTACATAATGATTCAAAGTCTTCTGTAAAAACTGGATGTATTTATCAAGAGCAACTGATATAAGAAAAGAAAACAAGGAGGCATTCCTTTTATCCCAAATTCTATCTGCACTAGTTATGGAACAAATGACAAATTCCATAAAATAATTACAATAACAGCTTTGTCATAAATTATTTCATTCAAAATGTTACAGTTTGCTAAGGAAACTTGCTAACATTAGCTGATATCAAACCTTCAATGTTGCACTTATATTTCACACTGCAATTATTTTAGGAAGACTACTAATCTCAGTTTTGACAAAAATCTAGTCAATGAATCAAAATTTAGATCATATTTCAGTTAGTAATTTCAATTTTAAATTTGATTTTAATGTAATAAAGTATTTAGAAATCATATTAGCATATCTATATAATATTATCCAGCCCAAATGTGATCACAAACACTTAGA
This sequence comes from Protopterus annectens, assembly GCF_019279795.1. Lineage (NCBI taxonomy): Eukaryota > Metazoa > Chordata > Ceratodontiformes > Protopteridae > Protopterus > Protopterus annectens. The sequence continues at coordinate 844,052,022 of NC_056735.1, read as the reverse complement.
TGTCACAATAAAATAGTTCTGGAAAATGTCTAACCTCAGATTTAATGGTAACAAATATGATATGATACTACTGAATCAAAATGTATATTCTATTTGAATGAGCAATTTTGATTTTAATTGAAATTATAATCAATTAAAGTACTTAGTACATAGCACACAATTTCAATAATATTATCCAGACCAAAAAAAAATCCAAAATTATAGCACAATTATTTTTAGATGTAATAAAAATCATTACTTTTAGGCATTGATCATATCTGATAAAAATATTCTCTGCCAAAAATATTATATAAAGATAAATCCACTACATTTTCTCCAAGCAAAGCATACAACATAAAAAAGGTAATCAGCAGGTTTCTCTAGTATCAAAATAACACACTAGTAGCTTATAAAAATAAAATTAAAATCTGGAAACTGTGAGTATAGGTTTGCAGGACATAGAAATATGTGTAATGATGTCTATATTTAAATTTTAGTTCACTGCACTGACATTTCTTATAATCTCAAATGGAAACAACTATAACAGAATTTATGTAATGAAAAAAGCTAAGATCTTAGAACAAGTTGTAACACCTTTTTACTTATAACTATTTTTCAAAACTGGCATACATTCCAAATATATAAATAATATTTTGGAATGTTTATTTTTTAATTAAAAATATCACATTCTAAAAGGTTAACTCTTCATACAACTGTTTAGATAAGATGACAATTATATCAAGAAAGGGTAACATCAATAAATATGCACTAAAATCAATTTTTACTCATGTAGAGCATGAACAATTGTATTCTCATAACATTACATGGTATTTCTATTAATGGCATTGCACTAAGTTTTCTAAAACAAGAAGATCTATGTTTATTCTGTTTGAGTTAAATTTTGATACTGGAAATTCCTAATACATGCCAATATGGGAATTTATAGGTTCATAGGTGTTTACTAGGCTAATGACCACAAGGGCCTTTTTAAGCCTAATCATGCATCACAAATCTCTGACAAATTCTGGCACCCTTGATAAGTGCAAGCAGGGGCTTGGAAGGTGAAACATTTAAAAGCAGGGGCTTAGAAGGCAAATCATTTAAAAGCAGGAGCCTGTGAAATGAACCATTTGCAGGCTGACTGGGTCCATTAGAGACATAGGTACCAAACCAGGGATGAATTTGCTGTTCCCCATCCAGTTATCCAAGTTACACTTGAATTGAGTTAGGTATGAACTCTGCTTCATGTGGATTGGGAGCCTGTTCCAGAGAAGAGGTAGTCTCTGGGGTACATATCTGTATTTCCAGCAGGTCCTGTTTATATCACAGACAAGGTTAAAGTCTTTAAAATGGGTAATTCTGGTGCTGTTTGTTGTGCAGGTATGCAGGAAGTCCATCAGAGTGTGGTCTGGCAATACCTTATATGCCAGGCATAGATCTCACTTAAACAGCTTGTAGGAGAAAGAATACAGAAATAAGGTCTTGAGGCAGTCTGCATAGTATACCTTACTTATGCCGTGTATTGTTTTAGTGAGGAGCCTCTGTGGACACTCCAATTGTTGGATATGCCTGGTTAGGTACATATCAAAGAGGGCAGGTCTGATAAATGCCAAATACAGTGAAACAATAACTTCCTTGGACCTAAATGCCATATCTTTGTTTAATAAGTTGTTTAACATAGAATTATTTCCTCACTGCTGTAGGCACATGATGGCCATGGGCTAAATTGCTGTTTATGTCTCCAAGTCCCTAACTTCTGCATCTTAGGGTTGTGTTATCAATATGATAGTTACCAGGTGTGGACAACTTCTCAAAGGATATTATTATGCATTTTTTAGCATTTAATTTTAGTCCATGGCTCTGTGTCAGCCCTTCCTGGAGAACATTTGTGTCAGTGGATGATTCGATGATAGCAACCAATTTGCAATCATCTGCAAATTTAGTCATGCAGTGGCCATTGACATTGGCCTTGATTTCAGAATTGTAAATCCCAAAAAGGAGCAGTCCCAGGGCTGATCCCTGAGGGACTCCTCTTGTGACCTCTTGTGACTGGCATCTTTGTAGAGGTGGACTCCCCAATTCTCACTTCCTGGGTTGTGAGCCAGCTGTCTATCTATCAGGGGACATAAAGGTTTGTACCTAACCTCTTAAGTTTGTCAACGATGCTGGAGTGGTAGATTTTGTCAAATGCCTTGGCTAGGTCAAGGTAGGCAGTGTAAACTGTTTTGCCCTCATTCATAGACAAAACTCTAATTTTAAGTTGAGCAGAACAATTTCCTCCTTTTTATTTTCAAAGTAGATCATTTTATACACTTGACAGAATTATGAAAATTTGTTAAAAAATTGATAAATTTTGGAAGTATAACATAGACATAAAAACTGACTTAGAAGCATATATTTTTTTTGCAAATTAGCCATTACTGACAATTTATTTTGAATTAGTCTTTGGGATTTGTACATTTGCTAAGGATGGAAAAAAATGCATATTTCCATATCACAATGCTCTAGTTCCTTCCTTTATACATAAATATCAATATAATTTCCTTTGTTATATTTTTGCTTTAAGAATAAAAGCAATTACATGAAATTGCAAAACTACCAGCTGTCCATCAGTCTCAGAATGTATTAATTTACCCATCCTAGCATGTGGTAGATAAATTATCAGTATTGTTATGAAACAAAAACATTTTCAGTGGCTGACTACAAATATTGGTGTAAATTAACGTTGTTGCTGAATGAATATAGAACTAGTGATCTATAATACAGTAATTTTTATTTAGAATTTGATAGAAGATTTCAATTATAAAGTAATTATATTACTGAATATAAAATACATTTTACATAATGTATAAAGCTGAATTAGATTAGGTAAGATTAGCTTGATGAGTCTTTGTGCTACATCGATTAAATGCATTTTATGTTGTAGGGTTTTATCTTATTAAGTTGTATATATCATATGAACTGTGATATTGTTTAATAAAATCATACAACTCAGATTTAAAAAAATAAAAAAATACGTGATTTTGTGATGCTATAAAATTCAATAATGACTTAATTAGACATATAGTGGTTAACCTTAGTACTGAATACATGACCCCGAAGGCGCATAGTCTTTAAAGTCTGTTTTTTCTGATGAAGTTCACAGCATATTAAAGTGAATGAAAGCGCTAACCTTTGGGGTCCGTGTCTTTTGATCTTGCTTTTGGAGCAGTTTTTTTTAAATTTTCCAAAGTAAAAGACATGACTAATAATAAAATCCAGCATCACTAAGATGAAAGAAAATAGAATTTAATAATGCCATGCACTAGAATTTAATAATGTCATGCACTGTCACCTAAAACAGACTTAAACCAACATGTTAGCAGAATATAAATAACCTTAAAACAATAGTTAATGAAAAGGACATATGATAAAATGCAGCCAATGAAATCATACTATAACAAATATTTAAACAAAAATACCTATGGCATTTAAACAAATAAATTATTATTCATGTAATCTGATTTTTTAGTTATAGAACATTGCAGACTGAAATCGCACCACTGATGTTTTGAAAAGCAGTTTAATTTATTTTCAGTTGCCATGCTAATGCACATCACTCATAAATAACATACAAGTATGCACAATTCCTCAGGTCAAACTCAATGCTATCCAAAAAAACAAACAAACAAAAAAAAAAACTGGAATTTTCTAAATATTTCACACATAAACGTGTGCCTACAAATAACATGTTCTGTATAATGCCCCATAAGTCTTGTAGATATGTTTTTGGATAGTGTTGAGTTTAACATTTGTTTTCTGGTTGCATGAATTAAAGTCCATTTTTCTTCTCTGCAGCACTGATGTTACATTAAAATAATTCTTAGTTTTCTTTAAAAACAAGTATATTTACTGCAAAAATTACATAAGCTTGAATTAATAAAAATATGAAAGAGCTATTGTTTCTCATCACCTATTGCCCGCTTTCTAAATCCACATCTCCCTAATCAAAAGCAAAGTTTTGCTCCTACCAGATCTACTATCATACGATGTTTCAACTGTAACTGTGCATCTTGCAAAAGCTATTAGTAAATAACTGCATCCTGTTTGTACTCACAATATGTGTACTATTAGTTTATGTGATACAGATTATGGTTGCCTGAGTGAGGCACGATTTCATGACACAAAAAGTATATGGTGGACTACTTAAAATCATGCTAGCATTATTTCTACTATTTTAGTTATATACTGTTCAACCAACTTAAAAAGTGACTATATTTTTACATATAGATAATAGAACACTCTTCTGTGTATATTTACAGTCAAGTCATGAAAGAAGTAACCCATTTTTCAGGAGAATTTCACAATCATTTTACATGCTCACCTTACAAAAATATTGCTGTTTAGAAAATATTATAAGAGGTAGGTAAGTGTCAGATATGGAATAAATTTGATATTTTGTAAATGCTGTATGGCAGGACAAATCAAAAACATACAGAATATCAACAATATTTCATGTCTGATCCAATCGAATGCATTTTTACAACATTGTCTAGCATTTTTTTGGTATTTGTTTGCAAGGGGAATTGTCAGTGACTCAATAGGTAGCACATTTTCCTTTGGTGTTGGAGATCAATAGACTATTGTCTTCTCATTACAAGCTAGGTGCTTGAGGTTAGCACAGATGGTTAAGACTATGAGCTGTTTAGGAGCTGCTTCCTGTAGTGCTGCATTGGATTCCCTCATCCTCCATTTGCCTACTGTGTTACTTTGACCAAGTCACTTAACAAGACAGTGGTCTGGGGTAATTAGGAAACTGGGAAACATGCAGAAAAAACACCACTGAAGATCCAAATGGTTAAATCAAGTATTTTACTAACAAGATTTCAGTAAAGTACATCATATTTTCTGAATAAAAAATATACTTACAATGTTATATCTATATGTGTCTTTAACATCCTATATTTAAAAAATAAATAAATGATAATTCAAATTTTTTAATTATCCAATGGAAATGCTGGAAGCATAGCATAAAAGAACTGATGGCTGGTTTCATGGTTATTCTGATGAAATCTCCTTAGAGAGACAAAAGGGTTCAATCTTATTATTAAAATCCTTGATTTTACAATTTTGGATCCTAAGTGGCATTTTTTTCTGCATGGCTCTTGGTTTATACTAATTATGCTGCACCATTTCTAAGGTTTATAATTAGAAAATTGGACTCCTGAATGGTTTCTTTCACTGCATGCAAAATAATTACCTCTGTATCTGATATTATTCTGAAATATATTTCAGATTATGGCAAGGTAATATGTTGGAAGTACACTATTAGAATAGTACTAGGGTAAAATGAATTATAACCCAGGAAGGCTACTTAATTATTTGCATATCAGGATTTTTTTTTCATAATAGTTTAGTATTTGTACAAGAATTAGGCAATAAATTGGATGTCCATTCAGTTCTTTTCATGTGTAAATGTTTTTCTTGAGCACTTTGAAGAACTCCTTGATCTGTAGAATGTGACATCCCTTGAGAAATCAGCAGCTGGTGGGACTAGGTCAGTTTTCTTAACTGAAATCACTGCAGTGATCAAACAGCACAGTGGTGGCAATGTAGCATGATTGGGGACATATGGCTGGAAACCTTTAAGATGTCGCATGCTACTGTTGAGCTGTAACTGCACATATTTTCAGTTTTGCCTGAAAAGTAGAACAGTACCGCTGGACTGGTAAACTGAGCACTAGGCCCCATTTTCAGTATGTGATGTAGGAGTTATAGAGATACCACTCTCTTTAGCTTCTGTAGAAAAGCCTGCCCTGGGATTTAGCTGGAGTGGCTTACTTGCTGTACTCTGCCAGAATATTGCTGGCCTCTGTCTGCATTTTATTTTGCATTGAAATGTTTCATTTTAGGTTTGGCTACTTCTATTTTGTAAATTATTCTTGTATTGCATTTGTATTACATTTGTTTTGTTTTATGTTTTCTGTTCTGTGAGTTTTAAGAGGTCTTGGCTAGGGTCAGTTAGAAAAGTTAGCAAGGAATTCCTTTGCAAATAGTGAATAACATCAGCAAATTAGTGTGAGGACCTGAGAAATAGCATTCCTCATTTAGCTAAAAATATCTCTATTTAGCTGGAGTGCATGTTTATCTTGCTTGCTGTACTCTGCCTGAATATTGCTGATCTCTGTCTGCATTTTATATTTCTGTCCCAACCGCCCAACTGTTGTTGTATTCTTAAACTTAGTGGCTTTTGAGTTGGCTGCCCCTATTATAAATCTGATTTTGGGCACTCCTCCCAGGCCCATCTCATCAGCTCATTGTACTGAGTACAGAGAAATCACTTGGGATGACCCACCACCTTAGTTTCTTAACCTTGAATTATTTTCTGTTTCCTCCCTTCCCACTTAACTAAATTGCACTTCATTTAGCTGCTTTTACTATATTTGTGTTTCTTCCTACTTTATTAATTTAGTTTGCTTTTGCTGCTTGTTTTTAAAAGTGTTCACTTGCATTTATTCTGCTGCATTTATTACTGCTGTTTGGTAGCCTGATTAAATTGCAAATGTTATTCAAAGCCTCTTAGGTTTGGTTTAAGCACTTGGGCTTCTGGACAGTTGTTTTACATTAAGAAGGATTGTGGTCTATACTCTTGTGGCAGGAGAGGTAGCTTACATCCTTCTAAGTTGGGCATTGCTCGTTGAAAGCTTAGTGTGCCTGTTATTCTAAAAGTGTCTTAGTTCTGGTTTAAGAACTTGGGCTTCAGGCCAGTTATTTTACATTAAGAAGGTTTGTGGTCTACACTCTTGTAGGAGGAGAGGGTAGCATCTGCCCTTCTGAGCTGTGAGTTGCTGATTGAAAGCTTACCTGCTTATTTGAACTGTTTTTTTTTTTTTTCAGAAATTGTTCCACTTTGTTTGCTGTAGCATATACTAGATTCAGACCTGCTGAATCTAGTTCTATTTGTATAACTTGAGCACTAAACCAGGACATCTTTTATTGGAGAGAGTTCTCCTGCATCCTAGTGGCAGGACTGTGCAGTTAGAACTCATGTGATTGAAGGCTGCTGGAAAAGGACTCAGTTTTGAGCTTTTTTATTGGTTAATTTGTTTAAATCAGTTTGCTGTTCTTTGCTACATAAGCACCATGTTTGCACTGCCAAACAACAGTGGGCACCATTGGTGGTTATATATGCAAACACTTCGCCTGCAAATATTCTCTTAGTGCTCTCGTGATTGTCCCTCACTAACAGGTGATACGTTCAGCGAAGCTCCAGCCTTACCATCACAGAGCCTACCTACTAGCTCTTTGTATTTTTTTGTCCACTTCTTCTGTCCTCTACTCTACCTGGTCTTTCCTGTTGTTTTCTGACCACATCAACTTACCTAGCATTATGGATGGACAATTTCACTCAGTTTCTCCAACCAGCCTGGTCAACATAGGCATCCTGAGTCAATGTAACAATTTCCTCATGTACACTGGCAACTTACGTCTTCTAGTCCACACAAATTCATTATGTGAGAGATGCATCTATATCAAAAACCTAGAATCCAGGCTCTCTCACTCACCAGTCAGTTCATCTGTTACTAAGCAGGTTGTCAGCATCCACACCTCACCTCCTGCACCTACCAAATCAACAACATATAAACCTACATATCCGGAGGTCCTTACCAGAAGCTTACCTAAATATCAGAGACCTCCCAAACACAAATACAAGCACTATTCACATAACACATCCTCTGCAGAACATAGTGCACACACCAGTGTTTCAGCAGTCAAGCCCCTAAGGCATAACACAAAAACAAACATCGTAGCCATAGGCAATTCAATTGTGAGGCACACAGATGTCCCTCTGACCAGGTTAGATAAGGAAAAAGTCATGTTCAGCTGTCTGTCAGGTGCCAGGATCTGTCACATCACACATGCACTCAGGTCTCTCAGTACTATTATGACTTCCTCATAGTCCATGTTGGTGTGAATGACTTGAGATGGACCTCACTGGTCTATATGAAGAAAGACATGACGGAGCTCTCTGATTATGTATCTCAGGCAGGTCCCTAGCCTTAAACAGGATTTTACCTTCGCCTAGGATGATACTTCAATACTAACAAAAAATGATTGACCTCAACAATTGGCTTAGTTTCTGGTGTAATTTAAAGGGGATCCAGTATTTGTCAGCCTGGGATGACATGGTCGACAGACCTTGATGCTTTGCCAGAGATGGTCTTCATCTGTCTCCCTTGGGATTTCGATTACTGGCTAAGGCTCTTGCCATCCCCATAGTGCCTTTTTTAGGCAATGTCACAAGAACAAAATTCCCAACATAAAAATACTCTCTAAAACAATCTCAAGGTATGCTGCTAAATGCTAGGAGTCTAAACCAGAAACAGCACTCACTGGAAGCAGTCCTCAACTTGGAAGATGATGACATTTGTGCAGTCACTGAAGCCTAGTTTATGGCTGCAGAGAGCACCCCAGCTATACCAGGTTACATTTCCTTCCACACATTCAGACCACAAACTGAAAGCATGAGTACTAAAGGAGGTTATGTATCAGTATTAATTAAATATAAATACACCTCTAGATTGGTTAAACAGCACAGTTCCCTTGAATTACTTCTTCAGATCATTGCCAGCTATACAACCCCCTCAATGAATCAGGACATCCACTCAGCTTACATGGATCTACGTGAGTCCTGGTTTTGGGTAACTTTAATTAGCCACCCGTCGACTGTGTAAATTACACATCTTCAAACTCACTTACCCAAATGTTCCTGGATTTCCTGTGCCCTGGATCAGCTGGTTGACACACCCACAAGGGGATCAAACATCCTGTATCTGGTGCTCACCAACATGGGGGACTGCTGCACCACCCCCAGAGTGTAGCCATCCCTGGTAAGATCTGTCCACAAATCAGTCTCGCTAGAAGTAACTATAACATAAGACCCCCCCCTCCCCCATTAGCAACACTTATACTAAAAAACTTCTCCAAGGCCAATTACAACCTCTTATGTGACAACATAAATAGTTTCATAGCCCCTTCCCCCAGTGATGGAACAGAAACCTATGCTGAGTTATACACCAATGCTTTATACAAGCACCTGCATAATTGTATTGACTATGCCATACCTGATCAAGATCTTGAGGAAAAACAAACCTGCTTGGTGGACAGCTGCCATTAATAAGCTATACAACAGAAGAAAGAAAGTGCTGTCTAAGAGTAGGAAGGAATGGTCTCAAAACTGGAAACATTCCCTACTCAACTTAAAAAAGCAAGTAAGACTCCTAGTGAAGTCCACCAAATTAGCTTCCCTTACTAAAAAAAGCCACAAGGTGTTCTTTAGTTAAATCCATAACCTCAAAGGTAAAGCCCAGATCTGCACTGAACTCATAGTTAATGGTATTACATATTCAAAACCTGTGGATATAGCAAGCCTGCTGGCTGACAGGTTCAGTGAAAACTTCACTCCTCTATCCCCACCATGTATACCCCACATCATCCCCTAATACCTGTCCCCCACCTAGTATCTCTGAGGAGCAGGTCTTAAATGCCCTCTCCAAGGCCAGAAACACAGCCTCTATCTGACCAGACAACATACAGGGCTGTGTTCTACATGGGTTAAAACAGGAATTAGCATTACTATTGGGCATGCTTTTCAATAACAAATGGACCTTATTAACAAAGATATAGGAAATCTCCAAACACTTGATACCACCCAGTTTGGTTTTGTCAGGGGGAGATCATGCCTATTAAACTTGCTGACTTCTTTGAGACAGTCACTAAAGCCCTAGACAAGGGCAAATCTGTGCATCAGGGCTACGTAGACGTAGCCAAAGCCTTTGAAACTATACCCCACTTAGGCGTCATTGATAAACTCACCCAGCTGGGTATCAATCCATATATTGTCGGGTGGATTGCAAACTGGCTTACTGAAAGAACTGATGCAGTCAAAATAGGGAACTCTACCTCTTCCAGCAGCTGACCCATAACCAGTGGTGTTCCACAGGGATCGGTTCTGAGACCCCTACTGTTTGGAATCTACTTATCCACAGTACAGCCTAAAACTAAATGACTGTGGGTGACAAAGTTTGCTGATGACTGGGAACTGTCACTGAAACCCCTAGTGATGTCAGCATCCTGCAAGAAGTTCTTACACAGACTAGTGACTAGAGCCAAAGTCATGGTCTTAAACTTAATGCAAAAATTGCATTATCATCCCCTTCAGCAAGGGTGATGTTCCTGCAAACTACCATATCAATAGCAATACCCTAAGCACACAGTCAGTGGTGAGAGATCCGGATACATACGTCAACAGCAACCTTAACTTCGATCACCATGTCTCCAATGTTGTAAGAAGGGCATTTTATATTGCTCATCTCATAAGTAAAGGCATTTCCTCCTGGAAAAATAGGTTAAAACACTCCTGTACTCTTCTCTTATCAGGCCAATAATAGAGTACAATGCTGCATTTGGTATGTTCCTTTCGAAATACCTGCAGCAATTGGAGAGACCACAAAGGTTCCTTACAAAGAAAATTCAGTGTTTTCAAGCGCTGTCTTATGTGGAAAGATTAAAATCATTGTCACTTTACTCTGTGTCATACAGACTGCTCAGAGATGACCTGTGCCTTGGCACATGGTTCACTCACTCAATGGACCTTAACCTGGTATGTGACATCAACAGAACTTGCTGGAAAGACAGATTTGTCTCACAGAGGTTGTCCCACCTTTGGAACAAGCTTCCTATTTATGTTAAACAAAGCCCATTGTTGGCACCATTTAAGTGTAATTTGGAGGATTAGATGGGTAACTGGAAATTTATCCTGGGGGTTACACTTTTGGATAGGAGCAATAGGTACTTATTTTAGTGTCTGCATGAACCAGGCACCCTTGAAAACACAGGTTGAACTTGGCTAGGTTTGTAAGAGCCCTGGGCCGATAGCCTAGTAACCTCCTATGATCCTATGATGCTGTAAATGACAGCTTGTTTAATGCTAATGCATTGATTCAAAAGGAACAGTGCACATTACATCTTAGTCATGGAATAGTGGATCAAGTATTTATCCTTCCGTAGTATTAAAGAGGTCATGGAATTTTTAAAGTATTATATTTAGTGTACATTTGCATTATTGCATACCCTAAAATGTTTTGTGGTAGATGGCACAACACTACAGGGTTCTAGGGCCATAGTAAGTGTCATTTGCTCTCTGTATTTGTACAGCAAGATTTATGTCTTCTTCTTAACCACTAAGAAAAATGCATTCAAGGTGGGTGTAAGACTTTGCCAAGGATATGTCTTGTCTTCTCTCTTGCTCATTATTTCACAGACAGCATGTTAAGACACATATATGGTTTGTAAGGCAACAAGACTTGTGACTGAATGGTTATGTATGTCTTTTGTTTGTAGACAGTGTTGTCCTGTTGGCCTCAAGGGATTGTGATTACCAGAGAAGTTGACAATTGAATATAAAACAGATGGTATAGCAGGCATTACTACAAGGTCTGAGATATCTGGCAAAAAAATGGACACTCTGCAGATGATGGGGTGATCACAATCTGAAGTGGAGTATTTCAAGTATCTTGCAGACTTATTTACAGGTTAAAGTTATGGTAACTCGGTGACTGACCAGAGAATAGTTATGGCTGAGGAACAGTAGTGCATGTGCCATAATGAACTATGTTAATGAAGCAAGAGCTGAGTCCTGATACGTTCTCAATTTGTTTCTCAGTCTATATCCTAATTCCCACCACTGAATGACCAAATATGTAAGATCACAGATCCAAGTGGTGGCAATAAGATACATTTAAAGGTATCTGGTCTCTCTCTCTCTCTGATAGAATAAAGAGCATGCAATCTAGGAGAATTTCAAACAGCAGCTGCTTTTCCTTCAGTTTTAGAGAAATCAGATGGGTTATTTAAGTGCCTAGTGAAATTGTCCATTACATTTGCCATGAGTTGTAAACCAGGCATGACTTGCAAGCAGCAGGTCTCATGGCAGAACCAATGCAGACTGGAGAGAATTTATCACTCAGCTTAACTGAGACCAATGGAAGACCCTCAGAATAAGCTGCTGAATGTAGCTGAGAAAAGAAAAGTCAGGTTCAACCTTATCTAGGCAATAGTTTAGCAAAAGGATGGCTGGATAATTTTTTTAAATTCATTTTGCTTTCTGGGAAAATTTTATTGCATTTTTATGTGTTTATTTATGATTTTATTGATCAGAAGTCAGGTACATTTGATGTCGTTGTGTGTATGATCATACTATACTAAGCTGTATTTTTTAAGTTTTTTATGTTTTCTTGCTTACAAAGGCTTTGTGACGAGTGAATGCTTTGACAAGTGTGTAGTGGCATAAAGGATTTAATTTATTTAATTTGTTTATTACCTGGGTAAAATATCTTGTCTTTCTTTGATCCTTTTAATCCATGACTGGAGCAACAATGGTTATTTAAATTTATAAATGGACAATTTAGTATCATTTTTTCAAAATAATTAAATTGTGCCAACAGATGCAGGAGGGGAGAAGAAATTGTGTTCCCCAGTGGAGATTAGGAAGAAAACAACATGATTAAGGTAATTAAACCCTGTGTTGGAGTGCAGAACTTTTGGTTGAGTCATGAGTAGTTTTATATTATAGATATTTCCTTTTATTTTTGTTTGATTTTATTCAGTCTTAGCATCTGCGTTTTAATATGATGCTTGGAGATGACACGTTTTGGATTATTAAGCATTTTTGAGGTAATTTTTGTTTGTATTTATGTTTCAGTAAAACAAAAGAAAAACCTAGCAAGTCTAGATTTGCCACTGTGTGATTCCTTAAACCTCTTATATTAGAGGCAACATGGGTTATATGCAAATGACCCTTCAAGAACATCGTGTTTCAGCTATTTGGCAATTTTGAATGTCCATGACTTTTTTCTTTTTAAGCCTATTTATGGACAAATTCAGGCCAATAAAAGCAAACCCCACTAGCTGCAGATATGCATGTATTAGCCTTCTTATGGCATCATCAGCATAGAATAAGTGAAGGCGTTCATAAACATAAAATGAAAAGAGTTAATGGAAGTTGAAGACTACCAAGTCTTATGACCATTGCACCTTGACAGTTCCTATCCTAGACTGCACTTCTTCTTTCACAGAGTGCTAGGCCAGACAAGTCCAGGGTGAATTTATGAATACTTGCACAAACCAACCCATGAAATGAGGAACAGGGGCATGGCCAGAATTAACTAATTTCCAAAGAAACAAATGGGCAGCATTTAAGTGTCAGCACAAAATTCTTTATTTCAAAACACTGAAGAAGGCTTTATTGCCTTAACCGGTATGCCATAATTGCTCAATTCTTGATATTTGTTATGTTTTGAAATAAAGAATTTTTTGCTGACACTTGTGTGGTGACCATTCATTTGTTTGAATTTATGAATATCCATGGAATTATCCAGAAGGAAGATAATGTATCACACTGCTTTGCCTGAAGGTGAAGTCTTTCCAGATATGAGGGAGATACTGAGTAATGAATTGGTCTCTCAAGCATAGTTACATATGAATGTCTACTTAGCTGGGTATAAATGTGACTGGGTAACTTTCATTGCATTTTTATGTATTTATTTATGGTTTTATTGATCAGAAGTCAGGTAAGTTTGAAGTCGTGTGTATGATCATACTATACTAAGCTGTATTTTTTAAGTTTTTTATGTTTTCTTGCTTACAATGATTAAGGCTTTGTGACGAGTGAATGCTTTGACAAGTGTGTAGTGGCATAAAGGATTTAATTTATTTAATTTGTTTATTACCTGGGTAAAATATCTTGTCTTTCTTTGATCCTTTTAATCCATGACTGGAGCAACAATGGTTATTTAAATTTATAAATGGACAATTTAGTATCATTTTTTCAAAATAATTAAATTGTGCCAACAGATGCAGGAGGGGAGAAGAAATTGTGTTCCCCAGTGGAGATTAGGAAGAAAACAACATGATTAAGGTAATTAAACCCTGTGTTGGAGTGCAGAACTTTTGGTTGAGTCATGAGTAGTTTTATATTATAGATATTTCCTTTTATTTTTGTTTGATTTTATTCAGTCTTAGCATCTGCATTTTAATATGATGCTTGGAGATGACACGTTTTGGATTATTAAGCATTTTTGAGGTAATTTTTGTTTGTTTTTATGTTTCAGTAAAAACCAAAAGAAAAACCTAGCAAGTCTAGATTTGCCACTGTGTGATTCCTTAAACCTCTTATATTAGAGGCAACATGGGTTATATGCAAATGACCCTTCAAGAACATCGTGTTTCAGCTATTTGGCAATTTTGAATGTCCATGACTTTTTTCTTTTTAAGCCTATTTATGGACAAATTCAGGCCAATAAAAGCAAACCCCACTAGCTGCAGATATGCATGTATTAGCCTTCTTATGGCATCATCAGCATAGAATAAGTGAAGACGTTCGTCATAAACATAAAATGAAAAAGAGTTAATGGAAGTTGAAGACTACCAAGTCTTATGACCATTGCACCTTGACAGTTCCTATCCTAGACTGCACTTCTTCTTTCACAGAGTGCTAGGCCAGACAAGTCCAGGGTGAATTTATGAATAATTGCACAAACCAACCCACGCAAATGAGGAACAGGGGCATGGCCAGAATTAACTAATTTCCAAAGAAACAAATGGGCAGCATTTAAGTGTCAGCACAAAATTCTTTATTTCAAAACACTGAAGAAGGCTTTATTGCCTTAACCGGTATGCCATAATTGCTCAATTCTTGATATTTGTTATGTTTTGAAATAAATAATTTTTTGCTGACACTTGTGTGGTGACCATTCATTTGTTTGAATTTATGAATATCCATGGAATTATCCAGAAGGAAGATAATGTATCACACTGCTTTGCCTGAAGGTGAAGTCTTTCCAGATATGAGGGAGATACTGAGTAATGAATTGGTCTCTCAAGCATAGTTACATATGAATGTCTACTTAGCTGGGTATAAATGTGACTGGGTAACTTTCATTGCATTTTTATGTATTTATGTATGGTTTTATTGATCAGAAGTCAGGTAAGTTTGATGTCGTGTGTATGATCATACTATACTAAGCTGTATTTTTTAAGTTTTTTATGTTTTCTTGCTTACAATGAGTAAGGCTTTGTGAGGAGTGAATGGTTTGACAAGTGTGTAGTGGCATAAGGAATTTAATTTATTTAATTTGTTTATTATCTGGGTAAATTATCTTGTCTTTCTTTGATCCTTTTAATCCATGACTGGATCAACAATGGTTATTTAAATTTATAATCCAAAAGCAAGGAAACAGTCCTCCAACAGTCGAACACAAGGATTTTATTCACAAAACCAATGTTGTACACGGATAAAACGTAAACGCTTTTAAAAGATCAGAGTGCGTTTTCGTTTACATAAAACTGTAAGACTTCATCAGACAACCATTCATTTTAGAAAACACATTTTATACATTCATGTGGTTGAAAACAACCAATAAAACCCATTGCTTAATAATCCCATTAACTAATTAATGAAAATTAACTCAAAAAAAAACTGATTAAAAAAGATAAAAACACTTTGATGCTCATCACAATAAATATACAGTTCATTTTGTTTAATATATTTAAAAAACATTTGTTTGTAATAATACTAAAACTTTTAAAACTATAAAGAAATCAATAAATATTTAAATAAATAGTTAAAATCTTGTTGTTCAGTAAATACTTCATTTCCCTTATTTTACTCACTAAAAAAGTCATGGTTAAAATAGCACCATCTGCTGTTCTTACTAGGCTATTACTGAAATTCATCTAAATTCTAGCTGCTCTTAATTTTAGTACTGAACTTAGAGATATGTGATCATTCAGCCCTGGATCGCTTGTTGCTTCCAAAAAAATCTGCCACCACAGCTCTTTGGATTCTAGTCTTTCCTCCCACAGGCCTCCCCTTGTTTCTTTTTTGACCTGTTCTGCCACAAAGAAAGAAAAACTAGAATTCCCACAAACTAATGTGTGCTTGTATAAAGCATTTGTTTCTTTTTTCTTTGATATTTCGTAGATGTGTTCGTAGATTCTCTTCCTCAATGCTCTTTCTGTTTTTCCTACATAGTAGGAATTGCATTGTGAACACAGAGCTACGTATACCACACCTTGAGAATCACAATTAAAGTGACCTGTTGCATTTATGTTGCAATCCCTTGCTGTTATAGCAACCTTAGCCTTATTACTAATGTATGGACATTGGCTGCAATGACCACACTGGAATGTTCCGTACCTTGTATCAGGTATGGCCATATTGCAAGAGTCTTCTCTAGTGTTCAATTTGTTGTGTTCTAGCAACTTTTTAATACTTTTGCCATTTTTGTATACTATTTTTGGCATGTTCTTATTAATGTTCTGAAGATCAGAAAAAGAAATGAAATTAGTCCATTCCCTCTGGAAAATCTTTTTTACTTCAGTATTAAATGAATTAAATTCCATAACCAAAGCTGATTTGTACTGGTGTTCCTCCGTATCCCTAATATTATTCATTTTCTCCTGTGGTGGAATGTTAATGTCTGAACAGATAAGTCCTTTGCCCTTAATTGGCTGGAATTTTGTAGGTCTGTTAAGTTCCACTTCCCTTCTAATATTAGATATGAATTCTTGTGGATAGCCCCTAGCTAAGAACATTCCTTCTAGTGTGTTACATTCCTTAACAAAATCCTCATTTTTACTAGTCATGCGACACCCCCTCACAAATTGTCCTTTAACAATATTCCTTTTGCAGTGTGGGGGGTGTGCGCTAGTAAAATATAAAAATGAATTGCAGAAGGTGCTTTTTCTAAAAACCTTAGTTTCAAAGTCCGTATTATTCCCATTCTTATATATTTCTACATCTAAGTATTGCAATCTGTCGGTGGACATAGTGTATGTAAATTTTAAAAAATTGGTGGTGTTTTGAAGATAAGTAAAAAAACTCTAAAAATTTCTCAACACCCCCCTTCCAAAAAATGACTATATCATCTAAAAAGCGCCTATAAAGCGTCCAATATTGCTCATACCCAGAATTCAGAACAAAATTCGCTTCCCATGCTGCTAATACAATGTTAGCATAAGTGGGTGCGCAAGCCGCACCCATTGCTACACCACTTATTTGGTGATAGTATTCGTCATTGAATCCAATAAAATTGTTCCTTAGTACTACTTCAACTAATTCAACAACTGCTACTTTCTCTGAATGTGTAAGTTTGTTATCTAAAAATACCATGTCCTCAAAAAACCTCATCCCTTCATCATGGGGTATACATGAAAATAAGTCTATGACGTCTATTGTCACAAAAAGTAGGTCATTAGTTAATAATTCAGGATTAATGTTCCTCAATAGGTCCCAAGAATCCTTAAGAATGTATTTGTTGGTATTACACATATGTTTTATTGTGATGTCAACATATTTAGCCATGGGGAGAGTCTTGGAGCCATCAGCTGCCACTATAGGTCTCAAGGGGGGGTCACTAACATTTTTATGTACCTTCGGTATACCAAAGATGATGGGTATCCTCGGTTTCGGTACATAAAGAAATTGATGCAATTTCACATCAATAGTGCCCTCCATAAGCATATTATTTAAAATGTTATCTATTTTCTGATATGCCAAAAGAACCTCATTCTGAGAAACTATCCTGTATATGAATATCCATGGAATTATCCAGAAGGAAGATAATGTATCACACTGCTTTGCCTGAAGGTGAAGTCTTTCCAGATATGAGGGAGATACTGAGTAATGAATTGGTCTCTCAAGCATAGTTACATATGAATGTCTACTTAGCTGGGTATAAATGTGACTGGGTAACTTTCATTATATTTTTATGCATTTATTTATGGTTTTATTGATCAGAAGTCAGGTAAGTTTGATGTCGTGTATGATCATACTATACTAAGCTGTATTTTTTAAGTTTTTTATGTTTTCTTGCTTACAATGAGTAAGGCTTTGTGAGGAGTGAATGGTTTGACAAGTGTGTAGTGGCATAAGGAATTTAATTTATTTAATTTGTTTATTATCTGGGTAAATTATCTTGTCTTTCTTTGATCCTTTTAATCCATGACTGGATCAGCAATGGTTATTTAAATTTATAAATGGATAATTGAGTATATTTTTTTCAAAATAATTAAATTGTGCCAACAGATGCAGGAGGGGAGAAGGAACTGTGTTCCCCAGTGGAGATTAGGAAGAAAACAACATGATTAAGGTAATTAAACCCTGTGTTGGAGTGCAGAACTTTTGGTTGAGTCATGAGTAGTTTTATATTATAGATATTTTCTTTTATTTTTGTTTGTTTTTATTCAGTCTTAGCATCTGTGCTTTAATATGAGGATTGGAGATGACACATTTTGGATTATTAAGCATTTTTAAGGTCATTTCTGTTTGTTTTTATGTTTCAGTAAAAACAAAAGAAAAACTTAGCAAGGCTAGACTTTCCACTGCGTGATTCCTTAAACCTCTTATATTAGAGGCAACATGGGATATATGCAAATGACCCTTCAAGGACATCAGGCGTTTTAGCTATATGGCAATTCTGAAAGCCCATGACTTTTTTTCCCTTTTAAGCCAATTTATGGACAAATTCAGGCCAATAAAGCCAAACCCCACTAGCTGCAGACATGCATGTTTCAGCCTTCTCATGGCATCATCAGCACAGAATAAATGAAGATGTTCTTCATAAACATAAAATGAAAAAGAGTTAATGGATGTTGAAGACTGCCAAGTCTTATGACCATTGCACCTTGACATTTCCTATCCTAGACTGCACTTCCTCTCTCACAGAGTGTTAGGCCAGACAAGGCCAGGGTGAATTTATGAATAATTGCACAAACCAACCCACTCAAGAGAGGAACAGGTGCATGGCCAAAATGAACTAATATCCAAAGAAATGAATAGCCAGCATTCAAGTGTCAGCACAAAATTCTTTATTTCAAAACACTGAAGAAGGCTTTATTGCCTTAACCGGTACACCATAATTACTCACTTCTTGGTTATTTGTTATGTTTTGAAATAAATAATTTTTTGCTGACACTTGAGTGGTGACCATTCATTTGTTTGAATTTATGAATATCCATGGAATCATCCAGAAGGAAGATAATCTATCACACTACTTTGCCTGAAGGGGAAGTCTTTCCAGATATGAGGGAGATACTGAGTAATGAACTGGTCTCTCAAGCAGGCTTACATCCCTTGTTCTGGTATTTGTGGGACTGTTTGATTTGTGAAGATACAAGAGATCCTAGACTACTGTGGTACCAGATTACTCAGTAGGCAAGGCATAGGTCTCCTTAGAGGAGACTAAAAACACAGAGAAGAGGGAGAGTGTTTCTAGCCTTTTCTACTCACATAGAGATTTTAAACCTGTGATGCTCTTAGGAGCAACTGGGGTCATTCCAACTGTTTGATACATCTGGAGAGGTACCTGCCAAAGGAGGCATGGTATTCTTAAATTGGTCTTATCGATGCGGCATACAAGGTGGTAATAACACCTTTAGATATGTATAATATTCCCTTGGTGATTAGCTGTGCCATGTATAATTATTTTCTGACAATCATTTCTATATGGTACTCAAAGCAGAGTATATTATTAACCCATGTTTCTAGGTCTCAAAACATATTGTCATTTAGAAGGAAAGTATTGCCAATGTTATATGCTGGGTGGGATGGTTTGTCTACCAAATACAATAGTGCTTTTTATCATTTAATTTAAACCCATTTTCAAAACACCAGGCATTTATAAAAATTAAGTTTCTCCTGGACAGCTTCTGCATCAGAAGTGGATTTGACAGTCATGCCCAGTTTGCAGTTATCTACAAACTTGTTTTGCCATAGGTCTTGGTTTTTAGTTTAAAGTACAGATAGATAAATACTGAACAAAATTAGTCCCAGAACTAATCACTTTAGGACATTAGTGGTCATTTTCATGTTTATTATGCTTCCCCTGTCACCTGAACCTTGCTGGTTCTGTATTAAGCCAATTAGTTTTCCTTCTTACCACACAACGTAATGCATTACATTTATTAATTATGGTAGCATGGGAGATTGTGTTAAATGTCTTGGCTAACTCAAGGTGTGCTGTGTGCACAATCTGACCAATGTCAAGAGCTTGTATTAGCATTTCAAAGAACTTTACAAGGTTCAATAGACAGAATCGACCTTTTACAAAACCAAGTTGGTATAGATGTAGCTTGTTGAGATTTCTGATATCTGTGTTAATCATCTGTTATAATGTGTTCCAACTCCTTACAATGAGTCTCATCAAGCTGATGGGCCTATAGTTTTTGAGGTTAGCAGTAAGGCTACTTTTAATGAGTAGCATCACTAGTGCTGTAGTCTGCACTTCTGGGACTGAGCCTGTATCCATGCTCAGGTTGAATAACTTGTGCAGAGGTTCCACTAAGGTATGTTTAAAACTATTTTAAAAACATCCCAGTATGTTATCTGGTATCATAGAAGATGTATTTGCAGTTCTAGATAACACTTTTCTGTAAACATTCAGTATTGATGATGGGGGGGGGGGGTGAAAGAAATGTATATTTTATAGCTTTGGATATCATCTCAGAGATGAAATTTGCACTAAATTTATTTTCTAGTACATTGACAATGTCTGAGTAGATTTTACCATTTAGTATGAATTTTGGACATTGTTGACCGTTGTTTCCTAGTTTTCTAACGTAACTGAAGAAGGATTTGTAATTGTCTTTGGGTTCAAATTCTAAGTTGAGTTCATGGGGTGCTTTGGCAGATCTAATAGTCCTTTTTAAATTCTTAGTCTAATTCTTAATGTTCTCTTGATTTGGGGGGGGGTCTTTAATTTTGTTGAATACTATAATGAGTTTTTTTCCTTTTACTGCAAATTTTATTTGTATTGGTACATCACAGGTGTGGTTTGCTTTTAAATTTCCAGTCATATTTGGATCTAAATGGGACTGCCATTTCTATACATTTATTTATATAGGTATAAAACTTCCTTGAGAATCTATCTGCTGAGGAGTTGTCTGGTGTGATGCTGTCATAAGTGGATTTCAAAACATCATCATAGAATATAAGGAGATTTGTGTACTTGAAATTTTTGAATTCCAATATATTGATTTCAGGGGTTTAGATCAATTGAAGAGAAAAGCTTGCTAGCTTTTGGTCTGATTGAACTGAAGAAGGACTTACTAGTGGAGTTCTGCATGATGATGCTACATTTGTAAGTGCCATGTTATGAAAATATTGTCCTCTTTCTGGGCTTGTAGCAATCTGGTCTATTGAGTTTTAATTTAATAGCTCTAAAATTTGTGTGCATATCCTACATTGGAGGCATGTGTACTCCAGTCAAATGATGGGCAGTTAAAGTCACCCAGAATGATAGAGTTCTTATGTATGGTGAGTCCATCCATGCATGACATTTAGGAATCTGACATGAACTTCAGGAGTCATGGAAGGTGCCCTGTAACAGGCGATAACTGATAGTTGATCTTGTATGGTGCGATTTCATGAGTTCCACTTGTGGGTCTCTGGGAATATGTCTAGAGGTGATATAGTTTCAGACATTTATGGGCATGTCACCACAATTACCATTGTATCTGAAGACATGGTAGGCAGTAAACTCAGATATGGAGGGAGTGCTTTCTGGCATTTAAACAATGTTTCAGTCATTTCACATATGCAGATGCCTTCCAAATAAAGGAGTTCATCAAGGTTGGGTAGCTTCTTGGTTAGACTTCTGGCACTGATGAGAACCACCTTAACTTGACACTGTTTTGATATTGATACATTTGCTATGTAGGAATGTTCATTAATTGAACTTTGCTTAAAAAGGCACATTGAAGCAGTCTGGGCCTTAGCCAGTATGTGGAAACCATTGAAAGAGAGATGTGCAGACCACCACTTTCAAAACAAGTAGAACTGTCATGTATCCTGTTCAATGTTGACACATACTAGATCCCCCTAAAATGAAAACAATTATATAGCCAATTATTAAAGCTAATTATCTTTTCTTTTCTTTACACCTAGGCATCATTCATGGAGAAGGGACAATTCTGCTCGGTATCACAGTCTTGTCTGCATTTGCAACATGCATAGAGAACACAGGCATTTCTCTCTGTATCATTCCTCAGCATTTTTTGCCCCAAGTCATTCACCCCACATGCACAACTACCATGTTGTAGTTATATTTGTCTGGTACAAGTTCCTAAGGGCCCTTGGAATTACTCAGATACTAGCACCTGAAATAAAACTCATTGCCACCCTGTTTTTGTAATTAAGTAAAGTCACTATGGAAGCTCTAATCAGTAAAACATTTTTGTTTGTGGAGTGAATTGTGCTGGAATTGACACCATTTGTTGACTCATTAAAGGTGAGATATTATGCAATGCAATGCTTGATTATGATTTTATTTTCTGAGACTTTATCTTTATGGTTCTAGGAAGCTTAGGTAAAGATTTCTTTACAGAGTCAGCAAATGACATATTATTTGTGTGAGTTGGCTGCATAGCATGTGGAGTGTTAATGCAATGCTCACAGTGTGTGTGTTTTTTTGCGAAAGTGAGGCCTCCACAACTCTTAAATACTTTCACCTCTCAAAACAGCGTTATTTGTTTTTAGCAAGAGTTTATTATCCATGAGCATAAGGCAGTTTGTATGCCACTTTAGGATACTTTATGCCATGAGACTGGCAGCAGAGAGGAGACAAATAAGCTGAATTTCCATTTTGTCCAGTGTGAAGTAAAACTTGATTTGATTTATAGAGAGTTATGGAGTTTAAATAAATTAGACGTGGACACTTTATTAAGATAGTTATCAGTTAAGAAGTGGGTAGTATAGTTACATATGAATGTTTACTTGGCTTGGTATAAATGTGACTGTGATAATCATAGCTTGGAAACCTTGAACTTATTAGTGGCTGTGGGCTAAGTTGCACACTATGAGCTATGTTTAAAGTGGTAGGTATTTGTCTCTACACGTTATGTTGGTATGCATAGCTTGCTTCACATACACATTGTAAGAGCCTATTTAGTTTTAGGATTTGGGTTAGTTGATTATATCAGGAAAAAATATAAAAGAAAGTGCCAATGTTTGTGGACTGCACTTTGCAACCCAATGCACTCAGCCCAGTTCCACAAAATACAAAATAAATACTGAAAATGAAAGAACCAATAGACAGATAAGGCTCTAACCAATAATATTTATCTTTCCCAGAACTGTAGCAATTACACTCCTCCCATTAAGATTACCATTACAAGCTCTAGATGACTTGTACACCTGGTTAAAAGTGGTTGCTTGCTGCAACTTTAGAAAGTAACTGAAAACAGCAAATAAATGCAGTAGCACTGATTAATGCATTTAATAGCAGAAACTTCTCGAAATAGAATGGAGACTGCAAAATCACTTCAACAGTTGTAACTTCAAATTCAGAAAAACATGATATAAGTGCAGAAAAACATAACATCATTTACTCAAAACTGATTTAAAGGTTTACAATCATAATCATGAAATCACTTCCATCAAGTGGTCATGATGTCGAACTAAAATATTGAAAATCACAGCACCAAACAGGCACAACACCAAAACAGGTAATGTTGACCTGTCCAAATTCGACATAGTAGACATTACCCAACATACCTTCCCTCCTAGTCAATTCCAACTAACATGCGCCCACAACACCCCCTGTTAATTATATATACAAACTCTGAGATCACACTACAGTGAGGAAATGGGTACATTTCCCGATCCCCACTGTACTGCGATCCCAACGCAGAATGTCGACCTCACAACAGCGAATGCACACTAGCATTCATTGTTGCGGTGTCAACAATTTTCAGTTCGGCCCTCTGTGAACTGGGAAACTTGCCTTTCGACTATCACAGTTCAATGGAATGCTGTCCGACAACATGATAGTAAACCGATTTAAATAGTTGTATGACTTTCAGTGCAGTAAGAATGTATATTCCAGATACTATGGCATTATTAAATCACAGATTACTTTATGGGTGTAGTATGGGCTAACTGATGGACCCACATTGTGTATTTAAATAGTTCTGGGTTGAGGACAGTCTGATCCCTGTCTTAGCAGATATATCTTCAGATTTTGTTTTACAGATGAGACACACAAAAAGCCTCTAAACACATCTATTTGAAAATTCTACAGGGCAGAAACCATGTAAAAATATGTAAACAGTAAGTCTGAGGTGAGTAGTAACAACACTAACTAGAATTAAGAGTTTGGAATTTATATCACTGAGAATGAAAATACTGGTTGCATACAGCTGAGACCTCCCAGAAGACCCCAAGGCTGGCTGATCATCACAATAAAAGGAGCAGTCAGTCATGGTCTACTACAATGGGGATAGCAACATTGACAAGAACAGATGTTTGATTAATGGAAGAAAAACCACAGTGCAAGGAGGTGTACCTTGGATTTAAAATTATTAATCTTTCTTCAATGATGTTTTCAAGAATGAAGTCTTGTTTTTAAGTAGAGTAAGAACACTAATTGTCCAACTAAATATAGGATTTTCCACAATTGGCTATTTACATTCTATATGCATCTTAATTTGTGGTCTCCAGCTTTAATTTTTCTGGTATTTTTTCTCTTCACTAAACAGTTAGGATTGGAAAAAGTATGCAGGGATTAATAATTAGGGCAGTACAATAAAAATAATACTTTTGCTGTTCTTCTAATAGGTGTCATCCATAATAGTACAAAATAGGACAAATTAAAGTACAAGGGGAAAGCTGCTTTAAATTGTTCAATGCCTTCATCAGTGAAAGGAAAAGTTACAAACCAAAATGGTAGCTCTTGTTTTTGTATCCATTTTCACAGTACTTCAGTATTAAGAACATTGTCACAGCCAAGACTACATGTAGTCACGCCACAGCTAAGACTGTATGTTCAGAGTGCTTACATTGCTTACTTGCATTTTTACTGATGTAATCTTTCCTGTCTGGGCTGCTTTCATGTTTAAGCATCTTTAAGCACCCAGTGATACATCAGTGCAGTTGCCCCACTCCCACTCTGCAGAGTTTGCCATATCACTAGTTTTCAGTAGTGTACCCTTACTTTAAGTTTATGCCTTTTAACAGCAACAGCAAAAGTCTGCCTCAGGCCATTTGTTTACTTCATTGGGCTGGGCGTGCAGAATGCATTTGAAAAGACCCATCTTGATTATTTCCCACTAATACGGGAGGTATAGTCTGCTTTGCTCCCTTCCCACCCACCTCTTCTGCACACTTAATCCTGCTACTTTCCTCCCACTTAAATGACATTATTAATGTGCTTAAAGACACAGCAACATATCAGAACATTTTCCATAAATTCACCCACCCCAAATCATCCATCACAATAGTATTAGTATCTTCTTCCCTAATCACTCACTCACTTAAACATTTGCTCACTCACTCACTCACTCACTCACTCACTCACTCACTCACTCACTCACTCACTCACTCACTCACTCACTCACTCACTCACTCACTCATTCACTCCATGTCTACTCTTTAATACAGTATCCACAAAAGTACTTCTGACACTGGCTTTCCCACTCTGTCACTTTGACTGCCCAGTAAATATCCATCATTCCTTCCCTTAGCACCACTGCAATTAAAATATCTTAGTTAGGCAGGTAGGGTACAAGGTTAGAGACTGGATGTAGATTGCAGTTGCAGGTTTGAATCTCATGTCTTCCAATCTGTGTTCAACAATTTCGCCAGAGACTGCCGCTTCTCTGGAATAGACTTCCTATTCATGTGAAACAGCTTCTTACTGGCCCTAATTCAAATGCAGCCTAGATAATTGGATGGGAGACCACAAATTCACCCCTCGGGTGGCACCCATGTCCATCATGGACAGGGGTAGCCAGTGATGATCACAGACCCACTCTATTCATAAATCCGTGCTATGAACCAGCCTTAAAGAAGAAATGGTGTTACTTGGGATTAACATGGCTAAGTGTATAGTTTCATAATTTCATAGTTTAGTACTAGGCTATCTGCCCTGGGGCATTTATAAGCCTAGCCATAGTGATGTGGCTTTCACCTCCCCATGTAATGGTACAAAAGTGTATAGAATAGATTTAGAATACTGTGCCTCTGTCTAGTAGTGACACAGTGAAGACCCCCTTACATAATAGAATTAGTTTACTGTGCTTCTGTCTAGTAGTGACACAGAGATGACCCCCGGGGCAAACCTATGATCTCCCATCCACTCGTTATGATTTCTCTTGAAGAGAGTCAGTGAGGGTCTCTGCCTAACATGAACTGGGATTCTGTTCCAGAGTATGGGAAGACTCTGAGTTATGAATCTGTCCCTCCAGCATGTCCTATTCATATTTGTGCTGAGGTTTAAATCTTTAGCTCTCATGGTTCTGATGGATTTGGATTTTTTGAGGTGGAGCATGTCCATCAATTTCTGATTGGACATGGCCTTGTACGTCAGGCACAGATCACCTCTGAGTAGGCGGTATGCTACTGAATAGAGCTGGAGATTCTTTAGTCTGGCAGCATATGATATATGTTGGAGACCCTTGATCCTCTTGGTGAGGTACTTTTGGGGTCTCTCCAGCTGTTGCAAATGCCGGGTGAGGTACATACCAAATGGGGCATTGTACTCAATCATGGGCCTGATAAGGGAGGAGTATAGGGGTACAATGACCTCCTTTGATCTGGATGTGAATCCCTTCATGATAAGGTGGGCAAGGTAGAAAGTCTTTCTAACCACTTTGGCAACGTGGGTGTCAAATGAGAGGTCACTATCGACTTGGGTCCCCAGGTCTCTGATTACTTTTTCTGTACTCAGTGGGTTACTTTCTATGTGATAATTTGTGGGTACTTTGTTTTTCCCAAAGGGGATGACTATACATTTTTTGGCATTTAGTTTAAGGCCATGACTCTGGCACCAGTTGTCTGTTTCAGTGAGGCCTTTCTGTAGGATGTATGTGTCAGCTGGTGTATCAACTATGGTGCCTAGTTTGCAGTCATCTGCGAACTTTGTCAGCCACAATCCTCCCATGTTTGCTTTCACATCTGAGAAATAAATGCCGAACAAGAGGGTTCCCAGGACAGAGCCCTGTGGGACACCACTTGTGACTGGTTTTGAGTCTGACATGGCTCCATCAATTTTGACTTTATGGGTTCTATACTTTAGCCAGTTTGTAACCCATCTTGGGACATATGGATTTACATTTAAGCTGTTGAGCTTGTCTATGATGCCTGAGTGGGGTATTGTTTCAAAAGCTTTAGCCAAGTCCAGGTAGGCTGTATGGACTGCTTTGCCCTCGTCAATGGCTCTAGTGACTGTTTTGAAAAAGTCAACCAGGTTCAAAAGGCAGGATCAGCCCTTTACAAAGCCACACTGGGTGGGATCAAGTGTCTGTAGGTCCCCAATGTCTCTGTTTATGAGTTCCATAATGATTCTTTCCATAGCTTTGCAGACCAGGCTGGTTAAGCTTATGGGGCGGTAGTTACCAGGGTCTGTAGAGGTGCCTCCTTTGTGGAGTGGGACCACTGTTGCTGTATGCCAGTGTTCAGGTACATATCCTGTAGTAAGGCTAAGGTTAAATAGCATTTTTATGTGCGGGTTTAGCTCCTCTTGGAGTTCACGTAGCACGCAACCTGGGATACCGTCAGGTCCCATTGATGCTGTGTTTTTAGCTTTGCTGAGGGTGGTTCTCACCTGGACATCTGAGATGACAGGGAGGTTGCATTCAGCTGGGATAAGTATTTCTTCTTTTGGGGGTGAGGGAGGGGAGAAATTTGCACTGAACCTGTCTGCCAGAATGTTGGCAATATCTGTGGGTTCAGTGTATTTTTTGTCATTGTGAACTAACTCTGAGCATATCTGAGGGTTTCCACCCAGGTTTCTAACATAGCAGAAGAAGGCCTTGTGGTTATCTTTAGTGTCCATAGCGATTTTTCTCTCAAAGTTGGCCTTGGATGTTTTTATGAGAGAATGTAGCTTTCTACTAGTGCTGATCAGAGATGCCTTCTCTTTATGGGATTTTGCTCTGTCATGCAGTAGCTTCCTTCTTTTGTTATACAATTTGTTTATGGCTGGGGTCCACCAGACAGGATGCCTGCCCTTGGTGGAGAGGGTCTTGGTTTTATTTGGGATTGCATGATCCATGCATTCTTGGAGATGTCCGTAGAAAGCATTTGTGAAGGATTCAGCATTGTGGGATGTGGTTTCTACTGGCCCAGTGGGCTTAAAGAATGCCATCTCAGTCTTAAGAGGTGTAAAGTCGGCTTTTGAGAAGTTTTTCACTGTAGTCACTGTATAAAGGCTCTAGGGCCACTAGCCTTTTGATCTAAAAATTCACCTCTTCCTTTACCAACCCATCTATCAACTCAGATAAACAACCTTACTTCATCTTATTTGTTTTTACTCCTGACTTCACACTGCTCCTCCTCCTTTTTCTTCTTTTAACACTGTATTCTTATTAATACTTAGTACTGCAAATTCTTAGTTTTGGTTCTCAACTCTGTCTATATTGCTCTTAAGAAACTCATTCACTACTCTGTAGTATTCTCATCTGTGTCTCTTTCACTTCTTATCCAACACACTCACTACTCATCACTCTTAACTTTCTCTAACATCCCCTCTAACTCTTACAGATCTTTGAGTCTAACTTTATTGCCTCCCCATCTCAACACAAGCAAATATGCTATTCACTAACTTAACTACTTTACTTATTTTACTATTTTCTCTCCTCATAGACTATTAAGCTACTTACACCCTAAATTTACTCAACTACTATAAGCTTTCATTTAAACTATTCACTCCAAACTTCTTCAACAGAAATTGCTCTACATCTATTTAGCAGCTCACCTACACATTAAATGTTTATCTCAGAACAAAGCAAAAAATAAAATTAAAAATTACCATTATAAAACCACTTCACTCCCTCCAATGTTCCTTAAGAATTGAACTATATTGTGACACACCCCTTAACAAAGGTCCTCCTTACATCTCTCCCCCTATCTTCCACATACCCTCTGGTCACCACTAATTACTCAAAACTACTATAAATTACCTCAGTATATATATATATATATAGCCTTTGTAATGAAATTACCAAACTGTATGCCTGGATCTTTTATTCTGCACCAGATATCATTGCCCTTTCTGAGACATGGCTAACACCTGATATAAAAGACTGAAAAATTCTTCCCCCAGGATACAACATCTTTAGACCTGACAGGTTAAACAAAACAACTGGAGTGGTAGCTCTCCTCTACCCTAAAATGTATAAAGTATCTCCTCTTACAGAACGCTGCCAAAATTCAATAATACAGAGCTACATATCACCTGTATAACATTAAACAACCATGAACTGCTTTGTATAATTGTTCTATATAGCCCACCTGGAAACCATATTGATGTCAACTTCAACTGGAGATCTTTCACTTCTAACTATCCTTCTTTTAGCATCAACCTTCATTGCTTCAAACAGCTTATTATGTCATCGACTCACTATAACAAATCCCAGGACACTAGTCCCATTCTTGATCAGATTCTGGTTTCTGATCCTTGCAACTACACTGCATCAGAAACCCTTCCTGAACCCATAGTGATCACTGTTTTACATTTGCTATCAGATGTATTACTCACCATGCCAAATAACAAGAATACAAAAATACTCATAATCCCGCAAAATTTAACCTCGAAACTTGATTAGCTGCTCTGAACTCAGTTAACTGGATTATTCTAAAAGCTTTGCCAGTAGATGAGATAACAGAAAGGTTCAATACAACTTTTTAAAGCATCATAAACAGCCTTACACTTTTACATAGCAAGTCAGTAAAATCTAACTTTGCCTCATGGTCACTAATTAGAGTAGAAGACTTATGCAAAATAGAGACAAGACATGTAAAGAGTGGCAGAAACTTAAAATTCCCAAAATCCTACATACAACACTTTAAAGAACTTCATAACATTACCAAAAGCAAATAAACCTTGATAATAAGCAATATTATTCTGATTTACAAAATAACTACAAAAACCTCTAGTTATCCATTAAATAAATTTTACACCCAAGAATTAAACCTTAACTCTTGTCCCGATAACTCTCCCTTAGAAACACTTACTAAATTTCACTCATTTCATTGACAGCATAGCTGCCTTTGCCATTGAATCCTTTACTGACTCCCTTGTCTCATGTCTAACCAATCGACTAATACTCGAACATTAGAACAAGTTGCCACCTCCTTCATACAAAAATTATCTAACTAAAACCCTGCTCACCCTCTGCAGATAATCTTCCTTCAGAATGCCTCAAAATTGCTGCCAATGTCATTGCATATCCAGTCTCTATCCTTATAAATGGGTCAATACACGAATCCTAAATTCTACCATCTGGAAAACAAAATCATAGCATCCCTCTCCATAAAGGCAGCACTTCTACCAAGATATCTAATTTTAGACCCAATGCCATCTTACCCCTTCTCTCAACATTTTTAGAAAAATGCATCCATGAAAAATCACTCCAGCATCTCTTAAAGGAAAAATTGTGAACTAGTACTCAACATTGTTTTAGACCTGCCCATAGCCTGACAATTGCCCTCTTAACTTTTAAAGATAATATAAATAAAGCCAGGGATAGTGGTGAATTCATATTGTTCTTCCAATGGACAGCGCAATGGTGCAGTTATTGTGGTGTCACCTTACAGAACGAGATTCTCTTGTTTGATTCTTGGTGGGGTGCCTTCTGTGCAGACTCTGCATGTACTCCTTGCAATCCTGTGGGTTTCCTCCTGAGTTACAAAAACATAAATGTGGAGCATTTTTCCCTGGCCTCTGCTGAAAATTGGCTTGTTTCAAGTCGGATTTTTCCAGTAAACAAATATAAAAAAATAAATTTTATTCTTACACTTATCAAAAGCTTTTGACACTATGTCTCATAAAAAAAAAAAATCTTACTGTAACTGTCCACAATGTTTTTCTAACAACCTTCTCTTCAGTTGGTTAATAATTACTTGTCAGAATGCTACCAGGAAATCAAATGGAATTCTACCCGTTTTCCTTACTTACCCATCATTACCAATATGCAACAAAGTTCTATCCTTGGCTGTCTTTTATTTAATATATTTACAATCATCATACCTATATACAACAAGCATCCCTTGTACTGTATGCAGATGACAAAAGGGCAGACTGCAAACCTTAGTAATATAAAACAACTGGCCTGAAGTGCAAGTGCTTAAACCAAAAGGCTAAGAATACAATTTAATCAGGCTAATAACAAGCAGTAATAAATGCAGCAGAATAAATACAATTGAGTACTTTTAAGAACAAGCAGCAAAAGCAAAATAAAGTAGGAAGAAACACAAATACAGTAAAAAGCAGATGAATAAAGTGCAATGTTATTTAGTTAGTTAGTTAGTTAGTTAGTTAGTCAGTTAGTTAGTTAGTTAGTTAGTTAGTTAGTTAGTTATTTTTATAGGTTAAGTGGGAAGGGATTAAACAAGATAATACAAGGCTGAGAAAATAAGGAGGTGGGCCTTCTCAAACCATCTCTCTCTACCCAGTATAATGAGCTGATGAGATGGGACCTGGAGAAGTATCCAAAATGAAATTCATAGTAGGGGCAGGCAACTCAAAAACCACCACAATGCAGTCAGAGATGAGTGATATCCACAGCAATGCAGACCACACAAACACTTCAGCTAAATACAGATAGTGTTAAATGCATCTACAGTATATTGATTAAAGAGTATTTGTCACATTTGCAAGCATTTTTATTTTTCATTTGATTTCATCTTTGGTTATACTCTTTATCTAAAGTTGCAGATAACTTTACAAAAAATGTTTAATCTATTGCATTATTTAATTTTATAGTTCCCCTGTTTACTCTAAAACTACCTCTATTAAATGAACTCATGGTAGGTTTTGGACAACACAATAAAATGTAAAATCAAGACAATTTTTGCATTAAAGATGTATAATTTGGTATTGCATATAATAAGAATGATATAGCCATCTCAAAAGGTTTGTTACTTAAACTTGCTCCAGAATATGACCCATACAATTTAAAAGCAATATAGTTAATGGGTTTCTTGGCAAGGAAGAAGTTCCACCTGCATGTGGGACTAATTATTGCAGGAATTACCTTGAAAGCATCTAGACTCTCTTAATATCTTCGTTATATATATATATATATATATATATGTATATATATATATATATATATATATATATATATATATATATATATATATATACAGGTGGAGGTGGAGGTGGAGCTGCACTGTAGGATTTGGAGGTCAGGTTGTAAGTTGGTTGTAGGTTGTAGGTTGGAAAGCCCAGACTCCTGTGGATATGGCATACAGAGTGCTCTTGCTAAACATAGATTTAATTCCATGGTAGCCCTGCAAGCCTGTCCTATTTTGTGAATGAGAAGAATGCAGGCATAGCAACCACATTTCCCTACAGATGGAGTTCCTGCACTGTCCAGCCTCATAGTCAAGAATCTCAAACCCTTACAGCAGCAGCAAATCTGACATCCAGATGAAGCTGCAGCACCAGAGAACCTTGGTCAGACTCTGTCACCCTGTAGACTCCCCAGGCAAGTTTGGGCATTACTCAGATTAGGTAATGAAAGTATTAACATAGAACATTACAGAATCTCAGTGCTCACTCCTAGTACAGTGGAGTACATTTAATTAAAAAACTAGAGGTTTTAAACTATACACTTTTGCCACCACTTATGACATCATCAGAAGGTGCCACAAGATTTCTTTTTCTTTATTTATTTGACATTTAATTATTATTTAGGAAAGTCCATCTGGGCATAAATCCCATTCTCAGTGGAGGCCCAGAGAGAAAAGACATAATTGTATACATATGATCTCGGAAACATACAAATAGTAAAAGTTGGAAAAATACAAGTAGTAAAAGAAGTTATAATAAATGATTCAGATGAGATCAATAGAAGGAAAAAGGCATGATTACATTGGAGACAGGCAGAAAACATGCATCTGTCTTACTATATAAAATATCTAAGTGTAGTTTAATATTATGAAAAAAAAAAAACTAAAAAGATACAGTAAGTGCAGAAACAGAAACTTGACATTAAAAAGCTTATTACAGGTTGTGAAAGGCCGAAAGACGGTGGAAAAGAAAAGGGTGGAAGAATATTTAAAGATGATGATATAGAGAAAATATGAGAGAAATAAGGGTAGGGACTAAGAGCAGTAAGAGAGATAGTGGGTGTATAGTAGATTGCAAGGAGGAAGAGGTATGCAAAAAAAGGAAGAGATTGTAAGAAAAAGAATATATGAAAGGGAAAATAAAAGAGTCAGTTTAACCTCGAGAAAGGCAAGTACAGAGTCTGCTCTTGAGGAGGTATTCATTTAGGGGCTGCTTACAATTGGGACTTGTAGGTGTTAATCTAATGCACATAGGAATCTTGTTCCAGGTTATGGCTACAATGCAGGAGTATAAATTATGCTTATATTTTTTAGGTTTATGGGTTTCAAGAATCTATTTCTTAGATCGATGTGGATAATTAGGGAGGTTCTGTTTGAAAAAGTTACTAGTGGATGGACAGTGGAAAAGATTATATATCATTTTGTAGGCAAGTGAAAGTTGTGTGTACACCGTAAATATGTAATTCAAGCTAGTTTATTTAGAGGAGAGCAGTGATGACTTTTATATAATAGATTGGTTACAAATCTAACTACCTTGTTGCAACATAGTTCTACTTTTTTGATGAGGAAGTTTCGAATATTGGTAAGAATTGGTGAGGCATACAGTAGAGAAGACAGAAGGAATTTATTTACCGTTTCATTTTGACTGTGGAGGACTTGCTGAGGAATTATTTGGTTCTGAAGAGCATATTTTGTATATGAAGATCAACATTTTAGTTGATCGTCAATTGTGACAGCTATTAACTTGGTATAAGATACAAATTCTTTATATTTTTATTTTGTAAGAGGTATTAGAGACTTTGGGAGAAATTGTAGTAGTCTGGTTCTATTGGAATTTGGTAAGAATTGTATTTCACACAGCCACTGTTCAATGGAGTTGAAGTCTTTTTGAGTAATGGAGTGTAAATAGGGAAGAGTGTTTGATAAGCAGATGAGACTGGAGTCATAGGCATATTGAATGAGGGAAGCCTGTTGGGAGTATGCATGTAAGTCATTAATAAAGATGTTAAAGGAAAGAGGTTCAAGGATGGAGCCTTCAGGTGCACTGGTATTAACTGGAGGAAAAGAGGAGTATGTAGAGAGCTATTTTACAGACCGCTGCCAATACATACATACATGCATACATACATACATACAAATGTTTCACGCACGGGTATTAATGCCCTTCCAGCTTGTCAATATACCAAAACACTTGCTCCCATAATAAATATCCAGGCTGTTCTTAAAAAATACCTAAACTAGTACTTGCTTTAATGTAATTTGGTAGTCTGTTCCAAGCATCAGCCACTCTGTCAGAGAACCAATTAGTATACTTCTTATTCCTATAGAATCTTTTACATAGGTTATCTGATGATTCTCTAGTACTTTTTGATAACCCCAAACATTTCCAGAGGTAGTTGGCCCTAAATGCCCTATATACCTGAATAATATCTCCTCTTATATATCTGTAAAAGACACTGTACAAGTTCAGATATTTTAGTCTTTCATAATAACTTAGATTTTCACATCCATGGATGCCCTTGGTATATTTCTGCTGTACTCTCTCCAGTTTATTCATGCTTGTTTTCCTGTAGGGTTTCCATATTGTTATTCCATACTCAAGTTTGGGTCTAATGTAACTAACAAACAACAACTTCATTATGTTTGATTTCCTTGACTTTATAAATCTTTTTATACAACCTATAGTTCTATAACTATCATTAGCCAATTGGTTGATATGATTAAAAACCTCATAGCTGAATCTACCCATATACACAGGTCCTTAAATGAGTCTACAGTTTCAATCACTGTGTGCTGTATTAAATATTCACCTTTCAGTTTATGTCTCCCAAATCTCATATGCTTAGTTTCTGATGTATTTATCAACATATTAGATGGGATGCGAAAGGTAGTTAACAAATCAGCTGAATGCTGCATTAGGCAAACCAGGTATAGACATTTTAGAGAGGAATTTGAAGTGATATCCTTTATCAAAGGCTTTGGAGAGACTTAAAAACAAGGAAAAGGCCAAGTTATTATTATTTCAGGCTTTAATTATGTTATCTAAGAAGGTAACTGTTCTATGGCATGGGCAAAAACTCCGTTAGGTAGAGATTAGTAAATTTTCTTGAAGAAGGTATTCTAAGATTTGCTGATGTAGACACTCTTCTAGAATTTTAGTGAAGGGGATAAGAGTGATAGAATTAAAGAGTGTTATTTCTGAGGAGTTATCACATTTGTGAAGAGGTATGACATATAATTGTTTTCCTGAGAGATAGAACCTATGATTCTTGAATGGATAGATTGAACAAAATGGAGACTGGATAAACAATGGGAAGTAGATGCTTGCTTTAGATACTGTGTAGGTAGTATGTCAATGGAGACTGAGCAGTGCTTGAGCTTACTGAGTATGTATTTTATATCAGAGGCAGATAAGGGGAAACAGGTTCATTAGAAGTGGGAACCTCATCAGGGCTATTGTGAGTTTGTATGAGAGTTTGTGTTAAGGTATTAATAAAGCCTATAAAATGGGAGCTAAATGTATTAGCAGTTTCCGCGGGAGAGCTATTGGGTCTATATTATTTCAACAAAATACATATTTGTTAAATATGTATTCAATGAAGGCTAAACAGCTAAATGCAGTTCAGTGAAGCGCAGACTGTTACCCATGGTTAGGAACCAGTTGGCCACTCATACTCCAGGACATAACAGTGCCTAAATTAAACCCACCCAAGTGGGGGGCTTTGGCCCCCACTTCCCCCAGTGTAAGGGGCTGTGCCCCAAACCCCCCTTTACTATATATATATATATATATATATATATATATATATATATATATATATATACCAACTCTAAGATCACACTACAGTGGGGAAAAGGGCAAAGCTGTGGTGATGGCCAAGTGGTTCTTAACCATGGTAAAAGTTCTGTCCTTCGCTGAACTGAATTTCGATGTGTAGCCTTCACTGAATACATATTTGATGAATACGTATTTTGATAAAGTAATATAGACCTGAGCTATCTAGGTAAGGGTTGGGGCAGTAGGGGTTCCAAGGTGGATGATTTTGTAAATAGAGGTCTTGCATTTCTTGTTTTTTTATGGTTTATTTGTAGATCAAAGTAATACTGTTGTTTTATCAGCAGTGACTTGAGTTTTAACAAGGTTACATAGATGGTCATAAGTTGAAGGTAAGCAAGAGATTTGGCTCTTTTCCAGTTTCACCAAGCTTTGTCTCTCTTGTGCATTGGTGTGTGGCTAGTGTGGGATGGCCAGATAGTTTGGGTGGATTTAAAACATTTTCTTCTGATGGGAGGAAGGCTATTTAGGGTATTGAGAAATGGTAAATCGAACTTAAATACAACATCGTCCAGTGGTAAGGTGCAAATGCTAGACCAGTTAAGGGATTAAAGAACATTGTTGAAAACATTATGTTTAAAGTTGGTAATGTTATGGCATTCCTTAAGAAGTTGATCTTTGGAGTTGTGGTTAATTAATTTCTGGACATAGATGGAATAGTTGTCACTGAGTGAGTCTTGGAGGTCTCTGGGATAGCTGTATTGTTTAGAATTTGAAACTAGGATTGAATCTAGAATGGAGACAGAATTTCAGGTTTTCTTGGGTGAGTATGGGAGGTTATAAGTTGCATAAATCCATATTGGTCAATGCTATTTAAGGGACAGTCTGTTGAAAGGTGCTGCCAGTCAATGTTGACATCATCAAGGATTGGAGTATCACAGGATATGGAATCTGAAATCCAGTTAAAGATGTCATCCAGGATAGGGTAGTTTTACCTGCAGTGGAGGGATATACATAGTAATGATACATAGATTTTTATGATTGTTTAGTTTCAGGTTAGAAATTAGAATCTCTGTGTAGTGAAATATAGGTGGGAAAAAGCATGCGGTAGAGAGACAGCAAACTGGTTTGAAAACAGGATGGCTGCACCACCAGCTTTTTATTTAATCTATTAGCACATATAATATTATAGCCAGGAGGAAGAATTTCAGAGTCTTTGATGTGCGGCTTCAACCAGGTTTCAGTGAAGATGATGTCAGGAGAGTAATGAGAGGTCCAGAAGTGGAATTCTGTTACTTTAACTATACTTTGGTTGTTGATGAAGATTTTCTTTTTTTGATGCTACAGTTGTAGGAGTGGAGTGGTGAAGTTGAAGAGTATGGGCTGGTATTAGGATGTACATCGCCGCATAGGGAAATACTTTGGTAATGTAAGTAATGAAAAAGGCATAATGGCAAGTGTGTCTTGGAGTTATATTTAAGATTGAAAGAGTAGGTGGTTGTGTAGACAGATTTATATTTGTAAAGCAGGTTGGGAGATAAAATAAATAAGATGGATGCAATTTTGTCCAAGTCTGATTTGCTGATAATGTATGTTGAATAGGCAAGAGTAAGGGATTTCCAAGTTAGTGAGATAGGTGTTTTATAACATGTGAGATGTGACAGTAAAAGGAATAGAGTGATATTTAGATATAAGGACAACATTTTTATTGGAGGTAATGAAAATTATTAATAGTTATTTATAGAAGATGAAAAGTAGGTAATACATTGAAAAGGGTAGGGATATAAAATATAAATATCAGGAAGTAATCATTTCAACAAAAGTCTAGAAATGTAAGAAGTGAACTCTAAGACATGATGTAGAAGGAAAAGGATGATTAAAGAAACAGAGTGGGTATACAGGCAGAAAGGGTAGTGGTCTGTGTAATAACAGGAAGGTCTGATGTCAGTAGAAATGTAGTCATAAAGGGGTGAGTGGGAATTGAGGGTAGGTGAGGGGAGTGCATTGAGCCCAAGTGGAGCGAAGGAAAATGATGGACCTGAACCCACTGTGTTTCTGAGTATCAGAAACAATCAGTTTCATCAACCAATTGTTGGTTAAGTGTTCTAGTGTAATTATGTAGGAAAAAGTAACAGAACAGTCAGCAGCTATGAATGAATTGAGTACACTTTTGTCAGAGTTCAGTATAGGATGGAAAACATTTGGATGTATGACTGATAAGAAATAAGGTATTTTTTAGATTAGCAGCATGGGTTGTCAGTATTGGTCAGTCTTCATTTAAATGAACAGCAGCAGTAGGCTTATATGCTTATATTTTCAAAGGAGGACAGGGTGCTCAAGGGTAAGAAAGCCATACATACCACCAAATATTAACACATGAAGTGTCATTTTCCTTTATCAGATGCACTGGCTGCAAGCTTAGTAGTACAGATGGTTTTAGTTGCTTACCTAGTGGCACCCAAAGCTATCAGTCTATATATTGTCTGTACTATTATGCAGTATTAGGATGTAATTGGTCAGCTGCTTCCCATACAGCAAATAAAAACACAGTGCTGGTCACATTCTGAAACAACTTAATTAGCTTTATCCACAGTTATAGTCCTCATATTAAAACTACAAATGAGTTTTGCAAAAAAAAAATAAAGAATAAAAATAAGATTACTGTGTTGTTAGATTTTTTTTTAGTTTCATTGTTTACACAGGTTTTCTCTTAACCACACCCATTAAATGATGTCATGGCAGGTGGTAGGAAATTATTTTCATATAACTGAAAAGCATTATGCATATGAAAAAACTTGCTTCTTTTGGAGAGTAGCTTTTTACTTACATTGTGATTTTACTCCAGTATTACATGTGTGTTGATTTTCAATTTAAGGTGCTCCACCTCTATAACCTGGATAATAACATATTTTTAGGAAGCAAGCAACCCCTACTGACATATTTAGCATTGAAATATGGTAGCCTACACTTAATTTAAGCCCTGAAGCATTGTGAGTTTAATTTTTTCAGACATTTTTGTGGGAGTTTTCAGCTCCAAAAAAAAAACCCATCAGGGACTTTCATTATTAGCAAAATGGAATGCAAAAATGAATATAATTTTTTACATCCAAACTTGTGTTATTATGTACTGCATATGGTAATGACATTATGACCAACTCTAAAGCTTTGCAATTTACACTTGTTTCACAATACACTTTAATAAATATAGGTCCACTGATGTAATTAAAGTAAACAATGCATATTTTAGAATAACAAATCATAAATAAAATAATATGAACATGACTTTGTTTTACCATTAGATGCCAATTACATCATAATAAGTAACTGTTGCAATTTGAAACAGTGTGAGAATTTTAAACAATACTGAGGACACTGGAAACATGTTAATGTCAGCCCTTCTTTTGTTAATAGAAATGGAAGAGAATTGAAAGATGTTTTATGTTATAAAAATGGATGGATGTGTTTACCAGTGGGGCTTTCACCAGTGCCAGTTTCTGAATTTGTTTGCAGAAGAATGTGTAATAAAAAGGCAATGTTATTATGGTCCAGTTACTTAAAATGGCATGCAGGATTTGCTGTTTGTGTTCTGTTTTGCATTTAGTGTCAGGTATTTAATACAGGTTGACCGATCAAGAGCTTATAGCACTACAGGAAGATGTTTATGAGCATGTCAGAGCTATAGCAACTGTTTATAGAACAATACCTTTGTGTAAACACTTGTTTGTCTGCAGTGATTTTAAAAATGTGTATTTTTATTTTTAGATGCAGTTAACGCAGATGCTAGAGGAGGTGATGATGAAATTGAATTGATTTGCAAAAAGTTCAGGTGGCAACAGAGGCGAGATACATGTACAATACCAGTATTGATTGATTATGTTAACTTAAGGCATGTTTAGAGACCAAAATTTATATTTACTAATTTTTCATGAGTTGCTATTCCTTTGGTTATTTCATACATCATTTAACCTAGTGTTATTGTTCAACATATCATTTTTTATTTTATTGTCATTTGTTTTTTAATTCTTTTTAAAGTATTTTTTATTCACATTCACAATCAAAGCAGTCAGTTGATAAATGTGCTTATTGTGTTTTTCCTAATGAAATTCCTAATAAAATCCATGAGTGTACCAATGCTTCTTAGCTTCATTGAACAAGAATTCCTGACAAATCCAAAATAATTGTCTCACAAAGTATCAAATCAGAGGTTAATTTTTACTCTAATTCACTTAAAAAGTTAATAGAACCATAGCTTTTCCCTCAATATGCATTTTCTGAACAATAAAAAAATATTGACTGACTGTAATCCTCAATGATTTGCCAGAAAATTAAAAAAAAATGTATGAGAGATGCAGCAAAAATATGAGGCATAATCAAGGATGTTTGACAAAAATCAGGAAAAGTTGAGAAGTGTGAGCATATATGTGGTTTTTATTGCCGTTTTGAACTTCATTTTCAGAACTGATAATTTTTGATAGAATTAACTGGAATTCTTGAGGCAAATGAATAATGGATAGTATGCCAGTGAAGTTAGAAAAAGAGTGGACATCTTGTAAAAGGAGGACAAAGGGAAAAGCTTGATTTTAATTTTCTTGTTAACTTCAGGGACATGGGAAGGAAATTCAGTGGTGTAATTTTGTGTGGATGAGACTATGCAATATAGAATGAAAGTAAGACAGTGGCAATTTGTCTTGCCCAAGGTAAGTTACAAGACAAATACTTGCATTTATATCCAATGGTTTGGCAGTCACTAAGGATGGGAATGTGGATAGGATAATGGATGAAGTACTTAAAGACAATCCGACAAGTTTAGAAAAATTCTCAGTGCTATCAGAAAGGGTAAAGGCCTTCAAAACTTTGGACTTCCACATTATTTATATCTGTTCAGAAATATTTCCTTCACTGCTAGCCCCCAAGTCTTCATGAAATGTCATTTCATAAGCAGCAAAGCTACTTTTAGAAAAAGGAAAATATGACGTGTCCTGAATAGGTCATATTCTCAAATTGAAAAGAGAGGTTGGGGGTTACCAACTAT
Organism: Protopterus annectens; assembly: GCF_019279795.1. Lineage (NCBI taxonomy): Eukaryota > Metazoa > Chordata > Ceratodontiformes > Protopteridae > Protopterus > Protopterus annectens. The sequence goes on along the minus strand of NC_056735.1, from coordinate 844,011,123 downwards.
TATCTATTATTTACTAGATTTCGGTCTGAGTCAGTATGTAAGATTTTCAATATCATTCCCCCAATATGTGTACCTATACAGATTAATTATACTACAATAGAGTTGTCCCAGGAAAGCAGGTAGTGAAGTGATAGCATGGCCTAAATGACATAAAATAACCTTAGAAAGATGGTTGCGGAGACAGAAATGTAGGAAGTAAGAGACTGATGTGCAAAGGAGGAAGGGCAGGCAATAGCAGATGATTGTGAAGAAGCAGTCCAGATGAGGGAATTACTGAAACTATTGCAACCAGTACAGGACCTACAATAGAGTAAAATACATAAATAGTTTGGTAATGTACTGCACCTCTGGAAGAAAAGGGGATGATAAATTCTCATCTATAGAACAAAGAAGACAAGACTGAGGTATAGTTTGAGGGGAGGTGAATAGGAAAAATATTCTATGAAGAGATGGTGATGGAGGAAGAAGCAGTGTGTGGGAGGCCAATAGAGAACTTATGGGAACTGTGCATCTTCAGGCTGGATAAGAACTGAGCACTAATGCATAATAGAAGTAGATAAAAAATGCAAGTAATGGTAGGAGGAGAAAAAGCCATCACATGGCTAACTGGAAAAAACTGGGTCGTAAAGAGATGTAGACTATAAATTAATTTAGCAACTACACATTAGTAAGCAATACAGTAGATAAAATACAAGGATGAAGGACAAAAACCAGGGGAAACTTGAAAACTTGCAGAGCAAGATGAAGAATAACACTAGTGAAGAAATGAGAGTAATCAAAGAAAATGAGGGGAAAAATACCAAAAACTAGGAGTGCAGATCCCACTTAGAAAGAACATGATCTGGACCTACTAGAAAATATCAGTGCATAGGAGTGCTTATAATGAGGAACGAGCCATGTGAGGGCAAGTAAAGGGAACAAAAGCTTCTGAAAGCTAACACAGTAGAGTAAGTACTAACAGGCATGTACTGAAGTCCGAATGAAGTAGGCAAATGCTCAGGATCATTTTGTTAACCAAAGGCAGTGCACCACATCAGGAAAAGATGTGTGTAGTATAATGATGTTATATGAAAGTAACTAATACAAGTATATAGAACTAAACCAGTAGTGCTGGCAAATCATCCATCAGATGTCTTTGACTGACTAACAAAGAATATGATAGAGTTGCTTAAACTGCAAGAAATTCAATGCATTCAGGCCCACTAGGTGCATGAGCATAACTAATAAAATAACATGCACTCATCTCATGTCTGGACATTTTTGAACTAATGCATACAAATCCTGTTCCTAGGTTGTTACTATTGCTTAGATGGATCATTTAACTCCCACCAACTTCAAATACTAAACTGCATGCAAAACAAGGGGCAGGACATGATGCCTTTGTATAAGTAGCAACTATAACTCGTTCCTGTTTTGCATACATTTTGAAGATACTCTCCTATTGGTCTAAGCAGCCTTTTAAGAGTTCTGCTTCCTGCCTTTAAAACAGCTCTTGAGTGTTCTGTGATAGCAACTTACTCTCTCTTATTTATACTTTCATACCATTAAAATGTGAGCATTCAAAACTCCTATTTCTTTTACTTGTGGCATCTATCAGAATAAATCTCTGTTCCTTCTGCTATGTAACAAATTAAATATAAAGGGCTGTCCATAAATGATATTTCTTTTGTAATCTACCACTCACATGGTTACATTAATTTTCTTTATATAACATCAGGTATGTCATTTAGCCAAACAATCCCTAATGACATTAACACACAACATAAGAAACTGTTCACAACAAATACAATTTCTTTCATATACTCTGATATCATTCTTTAATTTTTATTGCTACAGTTTCAATGCTTCACACAGTACGGCATCACCCAGGGAGCAGCACTTGAGAAGGTCAGAGACATGGTGGATAAGGGTAAGAATTTGCAGGAACAAACCTCGTGTCTCTGAATGTCTGCACCTAATGCTAACTCTCACATCCAGTGAGATCAAAGGAGTGGGGCTATGGGCTGTTACTGTTACCACTGAATGAATGGGCCATAGAGCTTTCAGAGCAATCAGGGAACAGATGCACCAACTATTATCCCAAGAAGAAATGAAAGGGTCAGTGGTGTGTTGGGAGGGGGTTTGAAGACTTGAACACAGACAGCATGAGGTAAAAAAAAGAAGCATAAAAGGTGCGCAAGCTGAAGGAAAACCATCAGGAAGGTGATTGCTCAAGTACGTATGTGTTATTAAATAGGAATTTAGGTTCTCTGTGGTGGTATTTATGAGTAGAGTGTCTCAAAGGTGTTTTCTGCTATACTTGTGAGGAAGGTTATTAACTTATATTTGATGCCATTTATTTTTTATGTATTTCAGCAGTTCAGAAAAACTAAACAGATTATGGTGAAAGACCTAGAAAGGGTGGAATGGGGGGGGTGCTGCCTGTGGGCAAGCTGCCAGGATGCATAATTAGATAACTATTGACCATCCCATGAAAGAAGAAGAGCAGCAGCAGAGGAAGTCATTTAAGAAGCCACAAACTCATGGCTACTAAAATTACAATCTGCAAAAGGGACTGTAGCAAGGACCTACTGAAGCTCTTTGCAACAGTTAGGGAAAGGTGTTTCAAAAAAGTTGCAAAGAACCATTGTCCCCAAAGACTGCTCTTAAATAACATCACCACACAGTAATGTCAGTGGAAACAGTTTATTAGCAGTCTGCCAACATATGTTCAACAGAAATCCACAATAGTGCAATAACAATAGCTTCATTCATGACAGATGACAGTGGTGAACCAACTATTGAAATGTGCACCTCCAGAACAGCTCTTAGCTGAGAAGGATGCTATACCACCCCACTGTGTAGAATGCAGTTAGATATTTAAATAAGGTGGTGTGATGAGTTCGAGGGGGGTCTGCTTCTCTGCAATAAAATGCTTGTGTGTGTGTGTGTGTGTGTGTGTGTGTGTGTGTGTGTGTGTGTGTGCGTGTGCGTGCGTGTGCGTGCGTGTGCGTGCGTGTGTGTGTGTGTGTGTGTGTGTGTGTGTGTGTTTTATTGAGGAGTTGAAAAGTGTAATTGGAATGACTCACTCAACTGGTTAACAAATGACTGAAATGACATAGAAAATAAACTCTTCTGATCACAGATCTAAGAGCATTAAGGACACAATTATATAAAAAGTAAATACACATCATGCTAGCAACCAACTACTTAAATTAAGTGGACACCAGAAACTAAGTGAAATAATGTTTATTATTAATTGGACTAAATTATCTCTGGTAGTCCTGTTTTAATTATGCCTCTCATCTTTATGTTCATTATCAAACAACTGGTGAGGATCTGGCAAAGTTTTCATGTCTCTGCAATGCAGAATTCAGGTACATATGTCTATACATTATTCAATGTGTAGTTAGTATCTAAAACAAATTGCCTTGATATTCTTATAATGTGTTCACTTGAAACAACAGCTACAGTCCAATGTATTTTTATAATAAGTATCCTCTTGAAGTATATTAACAAAAAAAAAATAGCAAAATCATGTTGGGGCACTGAACAAAAGAAGAAAAGACAGAAGAAAACACAATCCAGTATGATGCAATGTGTTTATCATGCATTATTACTGTGATAAATTCAAAGAACAAAATAAGTCTCAGCATTTACAATGAATAACACTTAGTAGTATCAGTGGGAAGAAAGTGAAATGAATGACTCATAACTTCTTGAAACTAGAAGGCTGAACTGCATTATGCTCTAATTGCCCCTTAACAGACTATAAGCTGTTCTGGGTTGCTGCCCTTCCCCCCACCTTGTGTTATATTAAGTTGGTATGTAGGCAGAAAGGTGACTTTCTTTGGTTTCAGGCTTTTGTGATTCAGTCTTCTGCAATGTTTTAGTAAGTGTTAGTCTCCTGTAATGCCTCCGTCTTCTAATTGATTAATTATTGAACTCCTAAAAGTCTTAAATAAAATAGCTTAACCTTAATTAGCCTCACTTAGAACCTTACTTAGCTAAGGAAATTTCTATCCACATCATTAGGAACAATTCTGATGGATGAAGTATAACAAGGTTTTAAAAAAATGCCCTGTCAAATTGACAGCTTCTAAAAAATAAATTTATAAGTGAACAAATTACAAAACTGAATTATAAATAAATAAATAAACTACTTTATAGCACAGGTCATTTATTTTTTATTTTTATTTTACATTTGTTGACTGGGCTAGTCTAACTGGATACATGTCCATTTTCAGTAGAGGCCCGGGGAGATAAGCTCCAAGACACGATAAAATACAAATACAAGTACAAACAACAAAAAGCAAATATTGTAATAAAAATAGCAAATATAATAAAAATAATCAACAACA
>NC_056735.1:843755173-843893438 GCF_019279795.1 Protopterus annectens | reverse complement strand
CACATGGGGAATATCAATACACCGTATCATGCCTTTTACTAGCAAGAGACTTACCTGTGACAGACCCTTGTCTTTGCGACACGCCAGACGTACCTGTATAGGGATGACACAAAGGTATACACATTATCCATTACTATCGCTACAGTAAGCATTCTGCATGTCACATCATGCACCTGCATGTTCGCATGTGCTCTGCACATGTGTGCATACACAACATAGCATACTGTAGTATGCATCCTGTGTGGCCATATACCTGGCATGTGTTGCTATAATATGTATTGTACTATGACACCCACTCCTATGTCGCTTGTTGTACAAACCTGCAACACTGACTTACCAGGCAGCTCCGAGCTCATTGTTTGGGAGACACCCACCTCCACGATGGACGTGAGGGTTTCAGTGTGTTGTTCCATGGGTGTCCCCAGACCGGCCAAGAGCTCCTCCGTGGCTGTGAGTGGGGGCTGGGTTGGTGGCCCACCACCTGTCCCACCTTGTTGTCTGGCGATTGCAGCGGCACGCTGTCTCGCATGCCGGATTAGGTCTGTGCAGTGCCTGCGCATCTGTTGATATGTGCGGTTGTGGCTGCCCAGGCTGTTCACCCTCCTGTGCATATCCTGCCACATCTCCTCCCATTGTTGTGCCTGCAGTGGCACATGGCTAAATAGGATGTCATAATTATCATGTAGCAATGGTATGATCACCTCGTCTTCTTGTCGGCTAAAGGCAGGCAGCCGGGAACGTGGCATTATCTGTAAGACATAACGATGGTGGCAGGTCACTGCTGTTCTGGCATACTGCTGGGAATACATTGCTATGACATGTACAACATCTGCACAGTAATCTCTGCAAGGCATCATGGCAGTGATACAGCCAATGTGTTGCCGTCACACCATTGAGCAGTGGGTGTCATTTCATATCTGTGTGTCACCTCATCACACTGTACACGCACCATGTTGATGTTAGCCTGCTGTGGACATGTGTACCTGTCTTCACCTGTGTCCATATCAGTTGGCACGGGTCCCCTTGTGACAACAGTTCTACTGTTCACCTGGATGCTGTCTATATGTCAATAGACATCATGTACGTGGCCATTATGAACATCAGCAGTGGCACTGTACACATACACATGGACACCTGCACATGCATGTGTTGTGCCATGTACATCCACACAGCACTGTATGGGTGTTGGCCAACTTTCCACGGCTCACCTGTGTTGCACATGTGATACACATGGGACAATGTGTAACCATGCCACATTAGCAGGGAAGGTCATGCATAGCATGTACACATGCACATTGTCCACAGCAGCACACAGCACCTGTGACACCACAGGGTACATCACAGTAACATTACTGCTGTGTATGGTTGATAGTGACAGTGCCTTTTGGCCATCGCACCATGTAGGACTGTGATAGCACATGCAGCCTTACTGGGCAGGGCTGCATGGTATGGCAAGGTATGCCACATACATGGCACTGGGATGTGATCCACCTGGGGGGTAATGATATTGGCAGGGTGGCTGTCCATTCCATATGTCATTGCTATGTGTATTTGGACATTACACATGTCTATCACCATGGTGTGGACACTGGCCTTATGCAAGGTAGGCTGCACGCTGCTTGGTGGGGTGTGTCTGGTGCATGCAGGTATCACACACCCATGCATACACTGTAACCCTGACAGGTGCTATGTGCTGCGATATTTATCTACACAGTGCTGTATGTGGCCACACACTGCTATCCCGTGCACATGGATGGTTACCTGGACTGACGTGGGTACCACATATGTCTACATCCAGTGCCTGCTGCCACCCCCATGTCTGCTGGTGCACTACACCGCCATCCCTCCCTCTGGAAACGTGATGTTGGGCACAGCATAGGTATCCATGTATGGGGACAGGGATGTTCACATAGCAGGGGCACTGATGGTATCGTCGATCTGACCATACACATATGACGCACCCATCACACATACAACCCATTCATTATGTTGTGAAGAACAGTGACACAGCTATACCGCTACACCGGAGACATTCACAGGTGTACATACACAGATGCATGCACGTCCAGCTTTGGCATGGCCTGGACTATTGGTGTGGTTCGGCACATAACGTGTTTGAGTGTGGCTGGTGCAGAAGTACTGTGCACATGTCTACACAGTCTGCCTGTTCTACAGTAGGCATCATTTATGTGCTGTGCACATATCATATCTGCACATTGTGTTGGTGTCTGTCTATCCATGGGCCAGTGGTGGGACACACAGGGCTATTGTTGAACATATATGCATGCAACCCTGTACTGCTGTACTGCTAGTTTCTCAGGTGCTAATGTGTCATACACATGCACACCATACCCACGGATGTGGTAGTGGGTTGCCACCCGTACCCATCTCCTCTTGTGGGTTGCTATCATCCCACACCCTCTTTGTATTGTATGTTCAGGCTATGCACCTGTGTGGGGCTTGTGGGCGTGCAATGCAGTACTATGTGCCTTTGCACCCATCGCAGAACAAGTCATACAGGTACACTGGCGGCCATACACTGCACAGCTTGATGTTGGCACATCACATGTTGTACACACATAACACATCTCCTGTGGGACATGGTCAAATGTACAGGCATGTCCATCAGTCACATGCCACTACTACCCCTACATGACGGCTATGCAGGACATGTGGCAGTACAGCAACTGTCACATGTGCACCTGCAATGCCCCCCTACCTGCATCACGTGGTACTGCATGTGGGTATGTGTGTCTGCACCCATGCTATGGCCATAGATGACAGTTGTACATCGATATGTGCAACATACCTCATTGGGAGTTCTCATGTGCACATGTTCAACATGTCAACGCATTGTTTGTGTCTGTCAGACAGTCATTGTTGTGCATGGTTTACATGGCAGCCATGGCGTACTGTGTCTGATTCCACGTACTTCATTGGACTACAAGCATTGTACATTATCACGGCACATTCCAGCCATCACATAGCCATCCTAGATGACAGTGGGAGGTGTTCTGCCATGTGCACATATGTCACACAGTACGAGGGTGACTGACACACATTCTCAGGACAGGGTTCTGACTGTTGTGGATGTGTGTGATGCTGTTGACGACCATGACTGCACCAGATGGTGTCATCTGGATGTGTAACATTCACAACACACACCTACCTTCACATAGCAACACATCATCCACAAGGATGGACATCCCTGCATGAACACTGTATGCAGTATGTCTGTATGACCACTGCATGCACCACTGGTAGCCACCAGCATGGCTGCCAACAGCGGCAGTGTGTATCCTGTGTAAACATGGGTTACACCATTCACAACACACCTGTGTCAGATGTCCCTGTTGTGTGTCACAGTGCAGTTCCACACATCATGTAACAGTATGCATCATGCACCGGTATGTTGCAGACATGTAAACGGCTGTGCAAGTCAACATATGCACACATGACACATCACCTGGTACAACATGTCTGTCTTACCACATGCTATTGTGACCACCCTGTGATGACATTGTACAGGCTACATGGAATGGGACATCTGATGGCTCAATGGTGTATTCACCCTCTGGGTGTGTGTCTAGCCGAGTGCACAGTAGGCAGTGGTCTGCACACAGGGATACTGTACATTTGACTACTCTGTCACTGCGACTGTTGACTATGATCATACTGTTCTTATGCAGGCATGTGGTATTGATCCAGTATGACAGTCATGGTCAACCACAGTACTGTGGCACACATGACCTGCGGACATCTGCCTAGGGTGTGGGGCCCACATGTCCATCTTCACATGCTATGCTGCCTCTGCAGCAGTGTCACATGTCTGTCGCCAGCAGGGCTGTCACAGGCAGGCACGGCATGCGGTGATGTGTGACAATGCTTGCACCCCCCACTGTGCTGTACACATGCACTGCACACACAGTAAGGCATGCCTGACATTAATCTGCAGTGCCTGGGACCTGCCTCCATGCTCTACGGAGCACACCTGCCGGTCCAGATTGTACACAGATCATACCTCCCAGGCACATACCTGGACTGCAACACACACAGGTGAGTGGATCCCACATCACACAGTGATGTACACACATACTGTATGTTTTTCTAAGAGAAATGCATCATAGGTACTCCATGTTCGGATACCCATGTTTGTGACCACTAGACACATTGTGACACGTGACGGTGAATACACTGTACACCACAGGTTACATGCTGGCTGTGTTATCATACTGTACATTGCACCTCGGACAGTTGCTACTGCCATGTGCTGACAGCAACACGCACTTCCCTAGTATGGACTCCCATGTACCCACACATGCCTGGCCATGCACTACACATAGCTGGTTGACACATTAAACAAGACATACCATACCTACACTATCCTTGGCATGCACCATACCTCCATGTGTCTGTGTGCTATACCTACAGACATCCCCCCTCTGGTTGATGGACATATATGCTTTGCGGCCCTGCTAGCCACACCCTGGACACACACCCATTGCAGCATACATGGTACATGTGCTCAACAGCCGGTACTACCAACATCTGCTGACGGGGGTAGTTAATGGCATGGCACCCCGGCAGACGGACAGTATACATGACTATGCTGACACATATCACGATGCACTTCCGCTACATGTACGCACTGGTAGGGACCATGCTATTCCACACAGAGACATGGTGGTACTGGCCTTTTTACAGATGCCACGGTGGTATGCATGTTCCATGCACATGTGCTGTATGGGCGCATGTGCAGGCTGTTGCACGGTGGGTATGTTCAAATGTGTGTGGTGCATCACTTGACAGTCATGGTGTGTCCTCGTGGTCCATCACATACTCCACAGCTAGCTACCTACACATGACCACCATACTTTGCAGTGTGGGCCCTCATGCAGTGTGGTGGTATGTCTGTGTTGTTTGGCTACATCCACATTCAATGTAGTATACGACAGTCACCCAGGCATTGCCGACAGATATGTTGTTGGCAACATGCCAGCCAATGGGTTACCTACCAATAATATACACTCTCACTCACTACAGGGTTCCAATCCATACATGGACATCGCATTGTCCCTGTGGACACATACATGGTACTGCCATGCACACATTATGTCCTCGGACACCGTCCCAATGTCACCTCCAATCTCCATAGCTAAACTGGTTGTTATGTGTCTCTGCAGCAGCCCACTGAATTAACTGCTAGCCCATTCATGGATGTTGTGTACCTTGACCACCACACCACCGCATCTATCACACTACACATGGGTGGTAGTGCATTGCACATGTGGGACTGCATTCATACAGACATGACTGCACCATTCGGTATGGCACTGGGGCACATCCTCACATACATGCTTCACACACTCATTGACGACGTCCATGCCTTTACTGGCACCCTTGTTGGGCGTCTGTGTGCCACAGCACACCACATCCACATGATGGCCACCTGTCATACCATTGCATGGGTGGTTGGTGTAGTACAGAGGGTAACAGATCAGACATTATCCCCACATTGCCCTTCAGCACCATTCCACATTCTGGTATTGGCAATGTACACATCCACCATCACATCATACCCTGTGTCTCAGGATGTTAGGCTATGTGACTCCTGGACAGGTCACACAGTGGTGCAAGCATATCATGCTACCTACGACATGTAAAGTACATGTGGCATTACACAGTCCTCAGTCATGTGTCCCCTCATGTTCACTATTTGCTTACATACACAACATGCTGTCACGGAGTAATGTCCATGTCTACATGTCCCACATCTACATACCTGGCAGCATTCTAGCTCCAGCAGCTCATACTGCTAACATCCATGCAGGTGTCGGTGTGGCAGATATATCGTGTAGATGTCATTGTGTCAGATACATCACGGATGGTGCATACACATCACCTTTGCATAGCGACAGTCATCCACTGGGTATCACGTGGATACTGTCCCTATACATGCATATCACATTGTACATGGTTGCTGTACACACACATGCCCCACATGGTGCTGTGGTTGCCATATTCCACTGTGGCGTGTGTACACATCTGCAGGGCCTCACATATCTGGACTATGTGTGTTGCTGGGACATTGGTAGCCTTTGTACTTGTGCCATACACACATCTACACACGGGCAGGGTTACTATAACACATTCGTGGTGTGCCTTCCACAATGGCTACAACTTTCCATGTCACAGTATAGTCATGCTGCAATGTATACCAGGCTCAGACAGTTTACATATGCAGATGACAGACGGGGAACACATCTGTACTCATCTGCATACCACTTACACAGTGGTGTCATGTACTCTGCCATGGGCCATGTCCTCCGCATTACTGATGCATGTAGTACTCCTACATGGCGTCTGCAGTGAGCAGGGTGAATGAAGCAGTCATGCATATGTGCACACAAGCAACATTGCTTAGCCTGGCCTTCTGTTTACCTACACAGACTAGACACACACCATGCTGTAGAACATAGGTCCTGTGCACATCCCACAGGGACACACTGTGGCACTGGTCATGTGATAGCACCCTTGCTGATAGGGTGACACATACACATGGGACCACCACAACAGCAGTACTGTGTAGACATGCAGTTGACATCCACCTTTGCTGTCCAGTGGACAGTACCATGGGGGGGTGGCACGAATGTGTACATTGCATATGTGTTTACACATGGACCTGCCAGACATCATTGTTGCACACATTGCACCTGCTACAGATAGCTTGGACATGGTTACTTGATGTTCCTTCCATTTTGGGTGGCTATTCTGCTACTGCTCTGTCCCATATCTGCAGGCCATACTTATCCTGTTAATGTACATAACACTAGGCCATACGTCCATCATGCATGCTATGCCTGTGATACTGTGTATAATGTCTGAACGTATCCATCATGATAGCTTTACATTATACATACTTGACATGGTCACCCCTACTGCGAGGCATACGTGCACGTCGTGCACATTACGTATGACAACGACAATATCTGCCCATACACATGTGTGCTGTGACACTATACATACATGTCCTATCCCCTGCTGTGGCACTTCATTGTTGGACATCCACTGCCAGCATCAGCGTGGGTGGTGGCATTGTTCTGTGTTTTAAATCACGATGGCACCCCTTGGCCTATCCCAGCTGTGTACATGATGTCCCACTGCTGTGCACACGGTGTCCACAGTGGTTGGTATACTCAGCAGGTTAACACTACATAACCACCTTTCACCACTCTCTCCTTTATGGACAGGTATCTTTACTGACAAACACCGTTCTCATATAGTGCCGATTCATCATACATATCATGCGTTACACAGCAGTACATCTCGTGGGTTCTACATACCTTTCCTGTATTGCTTTCCGTATTCCGTTTGTGTCTCGCTACTGACAACTGATCGGCTCTTGTAGGAATAACGTCTTTGTTCGGTATGAACATACAGTTTGACTATCCTGGGAGTCTTCCTTATATCCGTCATCACCTGCGGCATGTGGGTTCATCACACCAATAGCTGTTCCTCGGTGTGTACTTATGCGCATATCACCTGTGCATCTCCTCCATTCGTACGGTACTCGTCGGAACTAGGCCATAGTTCATTCATCGTCTGGGCGTTGGTTATCTGCACTACCTTCGTGGGGATGGTATGTATTGTGTTATATTATGTGTGACTACAACCGCTATGTGTCGCGTCAGGTACATTTGGCTGTGGTGTTAGCCTTGGATTGTGTGTGTTGGGTATGGTATTATGTTCCACATGTGGGTGTCCGTGTCCTGCCGGCGTCTGTCGATGGCGTTTTGTATTCTGATGTGTAACATAGCTCTTGTATTCCTGTACACAACGGATGCAGGTATGCATCCGCTGCTGATAGTGGTTCCCACGCGGGATGTTGCGGGTATGCCGCTGTCATTGACTGCCTGTATGTTTTTGCTGCTATTTCGGATTGTATCCCTTTGATATGTGCGATGGGGTATATCGGCTGTGGGTAACGGTGCGGGTTGTGGGCCTTGCATTTGTACATACACGGTATGCTTCTGTGTGTGCTCCATCCCTGCCTGGGGAGGTACAAGTTACCTGTCTGTTGTTCTAGGAGTGTAGGTTTTGTTGATGTCGTCTACTGTCGGTACCGCTTGCTTGTGTGCTTCCTGCATGTATTCCTCCGTCACATCGGTAGTATATCTGCAGCTGTTCGTAGGTGCCGAGTATCCCTTGGCATTTTGTCACTGATATTTACGGTCATTGCGGTCCTGTAGTTGGGACGGCCTGTATGCTACCGGTTGCCACCTACTCGGGTGGCGATTGCTTGTTTAACACTCGTAGAACACACAGCGGTGTTTATGGGACGATACGTGTCCACGATCGGTGCCGGGGTAGCACATGCGTATTTCCGCGGTACATAACTATTGCTGCGTAACGTTGCCGATATATCGTATTGGAATTAACATGTCGGCGCCATACATCCGGTGATGGTTTGTACATGCGTCCTTTGCATGTCATGTTGGCTATACTCCTGTGGTACATTCTGGGACATTTTCGATTTGCATCATTTTACGTCGCCACGCGCCTAGCCAGTGAGGAGCTCTCAGTACTACTTTGTGGGTACTGCTATACATACACCTGTGGTTCTTATACTGTATGCCTACACATGTTATTCCACTCCGCCTGTCACATGCCACCTACATACACATTTTATAGTGTCACACACATTACACTGGCACAGCGGAACACACGACACCCTCACCTCACACATAGACATACTGCCGCTTTCACAGGGACGGTTGCACACAGTACCTATGTTGACCACATCACCGGCGGCGGTGTCTACCTCCGCCCTCATATCCTGAGAATATTACACGCACATGTCCTGTTACTGTATCGTGGCCTGGCGATCATCCCGAATGGCGAATATGCATTTAGGTGGGCTGACCTTTCCATGGGTGGCGTTCCCTGCTCTGTCCGCCCTCCCGGATAGTCGGGTTGTCGTTCAGTATGTTTACTATGTTGAGAGTTCGCATCTTACTGCATCTGTAACCTTGCATCCCTGTGATTCCCTGTTTAACTTGTTGTACTTTATATCTGTGTATGTGTACATATATTTCTACGTGTGTAATAATATCTATATCCATATTTGTGTATGCACATATGTAGACACCTTGCACCGAACGTGGCAGCATATGGCTACGCCGTCTGCTGTCGGACCCGCGTGCGGTTGAGGTGTTGCCGTTCCATGCTCCGCTGGCTGTTGGTTGTGCAGTGTTTGGGTGCTACCTATGTTGGAGTCACACATGGGACCGCCCATACAGTACACATTACGGGCGGACATGTTTGTGTGCCATCCATTTCACTGTGTGTGCAGGTAGGGAGGTGTCAGTCCATGGGGCCTACGCTGTCAGAGTATGTGCTATACGTTCCCTCTTTGCCAAGGCATAGGCATATTGGGTACGCCTCCGTCTGCCTACTGGGGCTGGCACAGTGTGTTCATGGCACTGAATGCCCTGTGCCTGTGCTTGCCTTGCCAGTTGTGGCGGGCTTGATGGCCCTACACCATTATGTCTCTGCGGCAGCTGTTTCCGCAGGATCATATTATGTAGCATAGCACATACTATGAATATGTGGGCACATGTGCCTGGAGAGTACTGCAAGGCTCCACCAGATGTATCCAAGCACCGGAACTGTGATTTCAACATCCCAAACACACGCTCTATGATTATTCTGGTTTGTGCGTGTGCCTCATTATGGCATTCTTGCATGTGCATTTCTGATGGGTGTCATCATCCACGGCTCCAATGCGTAGCCAGCATCCCCCACAAGGTGACCTTGTGTGATGTCCCCCCTGGCGAATACCTGATACAGCTGTGAGGCATGCCAGATATGGGAGTCATGGTAGCTTCCGGGGCTGCCAGCACACACATCCATGATAATGCCCTGCGAATTGCACACGACCTGGCAATTGATGGAGGGGAATCCCTTGCGGTTTATGTAGCATCTACCCTGCTCACCGGGTGGTGACTTGATTTCTATGTGCGTACAGTCTATCGCACCCAGTACCTCCGGGTATTGTGCCACACGGTGGAAGTGGCGCATATTGCTAGCCAACTCCTCCTGAGATCTGGGAAGTATATATACTCATGGGCATGTCGTAACATGGCATCCAGAAACTGGTGTAGTACCCTGGATGCTGATGCCTGTGAGATGCCCATTATATCCCCGGTTGGCCTTTGAAAGGTACCTGTTGCCAGTATTTGCAAGCTTACACATACCTTTGTGTCCACTGGGATGGGCTCCCCTCTGTTGTCTCTTGTTCTCAGGCTTGGCCGGCACAGCTCCACTATTTGCTGTAACGTGTCCCTGTCCACCCTGTAACGCTCTACTATCTCCAGATCTTGCAGCCCCTGGTAGGTCACCCTTGGTCTGAACACTCTCCTTCTCCTCTGAGGCCTCCGGTAGTTGTCGGCACCCTCCTCCGCAACTCCGTCTGTCTCTAACACATGCTGATGCATCACGGCCACGGCAGCACCCAACATATACATTTTAAAAGTTCCCCGTGTGTTTACACCGTAAGGCACAGCGTTTGGGAATTCGCGCTGTGTGTTGTGTGCATTCCCACTTTATAGTGTTCCGCTGTACACCCGGTGATGTCATTGGGTGTGTCTCTGCTGCCGTATCTGTGGGCTATCTACCGTGTTTTACCGTTGGCACTGCAACGCTGTTGCCTTTGGTGTAACATTACACTTGCCTGCATTGGTTTAGCTTTACACCTTACTTTACTGTTTCTGCACGTTGCACCTACTATTTACGGGAGTGCATCCTGCAGGCACATGACATGTCATGCACTTTGTCTGCCGTCGCCGTTATGCTAACTCTCTCCTTGGCTGTGCTGTATCAGTTCTTCGCTCTTTGCATTTCTGCAACATCCACTACTTTCTTTGCATTCATATTCCTCCCCTTTCCCGTTTTGCAGATTTCTGCATGCAGAGTTGTCAGCTGCCGCCGATTGCCCTCAGTCAGTTGATTGGTGTTAATTGCTCATTACGACTCCAATTACACTGCTTCCGCATTTCCTCATATTCTCCGCATCACCTTCCTGTGTCCATGGTTGTTGACGGGACGGCCGTCACATGACTGGTTTGGGGAACATAGTCATCCTCGTGCACATGCATCTGTGCGCGCATTGTATACTCTCACCGCATCTATTTCCTCACACGCCGGTCCTGATGCTGTGATGTGCATTGTACAGCCCAGGTTTGCTGGGCTCCAATGTGCTTCCTCCTACAGTGGCACACCCCTCTGCGATTGACAGGTGTTCCCTCTAGGCCACTCCTCAGTGTTTTACCGCTGCGCCGTTTGGTGCAGCCTTATGCCGGCGGGGGTTTTGCGATTCAGTATTATCTGCCTCATTTGCATGGCATTGACTACTAATACATGGTTACGGCGCCAGACACCGACGCCACTCCTTGGCAACCCTTGGGCTGTGGTTGTGGCTTTCCATTCATACTATGGTGTATTGTGGCTGTGATGCTGATGTGTCTTATACTGCTCTTTTATGGCATTGTCATATTACTTCATTGTTCCTCACCTTCCACGGACATGTCCTGGGGTTCTGCTGTGGTTTCTGCGTACATGGCATTTATGTCGTTATTTACATTTTCTGCAGGTTTTCCTTTGACATTCTCGATTTCTTTCCACATTGCCATGTTGCACCACTATGACACATGAAGTTGGCAGCCTTCCGTTACTCCTATGTCATGTTTGGATATATGTAAACCGTTTTTTTTGGTTTACATTGCCGTGCTGTTATGCTACGCCCGCGCCACTTCGTGAATCGCTACTTGCCTTCATTTGCATGGTGCAACACCGCACATGGGGTATTTAACATACCTACGCCGAGGCGGCAACTCGCATCGCCGCTGATGCACGTGGGTTTGGATCGTACCTGAATCGCTCGGCGGCCATGTCTGGTGTTGTGGCGCCTACGCCATGCGTGCGCCTGGCGCAAGGTTCATGAATCCCGGGGGAAGTCTATTTCTTGTTCTTTCTGCTTATTTTGGCCTTATCATGGAGCCATCTGTCAGCCACCAAGCAGATGTAGTTGATTTGGTTAACTATAAATATCTGTTGGTTATATGCTCATGTGTTAAAGCTATGGCTTTTTGTGCAGGGATTTAAGGTTCGGTCATAGGTCCAGGATTCTCAATGATACCTTTGTTTAACTGTTTATATCAGGGATGTTTACATTTTTGTTTTATTACCAATGTATTAGTTATAGCAGGAAGATATTTTGTGGCAGTTTCTAGAGTGTCATTTCCAAGTTTTAAATTTGTCCATGTATTTGCTCTTCTCATACTATTTTAAAGACAAGAAGGTATCAGCACTTGCTTAGTTTCCATTAGTTGGTTGCTAATTTGTTTTAATATTTTGGTGGTCTCTTAAAAGTATTCTTTCCTTCTTTTCAAATTGTTTCTGTGGGTATTTGTTTAGATGGGTGAGACCTTTGTTTGTGTGACTTGTATGTTATAGATTTTGTTGACATGGGCTTTTCATTCCACTTAAGCCTTAAGTGGTGAAGGCTATCTTTGGGGTTGTGGCAATGTCTGAGGTGAGCAAGTTGTTGAGGTTTAACCCCTGTGACTCTTATCAGTGTTTCATGATAGTATGGAGGCTAAGCTTTATTGGATGCTTGGGTACCTGCTCTAGTTTTGGTAGGTTTTTTTGTTTTTCAAAAATGTTTTATTTGATTTTACATATTAATAACCAATCCAACTATTTACAAATACAACACAAATGAACTATATACAATGACCATAACAAAGTATGCAAATACAAACAGTTAATACTTCTCTAATAAGTTACACAATTTCTGCCAAGCAATTAACTGATGTACTGTATTACTAGTTCTCATTTTTATGGTAGAAATTTCATTATTACAAAATGATTTAGCTAAATGAATAACTTAAATGTTAAATGAGAGAGTGGACTTAGTTTTCCTATTTTTCATAATGACTTTCCTTGCTATTGATAAAACTGACTATAAAAGAGGTATTTGGTATGTAGGTATGACCTCTGGGATTAGTACAGTGAATAATATTAGAGAATCTGTAATAATGCAGTTATCAGTCCACAACACTTTACAAACTTACCTATAATCTGTCCAAAAAGATGTTACCATTTTACAATTAATGATCATATGCATCCATTCAGAATCTAGTGTTGATCCACATCTCCAACATTTTATATTAAATCCAAAAGTAAGGCAAGTACTACCAAACTGTGTATGAAGCAACTTCACTTTATTAAAACAATAAAAGCAGTATCATTGATGATACATGATACTGCTTTTATTGTTTTAATAAAGTGAAGTTGCTTCATACACATCATGGTAGTACTTGCCTTACTTTTGGATTTACTATTTGGATTTTTTTGGCAGTACTTTCAGTGGAGGAGTCCTTTACTTTTTGTTCTTTATTGCTCAATATTTTATATTATTTTTTTTAATTATAATTATGGCAACTTTATGTGGTGATAAAAAGCTTCTATGTAAAAATGTCCATGTGTAAATTCTCCAATATGGAGAAGATTTTTCTTTTCCTGGTGATTTTAAAGTTTGTTATTATTTGTTGTAAATTTGTCTTTATTTTAGTAGAGTAATTGAAAAGGGTGAGTGTAGTGAGCTAAAATCACTTCTAATGATTTTATATAGCTTTGATATGAATGAGGTGTTCATAATGGACCCATTACTAATAACATGGATACATTCTAAGATTTTTATGTATGGTTTTATTGTGTGTGTCTAAATGCAATATACTTTTATTCTAAATGAATTATTTACAAGTGTGAATATCAAACCAATTACTGTTCTGCAAACTGTATCTAGCTATCAAGTAATCTGCTGAGTGAATTTTATTTCCATACATAAACTGATACCAATACACCAAATTACTTCTCTTTAATGCTAACATTTTATTTGCATCAAAGGAAATCAAACATTCACTAGTAAAAGATATCAGTAATACTCTTACTAATAAGTTTTTAGTGATATGATTAGAGTACATAAGTCTTTTAAAAAACTGATAACTGATGTATGAGAGGAAATAATATGAATTTCTATTTATCATTTAGTGTATAGGCTTTTAAGTTCCACATAAAGGCATTTCTTTCTATTTTAATAAGAGAGTCAAATAATAATTTATTTACTAATAACATGTTATCATGAATTGATTTCCAGCAGGATGAATATGATATATTAAGTCAGTAGAGTACTGTATTAATAGCAGTTGAATTTAAGTAAAGATCAATATTAGGAAAACCAATACCTCCCTCCTCCCAACTAGTTGTATGCCAGTATAAGGAAATTCTATTTTTTTGGGTACCAAAAATTTGAGTAAAATATCATGTATTTTTTTAACGGTTCCAAAAGAGGGGGATGAATTAATGACCAACTGATGTATTTAATTTTTGGTAGCATGATCATTTTTATTAAAGATAGTTTATCTTCAAAAGTAAAAAAAATAATCTGTTCTGAGTTTCTGTTAGATTTATTATTGTATTAATTAGATGCTGATAATTAACTGATTTTGATTGTTTATAAGTGGATTCAGTGCTAACTTCTAAGTGTTTAATATGTATATTATCCCAATTAAAGGTTTTACCAGAGTTTAACTTTGCAGACACTTGCTTATTTATCAGAAGTCTTTTAGTTTTGTTGTGATTGAATTTTAGACCAGACACTTTCTCAAATAAATTCATAGCATTAACTAAGTATTGCAAAAGTGCCTCATTATCACCACATTATTAGTAAATAATCTGCAAAAAGATGAATTTTGGGAGAGAGTTTATCATTTAAATTATAACCTTTTATGCTTTTGTTATTTCTTATATGATTAGCAAATGGTTCTATGATAAGTTGAAAAAATAAGGAGGGCAAGGGACATCCTTGTCTTTTAACTTTTAACACTTTAAATGGCTAGAAATGAAAGAAGCAATATTTGCAAAAGAAATACAGTTTTCATAAAGCTTTTTGATTTATATTATAAAGTCTGAAAAAAATATATTGATGCAGTAATTTGAAGAGATAAAACAATTTAGGGAATTAAAAGCTTTATCCATATTAAGACTTATTAAAGATAATTAATTCATCTTTTTATTAGCTGTATTTATTAGGGGGAAAGGGCCTTAGTATGTTAACATGTACACTTTCTTATTAATTATGAATCCTGTTTGGTTTTCATGTATTAGCTCAGGGATTATATTTACTATTTTTACCAATATAAACATAAAAATCTTATAGTCTATATTCAATGAGATATTGGTCTGTAAGATGAACATAAAGTGGGTTCTTTGTCAGGTTTTAAGATAAGAGAAACTAGAGAATATTCCCATAAATATTAGATGTATTTTTAACTTCCTGAAATGTATTTAGAAGTATTTTAGTATATTGTCAGGGAAAAGTTTATATAAGTCAGGGACTATTCCATCTAGTCTTGGTGCTTTTGTTAGTCTTTAGATTTTTTGATTTGATCTTTTAGTTCTTTAAAGGTGAAAGATGTGTCTATTTTACTAATTTGTTCTTTCGATAATGTTTTTGCATTTTTTTAGAAAACCCTCAATAATCATGGTGCTACTTATATTCAGCTTTGTACTGTTAATACTATCATAGTGCTTATTAAAACAATTTAATGCACTTTTTATTCTGGGAATTTAATTGTTTTGTTATTATCTTTATATATAATTTCTTTTATGTGATTTTTTTTCATTCAAATATCTCAATCTAATTGCTATTTTGTGTAAGCTTTTAGGGTTTAATAAATATGAATGCAGCTTGATTTATTTCTGGATTGATAGAAATTTTATGCTGAAGTGTTCTTTATTTATTTTTTTTTAATATTAGAAAGTGCTGTTTTGTCACTAGGTATAAGATTTAAGTTTTGGTAGTTTTGAAGGATCCTGGAGGTGAATGCTGATTAGAAGTATGTATTAGACATCTTTGTGATATAATTCATTAACTGTGTGCAGACAGGTTATTGAGTATCTATATATATATATATATATATATATATATATATATATATATATATGGGTTCCTATGACTATCACCGACACTCACCTCTTCGATACCAATCCATCGACGTCCATATCATCGACAATTCCGGTAAGCGATCTTCCCCCTCACAGGACCCATGGTAGCGCTTCTTCCTGTGTTACAACAATCAGGGTTTACATACCTTACCTTGAAAGCGCTACCATGGGTCCTGTGAGGGGGAAGATCGCTTACCGGAATTGTCGATGATATGGACGTCAATGGATTGGTGTCGAAGAGGTGAGTGTCGGTGATTTCATCGTTCGATGAAGTCATAGGAACCCATATATATATATATATATACAAACACACATATATATATATATATATATATATATATATATATATATATATATATATATACATATATATCTTAAAATGTTGATCCAGTTTACTCACTGAGAACTTTCTGTTTCGACCTGGCTGGGGATCATGGGTTTGCCTCCGGTATTGAGTACATGGTTTAAGGTGCAATGCTTCACACTTTCTTTGGTGTTTTCCCACATATAGAGCGTCTTTGCTAATTCTGGTATATGGTGAACCTCCTGTGATCTACAGCATTCAGAAATGCAGGATCAACAGTGTACCTCAATGTTTGGTGCATCCTGTATTTTAATAAAAGTTAGTCTGTGTTCTTATTTCCTGAGAGAATGATCATAAAGGCATATTTTTGCCAGTTACGGAGCTAGCTCTTTTTTAGCTATTGCACTTGGGATTTTTGCCTTTGATGTTAACCATATATTTTTAAATAGTAGTCGCATTTATTTCTTTTTTCTTTTCCAAACTTTATATAAAGGCAAGAAGTAAAATTGTCCATTACACATTTTGCAACTTCAAAAGCTATTATTCATCAGGTATATCTGCATCCCAAATTTACTTTTTCCTATTGCTATACACTGCAGAGGTACCCCTCATTTTGGATTTCTCTTTATTTTGGTATAAATATATACTTTTTTTGGTCTGTGTGAGAATTGAGGGCACTGCCAGGAATGCCCAGGAGCTCTGTTACTTTAATTTTATTTTGTAGAGATCTTTTCAAGTTTCATTGATTTATTCCTTGTTTTGTTTTAGAGAGTGTATCCCTGCAAGCCTTGAAAGACAGGTAGCACAGTTTAACTCTTGAATCTCAGGGTCTATTTTCAGATTTAGCAATGGTTCAAAATCAAGACAGAAACCTACTTACCAAATGGATTCTTCAACCATCTTCAGGGAAGAGCCCCCAGCTGACATAACCCCAGCCAAACAACCCAGACACTGGACTTGGAAGGATGGTCTTAATTCAGTTGTTACTCCAGAGCCATCTACTTAAGCTGCTGAGGATGCTGAACATAATTTTGAAGTTTTTGAGGCAGGGGGCCCCATGTCAGAAGGAAGGCAAACAGTAGATGATTATTTAAATTATTTTTTTACATTCCTTGCCCAGTAAGGGTAGAACTATGATTTTTGATATGGTTTTGAAAATAAATTTTGATCCCAGACATTCCAGGCCTGACAGATAATTTCAAAGGCCACAAGACCCTTCTCCCAGGCCACCTTCAGGTTCTAACCAGATCATGAATGCTGTTTATCTTCCCAATGAGAATATCAGGTCAAATATCCCCATGACCCTTGATAACTCTTTCAGGCCTATGCTCCCATGGTCTTACATTTCAGTACATGTCCCTCTAAGCTTCAAAGGGAAAGCCACATTGGGACACTTTTGAGCTAATTGACTTAGAAGGCATTCAGAGAATGAGAGAGGCTGAAAACACAGGGTCCAAAAACATTGTTGCTGGTCTTGCAGCCTTAGGCAAGAAATATACCACAAAGGCTATAAGGAGAAATTTGTATAATTGCGTTTTGGGGTTGTGGTTTATATGGCCATCCTCAATGAAAAAAAGACTGATCAAGTCCGCCATTTTTAACTTATTTCCTTCCATTAGAGAGTAGCACAACATTCATGGGGTTGGCTTGGTCCTGGTATGACCATACGTTTAGGGAATTAAAGCCTACTGACAAGACCCTCTGGTTGGATCTACATCACTTGGACATTTATTTCAGCATCATGTTGGACACACCCAACACAACAGCCAATGTCCTCCAGGAGGAGTCTGCTCTTAAAGACAAGTGTTGCTGGACACTCAAAATGGGGAATGTTAGTGGCCAGCTTGTAAGCTCATGCACACCCAGAAGCTAGATACTTGTTTAACTCAAGTCAAGCCAGTTCATCTAATAGTGCTCCCTTAGTGGACAACTTCCAACTTGAGACAGAACAATCTGTACAGGGTCAAGCACCTTTTTTTCCAATGAGGTAACTTTTTTTGTGGGTTGGGCATGATTGCAAACTGCTGCATTCCACAATCAGGGCAGATAGACTTGCAGCCCCACTGGAAGATATCTCAATAGAAAGGCTGCTAGCTTATTTATCAAAAGCTTTTATTCATGTTCTGCCATCAAGTCTTCAGCTGGTTTGAATTCAGAGGTGGCTAAGAATCTCTCGTCCATCAAAGGTCATAAATGTAAGGCTCTCAAATTAATAAAAGGAAGTTTTAGTGCAAAGGATCATTGACCCATTTTCTCTCCCTCCAGGACCCACTTTCAGAACTTCCCCCATAGGCCTGGTCTCCAAAATGAAAGAGGAAGTATTTGCCTAATTCACCATCCATCTCACCTGGTGAGCTTCTCGAGCAATGATTTCATCAACAAAAATCTCTCCATAGCATGCTATGCATCACATGATAATGCAGTATGCATTTATTTATTGTTATTTATTTATTGACATTTGTAAACGGGGTTAGTCCAGCTGGGTGAGTAGCCCCTTTTCAGTGGAGACCCAAGGAGAAAAGCTCCAGTTACAAAAGCAGTTTACAATATAATAAAAAAGTCACACTACAAGATAGTACAATTATAAATACAGTAGGTCAAGAAACCAGGCATAAGAAAACAAACACATAATAAAATACGAGTAGCATTGTACAAAAATATACAAAACTGGACAGCAAAATTTGGGCTTTCAAATATTGTGAGATTGAGTTTGCTAGTTAAATATTTATTTGGTTAATAAGTGAATAGGCAAAGCCTAGTATAAAAACACAATTATGGGAATGAAATACAAGGGTGTGGGGGGTATGTAAGGTCCTGACAGGGGTAGTTTTTGGTGTTAAATAGATAAAGTTTGAGTTCCTTTTTGAAGTACAATGGGTGGGTAATGGAGCATAAGTGTATAGGAAGTTTATTCCAGGCTTGGGCCACAGAACATTTGTAAAGTAGCTTGCCCACATTTTTCTATTGGGTGGTAGATATCAAGGGGTTGTTAGTTTGAAGTTCAGAGGGTCCTAGCGGGGGTGTTGGTGGAAACAAGGGAGGAAAGAGCTGGGCATGATGAAGGTTTGTGTAGTATGGAGTGTATCATTAGAAATTATGACAGTAGGAATTGCTGGGTGACTTCAAGCCATTGTGGAGAGCTGAGTGCGAGGCAATGGTGTGAATTGTGAGGACAGTTAGTGAGAAATCTAGCTATTTTGTGATATGCTTGTTGAAGCCTGGACAGGGTTGTGGACTGAATGTTAGTTAGGACAGGGACAGCATATAGAAGAAAGGGGATGAGAAGTGCCTGTGCCAGGGAGAGTCTAGCATTGTAAGTTAGAAATGTTTTTGTTGCAGTAAAACAAGCTTAGTTTCTGGTGAGTTTTTTATACATTGAAGTATAAGTAAGTTAAATTTAAGTTCATCATCAATGATGGCACCTAGGAGTTTTGTTTGGGGTTAAGGTGTTATTGGAGGATGTGATAAGAAAGGTGGATTTGTGATGAGAGAGAGAATGAGGGAGAAAGATCAAGAGTTTTTTTTTTTTTTTTTTTTGGTTTATGATGAGTAGATTATCAGGCAGCCACTTTTCACTGGATAGAAAGGTGTCCTGAGTTTGGGTATGGCATTCAAAGATATTGTTGGAGGTGGAGATGACAGTTGAATCATCACTTACTGGATTAGGGAGGATTGTTTGCAGGATGTGTGTGTAATTCATTGGTAAAAATATTAAACAGGAGGGGACCCAAGATTGAACCTTGTGGAACACTGCATGTGACTGGAATGAAGGGGGAGCAGGATGAGAGCCATTTGACAGATTGTTGCAAGCAAGAGAGGTAACTAGAGAACCAGGCTAGGGAAGTAGCAGATAGGTTAAGATTAGATAGTTTAGATGGCAGTATAGGGTGAGAGAACATGTCAAAAGTTTTTGAGAGTTCAAGGAAGAGACAGGATATGAGTTGGTTGTTGTCACAGGTCTCAGTGATAGTATGAGTAAATGATAGAAGGGTGGTAACTGTGCTACGGTTAGGCCAAAAAACATGTTGTGTGGGTGTAAGAATGTTTTGTTGGAGGAGATAGTTGAAAAGCTGTGAGTGAATGCATTTATCAGGTATCTTAGATAGGGGATAGAATGGTGATGGGTCTGTAGTTAGATGGGTCAGTTGAGTTCCCCCTTTGTGCAGGGGTACAGTGAAGAAGGATTTCCAGATGAAAGGGACTGTTGCTTCTTGAATGGGTCTATTGATTAGTATAGATACAGGATAGGCAATAGATTCAGCAGCTAGTTTGAGGAAGGTAGGAGGGAGATTATATGTGGAGGGAGAGCCTATTTTGAGCTTCAGAAGAAGAGATTTAATGTGAAAAGTGGGAACAGGTTGAAAGAAGAAAATGTTTTTGTTGAGTGGGTTGGGAGGGATAAAAGGAGCAGTTGTAATGAGCTGGAGTGTGTGAGTTTTTGAATTGTTTCAATGAAGTGTTGGTTGATGAGGGCAGTAGTTTCTAGAGGAGATTTATTAGGGAAAGGGGAGGAGAGTAGACCAAAACTTATGAGGGTTGGATTTGCTATTGATTTAGGGAGAGTTATAGAAGGATTTTTTGTCCTTGTTGATTTGCTTCTTGACAGGATTACATAGTTCTCTATAGTTTTCTAGCTGGGGTAGTCCTTTTGATTTGACCCAGGCTTTCAAAGCACTATCTCTTTTAAGTCTGAGAGATCTAGTATCCTTTGTAAGCCAAGGACATAGTTAGATTTGATTCTAATTCTCCTGGAAGGGACAAGGGAGTTCAGGGTTTCCAAGAATATGCTATTAAATTTACTTACTGCATCATTGAGAGGGATCTGCCTGAGGACGGACCAGTCAACACTAGATAGTATGGAGTTAAATTGAAAATATTAAAGTTAGAGAGTTTACATCAGTCTCTGTAAAGGTGTGATTTGGGTAGTTGGGAAGGATTTCTTAGAATGGAGATGGGAAGATGGTCACTTAGGGAGTCTGGAAGGGTAGATGGGCTATGGTAGAGGTTGGGGGAGTTAGTGAGAATCCAGTCAATTGTGGAGCTGGATGATGAGGGCTTGTGCAGGCAGGTGGGGGAAGTCATCAGCTGATGAAATCTCTGTAAGTTAATATTAAATTGTGGTGAGTCCATTGTAAGATTGGACCAGTCAATGTTGACATCTCCAAGGATGAGGGTTTTACAGTGTATATTGTGGGAAAGCCAGGATAGGATATTTTCTAGGGTTGGGATATTATTCCCAGAGGGACTATATATGGAAGCAATGGCAAGTTTCTTCTGTGAGTTAGGTGGCAATTTAGGATGAGTAGTTCTGCTGAGTGGAAGTTGGGGGTAGGGGTGATGACTGGTGAGAGATTTAGGCTGTCAGAGTAGAGGATGGTGATGCTACCTCCTTTTTTGAGTATCTATCAGAGTGGTAAATGTTATAGCTATGAGGGAGAGTTTGATTGTTTGTGATATGTGGCTTTAGCCAAGTTTTAGATAAGGTTAGAGTGTAGGGGGGAGGTATGGGCTATCCAGGTATGTAGTTCAGTGATTTTGTTGGTGATACTTTGAATATTTAGTGAATAGATAGCTAGGTGTTTGTATAAAGAAGGGCTATGATTGGAGGGATGAGGGTAGGTTGAATTAAGAGAAGAGGGGAGGTGGATGGAGGTTTGGGGATGAGTGGCTATGGGGATGGGAGGGAGGGCCTGGGTTGGGGTGGATGTCACCAGAAAGGAGTATATTGATAATGGAAAATGTGAGTGGAGGTAGTGGTGGGAATATGTTGAAGCATTTAGTTTTGGATGTACAGTAGATAGGATATATCTGTAGTAAAGTAAGTTTATGAAGACAGGTAGTTGAAAACTTGAAGAGAGATGGGGAGATAATTAAAGAGTATGTGGAGGGAGGAGTGTCAGGAGTGCATGAGGTAGGACAGCATACATATGGTTGAGAAAGGTTGGTGTGATAGGAGGTTAGAACTCAGAGAAGTATAAGAAGATGTATGGTAAGTAACAAGAGTTGCATTTTAGAGTTAGTGGGGTGAAGTTAAAGGAAAAATTAGAGGAAGATTGGTTGAAAGTAGGAAGTGAAGTAGTTTAATTATGGCGAGTTTAAGGGTAGGAGTGGTTTCAGACAGAAAGAGGGTTTCATGTGGCTGGTCAGGCAGGAAGGGAAGGGAGTGGATAGTATAAAGGTAATTGATGTGGGGGTGGGTGCAAATGGGGGTAGGGTAGGGGAGTGAAGTGAGCTCGAGCATAGCAAGGGCAAATTGAGTGGGGCTATACCCACAGAGAAGTCAAAGAAAAACAATCAGTAAAGGAGATAAGTCAGCAGAAATGGGAGCGGGAGAGGAAGAGGGGGGAAGAGCAGCTCACAGAGAAAATTGTAAGTGAACCCTTAGTAAAGGAGGTAGCAGGTCAGAGTACGGGGACAGGAGATGGACAGCAGACTAGAGAAGTGCAGGGGGAACAGTGTAGACTAGGAATAAAAAGAGAGAGTGGACTGAGGGGGTCGCAGCAGACAGACATCTTTAAGAGTAGGAATAGTTAGAGTGAGGTAGGAGAGTGAGGAAACAGGATAGAAGGGGAGCAGTGAGTGGCCCGGAAATATGCAAGAGATAGTCAACAGTCGAGCAACAGTTCAAGTATAAATTAGTGAATATAGCAGGACATACATTAGCAATTCACAAAATGGAGGGAGACACCGATGAATAGAGTTGAGTGCAGGTAGTTCCAGGCAGGGAAGGTCTGTGTGCATTGCAGTTGTGGAATATTGATAAACCTATAAAAAAGAGAAGACAAAAGAGAGGGATTAGGGAGAAGAGGAGCCAAGGTAAGTGTAACAAGAAAGCTGGGAGAATAGTAGTGAATAAAGGGGGTCTAGTATGTAAAGGAGTGTAGGGTATGAGACAAATGGGGGCTAGTGAGAGCTACTTGAGGCAGAGGTTAAAGATATGCATAAGGTATGGGAAGCCTCTGGATAGTAAGGGTATAAAGGAGTGAATGTGAATGCATGTTAGACTCTGAGGTTGGAAATGAGGAGTGGAAGTGTGCAGGGAGTTGTAGGTGCAACAGTGAATGGAGAATTTAGGATGAGACACTAGAAAGATAAATAGCACAGCAATTTAAATCAATTGCGACAGTTTTTGAACAGCAGGACAAGTAATATCAGCCCTAGAAAAACTGTAAACAGTCAATATGCACTAGCAAGAAAAAAAGTATGCAACAAAAGGTTTATAATTCAATTATAGACACTGCAGCAGAAATTAGCCAACATAGTACATGCATTCACAATTAAGAAAGCCTTGCCAATACATAAAACATGTATTTATACAGGAGTATTCTAGAGATGGTTCACAGCAGTAAGTTGTAGGGCTTAGATTTAGAGTACAAGCATAACAGTGAGGGTGATACCAACTTGGCACTAGTAGCAACCTAATAAAAATGGCCTCTGGAAAACACCAATGATAGTGCTCCAGATTGATATAAATGGTATTGTAGTGCACCTAACAAACAACACACTAGAACAGTTTATGATGGAAATAGACCATTCAGGGTAACTGACCAAAATCAGGGTAAAACCAGGCCAGCAATAGCAGATTCCCCAATTAGCAAACCAAACAGTTTTAAAAGTCTAGACAGTGCATATAACTTAAAAATAGTCATTTTGCAAAATAAACAGTTGTGCAAATTCAGTAGTGTGTAGAACCCATAAAACACTCACCTGGATTAGTCATAGCATGCTACGGGACTGCTCAATGGTTAAGGGGAGAGAGAAAGTAAAGATGGCATGGGAGGATCCGTGGGAGAGGTTTAAAAGGCATAAGGCATTATGGATTATCTACAACAAAACCATAAGGAGGAAGTAAAAGCAGGGAGATGAAAGAGGCAGAAACAAAATAGAGAACAGTAGCAGCAGGTCAGAAAAGACACAAAGGAGAAGAAAACAGTACAAGCCATCAAGGGATTCTCAGACCCTTGTCTGTGTAAACTAGACTTCTAGTCTGTTTTTTATATTCTTTCCATCAGGAAGGATAATAGCCTCTGCTAGACTTTTGTTTTGAAGAACATTCTTTTACAGTAATACCATGCCCATGGGCTGCTCCCTGGCCTGCTCTGTATTTGAAAAGTATAGTTCTGCTTTACATTGGTGTTGGCAACAATTGGCCACTGAGCAAGTCATCATCCTTTATTTAGATTATTACCAGAAAATAGGAGAAGGGTTGGCTGGAGGCCTACATGGAATGTCCATTTTCATAGACTGTTGCAGTGATCTAGGAGTTCCTTTTGTTGAAGAAAAAGCCAAAGGCCCTAGCCAAATTATCATTATTTTAGGTATTCTGAATGAAATGCCAGCATCTGCCTTCAAGCTTCCGATTGACAACCTGCAGAAACTAAAGACCACACTTGACAGGTTTTAGAATCCAACAAAGTGCCATTTGAGTAAGTCATGCAACTGCACAGGTTGTTAAACTTTGCCTGTGGAACTATTACCCCAGTCAGGACCTTCCTAAGATCCCTATCTAACCTGAGAAAAGGCAATAAACTTAAACAAAGCTGAGTGAGAGCTACTAGAAGACTTAAGGGTGAGCTCCATTTGTGGAACACATTCTTGCTACAAATCAAAGGAGTTTTGCTGATGAATTACAGCTTTTCACTGATACAGCTACAGGCATTGGCACGACCAGCTAATTTCAAGGGAAGTGGTTTGTGAGAAAATGGCCCTTTTCTTAGTCACAGGACAGGAGTAAAGACATCACTTTCCTAGAAATTATTCCCATTTGGATGGCCACTCATGTGTAGAATGAACATTTTTTATAACAGGAAAGTTTTATTTTGCTTTGAGAACACAGCGGTGTAGTCCAAAGCCTTAACAAGAGGTCCTCAAGATCTTAGTGGGTGCATTCAGTGTTAAGGTCATTAGTTCTGTTTAGCTTGTGGATCGATTTGATTTTTTTCTAGTTATCATGTTCCAGAGGAGATAATGGTATAGCTGACAGCCTATCCCCTTTCAGGTTTCCAGGTTCCATAAGATGGCCCAATATGTATCTCCTTTGGGAACCCCCACCCTCCTGAACTTTCGATCATTGTCAAAGATTAGCTGACTTTTAGTGTCCATGCCATGGGCTTCTAACACCAAGATAGCTTATTCCTTCTCATCAAAAGCATTTAAACTTTTCTAAAAGAGTATACCTCATCTGGTAAGGCATTGGGATCTCCCATTGTTGCTTCAATTCTTAGTATAGAAATACCACAGGAATGACTTTCCCAACACCTGAGAATTCATCTTGCAGTGTTAGGCTGGTTAGCTCACTTCCTGAGGCTTCCCAATTTTTCCAGTCACCGGGTCACCCCAAGACTAGAGAAGGGTTGTGAGAATTTTAGAGTTACCTCAAAGATTGCAAGAAACCTACATGCAAGTTACTTTTGGTGTATATCATCATGGGGCTTTGCCACTCTGTTTATGACCTTTATTCTTTTATTCTCTAAGCCATAATCTTTACCTGGCTGTATGTGGGAGATTTTAGGGCTAGCAAACTCCTTCATTCCTTGTGTTGGGAAGACATTTTTATTACCAAAGAATTTGTTTTGATGGGTGTGAAAGGGAAAAGTCAGTTCAACACTTAAAAAAGTGCTTCTATGCC
The DNA here is from genome assembly GCF_019279795.1 of Protopterus annectens. Lineage (NCBI taxonomy): Eukaryota > Metazoa > Chordata > Ceratodontiformes > Protopteridae > Protopterus > Protopterus annectens. The sequence goes on along the minus strand of NC_056735.1, from coordinate 843,867,438 downwards.
AAGGTTTTCCCACTCAAGGATATCCTTACTGTCATTCTGCATAGGGAGAACATCAGTTCTGCAAAAGCAGAGTATTTGAACAAAGTGCCTTTCTATCCTATTTTAGGTGGCAACTTTTGCATTTTATTTAGCAAGAAATAATGTCATGTGGATTTTAGGGCACTTTTTTGTCCAAAGAGCATCTTAGCAAGTGGCATGTCAGACAAAATGGGGATCTGGGTTTTTTGGATAAAAATCATTGGTTAATTCATTGATTCAGCTTTCCAAGCTTGACATGGATCCAACTTTGGGACATTTGGTGGCAGATCACCCTTAATTATGATTTTCCCACAGCTGCCATCATTCATCATGGGGCAATAACTTAACAGCAGTTCCAAAGAAGATCATGATTGCTAGAATGTTAATGTACCATCATAAGAATGCAGCCTTAGAAGGTTCAAGGCACTTTATTGGTCATCATTTTGCTAGGGCAACCCAAGACACTGGCATTCAAGTCATCCAGCATAGCGATCCAGCAAAGCCAAATACTTTTTTTTTTACTTTTAGTATTTTTATTTGATTTTTGTTTGAAGTAACATCTTTAAAACTGTAAATAAAAAATATATGTATACAATATAATGCAATCATAAAACTATACAACTTCATAACATTGTGAAACTGTTACAGCACTGTCTACACAGTTTTAAAATTATTTGAACATTATATTAAATATATATATAATATTATTAGGTATTTTTATCCATTTTCTCCAATATTGCCATTACTGTTATTCATGTGTTGTAATATGAAGTAGTTCTGCTGGTTCTATTCTTCAGAGTAGAGATTTCCACGCAACCAACTGTTAAGGCAAGATTTTTGAATGCTTTGAAGAAAGGAGAAGTCTCACTTTTCCAATGGATGATAATGATCTTGCAAGCTATAGTTAATGTCCAAAGAATTTATACACTTTTTTCGGAACAAGCTTTGGTATTGGAGAGTTGAATAAGACTAAAGATTTATTTAATTGGAAGTTATCATTGAATACAACCTGAAAAAAATAGCTAATGTTATTCAAGTATACATTGAGGCATTTACATTCATAAAAAGTATGTTGCCAATCAGCTTTTAATTTTATCTCACATTTCCAACATAGTTCTTCATTAGAAAACATTAAGGCTAACTTATGAGGTGTAAAGAAATCTGTGTAAGAATCTTCAAGTAAACAATTGCCAATGAAGGGATAGTGTAGAATACTTTAAGGATTTAAAGATAAGTTTATCTTCATCTGATGGAGGATTACCATTTACTATTGCATAGTAGCTCCAATATGTTTTTTATGGCATACTTTGTTTTGTTAATAATTTTTGAAATGTTCAATAGATAACCATTTCCTTGAAAAGATCAGTTTGTTATGATTATAATATATTCAATAAGTTTAGGAGTGTCATATCTAACAGACATTTGCATTAGTCTTATTTATGATATATTGTCACAAAGCTTAAAGAAGTAACCACATGTCTTTGTCTATGTTGTATTTGTTGATTAATTTATTATTGGATAAGATCTTTCCTAATTCTTTTAGTTGATGCCAAAATAATAAAATTTCCTTTATTTAGTACATTCATCATATTAGTTTGGAAAGTTTCTAGATTATTGCATGTAAAGGCTATAGGCAAGATTAGAAAGGTCCATGAGTTGATGCTGGTATTTTGTTTACAAATTTCTTAAAGTTAATGTAAAATTTATATACTGAGATGGTATTTTAATATTTTTATTTTCTAGTATATAGTCTTTAAGCATCCAATAAAGGGGATTTGACAAAATAGACAAGTGATCATGAATCTGAGACTGTATAGTCTCTAACCAGATTTATTCATGTATTTGTTTCCATATAGGAGTATAAAATGAGTTCAACCATAGTGTTACATTTTTAACAACAGAGGAGAGTATACATGCTTCAATATCTGGCAAGTTAATTCCTCCATCCACCCAATCCATCAAGGGATTGTTTATAGCAATCAGAGGTTTATTTGGGAACCATAAAAAAAATACCAGTTTATTATATTTTTGAATAATATGTTTGGGAGGAGGAAGAGAAAAACTTGTATGAGGTATAATACCTTAGGAAAAACTCTTGGTTTGATCAGAAATAGCCTGTCTCCCAGTGTAAATAGGTATTTATTCAGTTAGACATCCTTAATTCAATTTTATCTACTATTATATTATAGTTTAATATAAGTGAATCATTTAAGTCATCTGACAGATAAATATTTAAATAATGAAGTTTGCCATCTGTTACAATATATTTAGAGAACTTTTTATTTATGTGTTTTTTTTTACAGTTGGAGAGTAATTTTTTTGTTTTATTTTTATTGAATTGTTGTCCAGAAATATTTTGAAAAATAAACATAGATTTAAATAAAGCTTGTGGGGAATAATTTGAATCTAACAGGGTCAGAAGTATATCATCAGCAAAGAGCTGGAGTTTTAAAATTAAGGTTCTATTGATTTGTATACATTTAATTTTATTGCCCAATCTAATTTTATTTGCAAAGAGCTCTATCAGTAGTGCAAATAACAGGGGTTATAAGGGACAGCCTTGTTTAGTCCCTTTCATAGTTGCAATGGGTCCAGATCTATTGGATCCTAGTTTGACAAATGCTAAAGAATATTCATATAGTGATTTGATTAGTGTAATGAAAGCTGTAGGAAATTTGTATTCATTTAATACTATAAATAGATAATTCCATTCAACAGAATCAAAGACACTGCTTTTATCTAAAGAGATTATAGTTAAGTCTAAGCCTTTAAGTTTATCATGATCAATTAGTATCAAGATTCTTTTAATACTATCATAAGTATTTCTCCCTTTTATAAAGCCTGTTTGGTCTTCATGTATTAATAAGGGAAGAAAATATTTGATTCTATCCACAAAAATTGCCATAAACATTTTATAGTGTACATTTAATAAAGTTATGGGGGTATATGAAGTGCAGAGTTTTTCATCTTTACATGATTTTATTATTAGGGATATTAATGAATATTTTAAAAGTAAGGATAGGGTTTGACCGGGTAATAGTTTATACATCTCTGGTAAAATATTGTCTGGGCCTTGAGCTTTATTTGTTTAAGTTTATTTATTTGTGATTTTAATTAAGTCATAGTGATTGATTTATTAACAAAATTTATTTGTTCTTGTGTTAGCCCAATGAGTATATTTTTATTAAGAAATCATTTAATTTGTTTGGGAGATAGAACCTGAGAGTTTGAAGTATTATGTGCATTGGAATGAAGTTTGAAAGCTTCTAAAATGTTTAATTTAGTAACTTTCTTTTTTGTATGGGGGATATATAACTCTTTTATTTGTTTACTTTTAATGATTTTTGTTATATTTGCTAATTGTCTCTGATAAGTGGGATTCATAGAGTAAAAATTTAGTTTGATTTTCTCTAGGTTAATCATAATTTTGTGATGTAGAATTGTAGTATATTTATTATTCATTTGAACAAGTTCTGGTATTAGAGCTGTGTTACCTTTTTGTATTTCCAATTTGAGCTTATCTACTTTATTTTGTAGGTCTAATATGTCTTTGTTCCATGTTTTCTTTTTGTTAATGTACCAAGATAAAACTTTGCCGTAGATATATGTTTTTGGGGAGTCCCAGATATATGTTTCTGATATGTCTTCTATAAAGTTTACTTCAAGAAAGGTCTTTATTTTGGTTATGTAAAATTCCTTAAACTCTTTTAATTTTGTTATATATCAAGGTGTTCTTGTGAAGGAGATGGAATGAACCGGGATAAGATCTATTTCAAACATTAATGCATTGTGGTTTGAGAAGGGGCAAGTTATAACTTTGACTCCTAATTTTGTTGTTAAATCTTTTGAAATATATACCCATTCAATTCTAGAGTGGGAATTATGTCTGTGAATAGAAGGTAAAGAATAGTGAATTTGTTTTAGCAATTTAATTGATATCCTTAATACATGCTGTTTCTGTGAATTTTAAAAGTGAGTTTGATGTGTGAAATTTCCTTCTCTTAGTTACTGAATCTGTATCTTTATCATCCATAATACAGTTAAAATCTCCCACTATTATTAAACTGCTTTTTGCAAAATGAATTATGTCTTCAAAATTATGATTAACTGTTTTTACCCCGATTCCAGGAATCCAATATGGATTGACTAGAGTGTAAATTTTTCAATTCATTTCAATGGATACAAAGCAAAATATGCCAGATGAATCATGATAAATGTTGATTTTTTTTAGGATTAATTGTCATATTTCTGAATAAAATAGCTACCCCTCTCTTTTTTCTGTTTAAATGAAGAACTTACTAAAAGTGTGTTCTGATCTAACATGTTCATATCTTGCTCTAAAAGGTGTGTGTCTTGTAGAGAAACTTGTTCAGGTTTATGTAAATTAATGTATTTAAATAAACTTTTCCTTTTTATATTATTATTTAAACCATTAATGTTGATAGACACTTCATATTCGTAATTTGAATTTAAGGATATATAAACAGAGTTTATGTATGATATAGGACATTAAATATGAATTTGGAGAATGTTTCAAGTAGTTTCCTATATAAATTTTATGTATAATTCTGATAAACACCAAACAACCAATAAAAAAGAAACTTACAAATGTATATAATCTAACAAAAAACATTATTCAACACTATGAGATAGTAAATCTCTTTCCTGTGTAGTAAATCTACCCAAGCAAACCCTCTAACTATATCTAATATGAGCAAAACTACACTATCTACCTTGTAAATTATATAAATTCTTGAATATTTCGATATAAATTCAAATACTCAGCTTATATTAAAGATTTACAAGTTGTTTCTAAAGTATTTAGTCATTTACTCATTCATATAGACATTCGAAAAAAAAAACTTTCAATCACCTGAAAATAATCATATCTCATTAAATTCATTATAGTAAAAGTGCATTGAATCTTTGCAATTAGTTTATGGAACAAATCTTGAATATTAACATATAGTACTATGATGCAGGTTTTGTAATTCTGTATTTTGTTGTTACCGTTATATCATTATTAATACGCAGACAACATTTGTTTATGCCAGTTAAATACATCCAGATTCAAATCTATGAGAGTTAATATTGTCAGTTGAATATTAAGGTATTTGATGACTTCATATAACTCTAATTAATCGGTATTTACTTCCAACTATCTTTGACATTGCTTTTTGCAAAATAAAGCACTTTAGCACCTTAAGAGTATCGTTATTTTTAGTATTGATTGCTCATGTTTTAAAATGTTTTGATTGATAACATATTGATGACTAATGGTCAGCATGATGGAAGGAAATGAAATCAATACAGAAGTCAATAACATTGCAGAATCTGTTTTCCCATGACACCAAATAATAAGGATATTTACACTGCTCTTTAATCTACATTATTATAACTGACCTTTTTAGTAGATTTACGACTTATCATAAAGGAAGTACAATAATAAAGAAAGATGTTTCATCAACTGGAAAGACAAGCCCAAAAATTCTGGTGACATGCAACTGTCATTTTACTAAGAATTCAAACCTTCAAGAAATAGTTGACAAAATATGTAAAATCATCCCCTAGTACGCATGCTAAATCTATCCACTTTATGGCATGTATCATATGGTACACATTTTATGTGCACCAACAGATGATTACTTGTATGAAATGGTTGGAAGGAATTAAATACATTAAAGTAATAAAAATCAAAATTAGCTTCAGTAGTGTCTCTGTCCTGTGACAGGTTTTGTTTCAGACATAATATTATTTGATTGCTTATTCAGTCTTGTGGCTGGAAATATCTGTATTTGCTAATAAGCTACATAGTTAATCTTATTGTATTTTCCCTTTAGTTACTATGTTTATCAATAACTGACTGATTTTAGTATTAACCTTTAGTGTTTCTTTTTATTATGCATCTGTGTCTAATAATTTACAAGGTCAGTTTTAGAGCTTATGATTTACCATACTGAAACTTTAAAATAATTAAGAGCATTTGCAAATGGTCTGTTCTGAAATTCACCCTTTTGTCTAGTTTGTAACATCAGTCAATATGAGAGTGATACGTCAAAGGGCGATCACCAAGCTCTTTCCATCTACTATCAGAGCGATGGTTCATAGGTTTATATGTTCATAGGAGGTTACTAGTCTAATGGCCCTTGAGCTCTTTCAAGCCTAGACATATTTATCTTGAGTTGCTCCAATTGTCAGTGATTAGTCGAGTGAAGTCTGCAGAGGTAAATGACTATGGTAGTTAATACAGACTTCCTCTGTCCCGAAAAGACATCTTTATTTTTTTTATTTCCTTAATATTATCATTATTAATATCCTTGACTTTCCCCTCCACATAAATGTCTACTTATTTAATCTTCTAGTGCAAATATTGCACTTGTTGTATGTATACAATTATACAATTTCTCCTTCCATGCATAAAGTTAAATACATTGACAATAATCTATATATATTGATGTTTCTTAAGTTTTTCTCCTTGGTCCTACTCTGAAAATGGGCTTCTGTTTATAAATGCCATTATGGTAAATAGACAGAATGAATTAATGAATTAGTAAAGACACTGAAGAGGCAGAAGTTTCTAGGTTAGTGTCATACTGCTGCAAGGCGCACCCCCCCATCAAGAACCACCCCACTCACAAATGTACCATTTAGTGAAAAGTCATTCCTTGTGCTACAGTGGTATATCTTCTACACCTCCACATACAACACAGCACTATTCTCCTGTGAACATCACCCCCTATGTATTCCGAATCTTCATAGAGTCAACAGCAACAGATTTAACTGCACCCCTGCCCCACCACATGGGTATACCCCTTCTGCCTGAGCCATAAGGTCTCTAAGTCAATATTCAAACTCTAATCACTTCAGCCAGTGTTTTATCACTCTACACCACCAGAGAAGACTGCAGTTTTTGGTTTAACTGTAGCCTTTTTGCTCACAATCCAATGCCATGCTCTAAGTCAGCTGGGGACAGCTTGTGTTGTTCAGTTCAGTTGTTACTGTGCAAACTGTCACTTCGGTTAACCATTTTCATTGCTTGAACAGCTTAAATAGATTTATAGGAAACTAGACGTGAACTTTTACTGTTTGGAGAATCTAAAGAAGAATTTGCACAACGTGGTTGGTCTTCTTACTACTTCACATTCATTTCCTTGTTTTTTTGGTGAGAAGTCCTTTCGGTGAAGAGTTTGCCTTCCTTGTTACATATCAGTCTGAATTTCACACAGCACAGCTGCTACTTTTTCTTTTCTTTTCCCTTTGCCCTTCCCTTCTTTCTTTGTTTATTTGTTTTTAATGGTCTGTGTAGTAAAAGAATGTCAAATGTACAGTACAGGATGTCAGAGTAATGATTAAGGGTGCCCCCTTTTTAAATTACTGATAGCAGAAAGACAATTTTATAACAATTTCAAATGTTAGACTAATTGGTAATGGGACAGGACATTTAGCTTGATATTCAGAGCACAGACTGAGCTACAAACCTCATACTGTTAATGCTTATGTTATTTAACTAATACAGTCTGTGAGTGCAAGTATTTGAATGTATCGCATCAGTGTTCAATTTTCAACAAAACTTTGCTTAAAAAACATGAAAATTGTGTCTTATACTTAAACTAAGCTATTAAGACATAAAAATGCATACTAATATGGAAAGACAACATATATGAGAGTCACATATGCAAACTCATATTTCAATATTGTTAGAAGTCAGTATTACTTAATAAATGTATGAACTAAAAATCTGCATTAGGTATGATTTAACCCAGATCATGCTGTTGATTACATTGTGAAAACATTAACAGTGTGATATCAATTGTTTCATTCCAAGCTGTCAAAACTAACCAGGCTTACCATGTCCAATGTCCAACAACACACCCAAAATTATACTAAGTGAGGGTAAAGGGCTTGTCATCCCCAATGTATTAAGAATGCTTTGGGTGCTGAAGATAACCTCTGTATAGTGAAGAGGAATGGAAACCAACTTCTGAGTAGCAGGTAGATGGATCAGGACACCATGGAGAGGGGTATAAGGGCCATGGACGCAGATTTAACTGCATGGGCAAATGTCAGCTTACCCAGTCTGGAAGGGGGGTGTTTGAGTCCTCTCCTGGGCCACCTACCATCACCAGACTCACCTACATTGCCTGACAAAGAAAAAAAAAACTAGGAAGTCTTTAAAAAAGATGCACATCCTGAGTGAGTTAGATGCTGAAGGCAATTAGGACAGGGGATAAATGGGTTGCCATTGCAGAGGCAATGGCTGAAATGCTAAAATGAAAGTCGCTGTCTCTAAAGCCTACTGATGTCTCATATACTATGACTCTAACAAAGCGCTGTGATTTTTTGCCTGAAAATTATCCTTATCCCTCCTACATTTGTTAACTTTCTTAATAAAGTATAACTATTTCTGTTCAATAACTAAATTTATAAATCTTCCTGTTGCATTTAAAAGTTTTCTACTATGAGATAGCGCTAGTGTTTTAAGCATCTAGTATGATGTTTAATCCCAGTTGAAGCATGGTTTGCAATCAATGGGAAACACTGCAGGCCTCTAATAGGATCTGAACACACACACACACACACACACATACACACACACGCACACACACGCACACGCACACACACACACACACACACACACACACACACACACACACACCGTCCCCAAATAAACATAAACAGTAAACCATTTACTGGATTCAAACTAGTACTTTCTGTCCCAAACCCCCATGCCATAATCCCACAAAACCTACAGACAATTTGTGCAATTTTTCTTTAATACCATTTTGCTCACTTTCATCTTGTTTTGTATTATATGCACATAGTGCCCATCACATTGGAAAGGATCACGTGTTAAGCATAAACCATACAGAAACAATCACTACAAAGACTTGTAAAGAGAAAGGTGAAAATAATTCCACTATGCGATTAAAAATGGAAAAAGGATACAGACGTTTGGCCCTCTTGTACTTCCTGCTATCATTTCCTGCTCCAAGACTGCCAAAAAATATGAAAAGGCTTGTGAGCTCAGCGGGAAGAGAAATTGTGTTTCAAAGCTGCAAAATAAGGTACGGCTCGAACTATTCAGTCCCATAGAGCCCACGCAATTAAGAAGAAATGAAACAGAGCTTGGGCAGTCACAGAAGTCCCCTGCTCTTTCTACATTTCATCTACATATACAAGGCATATGAAAGGGCTTTTGAGCACGTTGGGAAGAGAAATGGTGCTTCAAAGCTACAAAATAAGGCAAGGCTCAAGCTATACAGTCCCAGAAAGCCCACACAAGTAACAGAAAATGAAACAGAGCTTGGAAATCTCCACTCTGCCACTCTAAAGAGTGCATGATGTCTAATCACTTAAAAATATTATACAGGGCTGTACAAAGCAAGCAAACTCCAACAGCTGAACACCCACAAGATCCATATGCACAGCAATTGCATCAAAAGGCTAAATGATCTCTTTTGCACATAATAGAAGGATTTTTAACATAAAACTATCCACCTCAAACAATCACAGAGGTCACCTGCTCTCTCTACACACCATCTACACACACAAGACAGCAACTGAATGAGATCTAATAAAATTCACTGATCTCACACAGTCTGAACAATGCATGGCCCAACAAAACTCACATCACCAAGATGCTAACAAAGTAGGTAATACATTGCTTCTTGGAAACAGACCAGATCACTGCAGATTAAAGAGAAACATTCAACCTTGTCAATATATAAAGAGGTAATGCTCATTAATTATATTAAAAAATCATAAGACCATTGGTGGGAATGTGACGTCCACCCGAGATAACCGCAGAAGCCAATGGTCAGATTTATGGCTTATATACAGATATCTGCCAGTGAGAAACTAACATCCACTGAATTCATTGCTCGATGCCAATCAGTTTCAACAAGTTAATACCTATACAAAAGTATCTGGTCTGGCAATAAGCAGCAACCATGTGCCACTATTAGTTAACAAATATAGTTAAAAATATAAAGAATAATCTGAATGTGTCCACTAATTTTCATTGTTTTTATTTGTTAAATAAAAATGCTTTATTGCAACCAATCCTGTGGAGAGTGCAGTAAGGTACCCTAGTATATACAGCTTTGAAGGGTTCAAAGTATACAATTATACACAAGTTCAGGTCACAAATGAAATTACAACATTGTTCAGTAAGGGGATGAAATTCATTCCCACTGCAAAATTTGATATTTTTGATGTTATTAAGGAAGTTAAACTGTTCTGTAGAAGACTAAATCTAGCTATACAATTTAACGAAGGTCAGAATAAGGGAAATGGAAACACTAATAGTAAGAAATTAATAAAAAAAAGTACATACATTCCCGTTATGAATGCACAAATTGCTTTATACGAGAAAATGGTTTGCAAAGACTTATACACTTTATATAGAGACATTCAAAATAATAGGATTGATTCTACCGTAGCTAATGACAATCTAAAAACTGAAGAAAGGAAATGTTTGGAAAATCTCATAATGAATGATGAGATAAGAATAATGAAGCCCGATAAGGGTGGAGGGATTGTGATTTTTGAAAATAAAGTATATCAAAGTGAAATACACAAGATTCTATATGAATCAGGTAATTACGAACAAGTATCCCTGAACCAAATAAATATTGGACATAGAAGGATTGATTTAGTGATAGAGGAGTACTTATTAGACAGTAGAATAACCAATGAATTATACGAATTTTTTAAAAATGAATTTCCATTATTGTCAAATATAATAGGTATACCTAAGATACATAAAAACATGGAACATCCACCCTTTAGGCCAATAATATCAGGCTCCAAATCTAAAACATTTAAGTTAGGGGTTGCAATAGACCATTGGATGAAACATATATATACCAGAGTGAATCACATAGTGAAAGACTCATGGGATTTTTTGAGCAAACTTACTAAGGAAGTTTGGGAAGAAAATTTGATTTTCCTTACAGTAGATGTGCAAGATTTATTTTCGAGTATACCTGCACATATTGGACTAGAATATTTTTTGCAACAGTATGACTAAATATTCAGGTTGTAGCTGGGATAGGATCAATTTAATCATGGATATGATGGGGCTGGTCCTCGATCACAATTACATCTTCCATTCGGGCGAATATTTTAAACAAATTCGTGGAGTAGCAATGGGGGCCTCTTGTGCCCCCATTTTTGCTAATTTAGTCATGCTCGAGTGGGAGAATATGTTTATATTTCCCAGTGAATACTATCCATATATAGGATTATATACAAGGTTTCTGGACGATATGTTCATTTTATGGAAAGGCCCGGAGGAGAAGATACCCGAGTTTATAGAGTACCTTAATAAAACCACGGAATTTCTTAAATTCACTTACCAGTATGACAAAGTTGGAATTGCATATTTGGATACCTGGATTAGCACTACAGGACAGGGGTTTGCGTCTAGAATCTACAGAAAACCTACGTTCTCAAACGATTATATACATTTCAGCAGTTGCCACCCTGCTCATATTTTCCGAAATGTAGTGAAAGGCCAATGCATACGTGTAGCCAGAATGTCATCAACTAAGGAGGTTATGCATAGAGAATTGGATGTTGTATCCAAATTATTCCTTGATAGAGGATACCCAAAATATATGTTGGATAACATTATTTCATATGTCAAGAAAGAATGGGGTATCAAATATGTACCCTTGTTGGGTACAGGCAGTACGGTTTGTACTAAAGTTCAATCAGATCGAGACAATAGAGTATGTACCATAAGGTTCAATCCATACACCAACATTGTGATTGAAATTTTGAAGAAACATTGGGATTTAATTTCGACTTCTGTACCTATTGGAGATATAATTGGTATGAAACCCTCTATAGTATATAAGACTGGAAACAATTTAAAAAGAATGATAGAGACAAAGAAAAAAGTACACATAGGTAACAGTAAGAAGGGTACTATGTGTTGTGGTGCATGTAGTCAATGTAAATACATTAATACCAATGTTAGGATTAGGCTTAAGAATATTATTAAATCTGTAGTATATCCTAAGAAAGGTAATTGTAACACACAACGTATTGTGTATATAGCTGTGTGTGTCAAATGCTGTGCGTACTACATAGGAAAGACTGAGAGGAAATTCAAAACGCGTATTTATGAGCACCTGTACAGAATTAGGAAAGGAGACTCTAAGAATGCATTAAGTAGACATATCACAGAAAAGGGTAGTGAACACACATTTAACTTTGCAATCATAGATCAGGTCGAGGTAAGTGATAGGGGAGGTAATTGGAAAACGTACTTGGCCTGGTTGGAAAGTAAGTGGCAGATTTGTTTAGATGCCACATCTCCACTGGGGATAAATGATCACATTAGTATCAAACCCTTTTTAGCGTTAGAATAAAAGTAATTTATTAGCCCAGTATATATACATATATTTATATATTTTTAACAATTTATATATTTTTATATTTATATTCAATTAATATTAGGTAGACAGTAATAGAGACCTATGCAATCCAATAGATTATGCACTGAAACAAATGCACTTTAGTACAAGTAAATGTAAATAGAACATACAAGTTTTTAGTGTAGTTTTTAAATAATTGTTTTTTGTTTTTTATTTAAGTAAAATGAATATTTTATGTACAAATGTAATAGTGCAAACTTGCTTTTATTGTATAATAATGAATTTTTGGCGCCAAAATTGTTTTTAAAAAGGAAGTGGTACGTGGAGGTAAATGGTTCTGAAGAAATCTGGTGTTGCAGATGAAAGCGCTTAACCATTACAAGTAGATGTGTTTTGTGGTGCTGGCACTTTTATATTAAAGTTGTGTGACGAAAGGAAACAAGGTCTACATTTTGTATTCGTTCACTGCTCGAGTCCAGGGGATCTGCGCTTGCCATTTGGTGCAATTGTTCATTGTTTTTCTGCTTTTGGTTATTTATTTGTTAAATAAATGTCTGAAATAAAAATTATTTTAACAAAGTTCCTACTATATTGATTTGTGATATTATTTTTTCCTGTACAATAGATAAAGAAAAAATTAAATATTTAGAAGAATACCTGTATTAATAGATGGTGTCTAGAGAAGAAATATTAATACTAGTGCAGTGTCTTAATAGGAACAACATTTAATGATTGAATTTTTATTTGTCCTTCAGTTTTTTTTCTTCCGTTTAACAGTTTTCCAATCATTCGTATCTGCAATTATTTTTGTAGTACTGCTAGTCCAATCCATTTCTTCATCCTGGGTAAATATGTTGTTATTAAATAAGTATTTTGTTGCTGAATCCAGTGAGTCAAATATTTTGTGCCTTCTGGAAAGAAAACTTTTAGACTGGCTGAGAATAATAAATGGGTTTTCAATCGTTTCTTTTTTAATGTTTTCATCAATGGGAAGAACTTATTTTCTTTGTGAAACCACAGCTGGGGAGTAGTCATTGTCAAATATAATTACTGCATATTCATAGTTAAAAGGTGAATTAGCCCAGGCAGTCCTTAAAATGAGTTCTTTAGCCTGACTAGAAAAAAAGTCTTACAATTATAGATCTTTGCTTAAGTTTTTGTTGCAACAAGGTTTTCTGAAAAAAATTAAGGATCTGCGAGCATGTTCAATGCCACATGAGAGTGATTCAGGTAAATATAGTTTGGAAGGTATCCAGGATGTAAGGAAATTACTTATGTTTTCTCCCTCAGTCTTCTCTGGTAGTTCATAAATCCTAATTTTGTTCCTCCTTGATCTGTTTTCCAGGTCATCTATCTTGTCTAATAAATAAGCATTTTGTTTTAGTAAGTATTGTGTTTAGTGTTCTTCCTCAGAAAGTCTAGTTTCCATATCATTTAATGTTTGTTCCATTGCAGATATTTGTCCTTTTATGTTATATAATAATTTCCTGAAGTTGTTCCAGTTGTTGGAAACATTTATCTTTAAAAGAATCCAATTTACTGTGCATTTTGTTGATTTTTTATAACAAATCCTGTATGTTTGATAATAGAGAATGCAGTTCCTTTTTGAGAGAAGAATCCTGTGAAGAGTTTTCTGCATGACTCATTCTGAACAGTTGAGAGAGATGTTCTTGTATAGTTGAAATTGACAGGAATTTTTAAATGTCTATTGCTAAAAGGTGATTTAATGGATGTCTGGAGGTTCTTTAGTATTAGTGATAATAAAATTATCCTTGAAATATTGTTTAAATCTTAAAATTCCTGTCAGAAATATTTCTAAGGTAAGAGAGCTAAGAGACTAAGCTGCTATCAAGTCACCATCTTGGCCACACCCCCAAAGACTTTTATGAGGAGAATAGCATCCACTTGAATAGCTTGGGTTTTGATTTGTTTAATGTTCAGCTGATTTTGTCTATCAGTGCTTACTTTAGTCACATGCACTAGTGTTGAAGTATTAGGTACTTTCAGGGTAGTATGAAAAGGCCTTGCATAGGGGAATAGGAGCTTCTGTTATGCTGGTTCGTGGCCACCTAACAGCTTAACTCATTTGTGTTCCCATTTAGAATCTAGAGGCCTCTTGAAGGATTGGCAGGTTATTATGACTAAAGGGGTGTGGCTGGAAATTTACACAGAGGCTAAGAGTTAAGTCTGGAGTTGATGGTTATACAACATGCTTGAGGGGGCTTGGGTTACATACACCCAGACCCTTTCTGATAGCTGGAAAGAGCATGTTAATGCCAACCTGACAGAGTAGTTACATCATGGTTATTTTTGGTTATTTTCACATATTATTTTATACTTTGGAATGGAATGCATCAATAATAAAACTGGTTGCAAAAGCAGCATCAATGTCTTTCTTGTTACAGCTCTAGAAAACAAACCTGGCTTACCTGTAATCAAGACTATCGATGAGTGAGACATCATGGGGGTGGAGTCTTGTGGATTTAAATATTTCAGAAGTTTGAGCAATCTCACTTTGGTGGCAAGCTCTTTTGATATTTCCTGCCTTCCCTGTTTGTCATGCTCAGTATCAGGTTACATGCTAGTCAGTTGTCCACCTCGTGGCTTGACCCCCTTTTATTCCCTCTTTAAACTTCAGCTGCCTTTTGTAGGATTGACAGGTCATGATGATTGAAGGGGCTTGATTGGAAATTTACATATGGACTAAAAGATAAGTCCAGAGTTGATGACTATATAACATGTCCAAGGGGGCTTGAGCCATGCATTCAGACTCTGTATGATAGCCAGAACAGACTTGGGAGTACCAACCAGCAGGAAAAGTTACATCATAGCGATTTCTGATTATTTTCCCATGTTATTTAGTTGTTGGGCATGTTATATTTTGGAATGGAATTTATCATAATAAAATAATAATAAACTGGTCATAAAAGCAACACTGATGTCTTTCTTGTCTCAGCTCTAGAGGACAACTTTGAACATGGTGAATGAGGCTGTAGACGAGCTGATAATCTTCAATCTGGGTTACCCAAGGCTCTATGAGGAAGGCCGAGGAAGTTTCCTGAAGATTTTATGTTACATTTTTTTCTGTTTACTTACATTTTCTTCATTTCTTTTTTCATTATTTTTTTATTTTTTACTATAGGCAGAACTCTAAGATGAAATACTATGGTTTAAAATTGTGTCATTTTTCTTTTTCATGTGGAATGGGTTAGGCATGGTGTCCCTTTTTGCTGTCAAGGGTATAACATACAATGAGGTTCACTTCTACAAAGATCCATAGTAATCTATAGGGTTGGGTTTGTCATAATGGCAATTAGCCTAGTATTGACCAATTAACCTATACGTTTATAGGTTCATAGGTTAATAAATGTTTACTAGGCTAATGACCACAAGGGCCTTTTTAACCCTAGCCATGCATCCCAAATCCCTGACAAGTTCTGATACCCTTGATAAGTGTAAGCATGGGGCTGGGAGATGAACCATTTGCAGGTTACCTGTGTCCATTAGAGACATAAATGCCAAACAAGGGATGAATTTACAGTTTCCCATCCAATTGTCCTAGCTGCACTTGAATTAGGTTAGGGAGAAACTCTGCTTCACATGGATGGGGTGCCTGTTCCATAGACATGGTAATCTCTGGGACACATACCTGTCTCTCCAGCAGGTCCTATTTATATCACTGGCAAGGTTTAAGTCTTTAGAATGGGTAATACTATACAAGATAATATTAGAACAACACAATTATGTGCTGCTTAATAAGAAATTTAACCAGGTGGAAATAAAGTCAGGAGTAAAACTGCAGAGGTTGCAATCATTTTTTAGAAGCATGTTTTTCTGAAACTGAATCATGTGATGGATTTGAAAGACAGACCTTTGTTGACTATGGTTGACTATGGCAAAATGGCAAGGTGCTACTTTTATAGTGGGTTATATTTACGCTCATTTTAGTTGTAAGAGGCTTTTCTGACTTAGGTGCATTCTTATACACAGGCCATTGAAGGAGAAGAAATAATACTGGCAAGAGATGTCAATGTCCATTTGGTCAAAATAATATATTACATGAAATGCGAGTAACCTTCTGAAGTGTTTGTTATGAACAAGCTGTTAGATATATGGAAATGTTTTCACTTTAGAATTGTTATACACACCTGGACTTACAGTTTTTAAAAATGTATACTTTGTATCATATCTCCTTGCGGAAAAAGTCATGGACTTTAAAATATGTCCAAGGATAATGTCAGACCATTCATTAATTATACTAAGTATAGTTATAGATTCTCAAAAATGCATTTTCAACCAAAAATACCAGTAAATTACATGCCATAGGCATATAAAGCTGAAATAACTAAATATAAATGCATACATCATATTACTGGGAGGAGAACTATAATTAGGATGTATCCTTTATATGCAAATAGCATACTGCTCAACCTCTTAAACACAAGAAATCTGGAAAAAGCCTAAAATAATGTGGGGATAAAGGCCCAGAAACAGGGACAGATAATTACTATTATGAACTTAGAAAGTTGCTGGAATAACTGGATTTGTGTTAGCATGCATTTTATGAAGTCTGAAATTCAAATGTATGTCATTATTTAGTGACTTCAATCCTCAGTAATTTGCCAGAAAAAGATATTTTTTTGAGGAACAAAATTAAAATATTGGGCAAAACATCTGGACATTCTATTAAAATCTGGATGGCTGAGAAGTATTGAAACAGAATGCTTTCAATCTTTTATTTATTTCTTTTTTGATTCAGCTAACACACAGGTGGAGTTTGCAGTGACAGACACGTCAACCTGATATATAATGGAGTAACCACAGTAGAGAAGCTTCTTCCAGTAAATTAAGAAAGAAGGAAATATCAGTTCTATTATCTGAACAAATGCAGAATTTAGTAAGACTATATAAAATATTAGTTCTAAGAATGCAGAACAGAGTTAGTATTTTTTGTAGATTTTTTGACAACATGCAAGCAGAATTGTTATATATTTTTTGCACTTTTCTTTTTTCTTTAATTATTTAGAGTTGCGGCAATCCAAGCTTACTTATATTCTCTTTTCTTTATGACATTCCTTCTCAAGTGTACATATGATTATACATGCCGAAAATTTTATTTATTTTATTTTACATTTGTTGACCGGGCTAGTCTAGCTGGATATATTTCCATTTTCAGTAGCGGCCCGGGGAGAAAAGCTCCACAGAAAATACAACAATAAGACATGTTAGTAAAAAAGCTAATTATTAATAAAATCTAACAAAGAAGACAAGGCACACGAAACTATAGTAGATAAAAAAAAAAATACAATGTCAGTTACAGAGCATATTAATTAATGGAATGGAATGGATAGCAGCAGAGGAAAAGTAATTAAAAAGAAAAGATAGCAGCAGAGGAAAATGCATTAGCAATAAGCCTATGTATGGTCATTCCCCCTGCGCTATTTGCCATGTATTCCGTATTCCTTTAGCCTCCCTGTATTTCTATTACCTTTTCCCATTATGAATCATTTTGGTCTTTCTTTCTTTCTTCTTCTATCCTTCTCTTCTTCTATTTGCCCTCTCTTCCACTTTCCTAGTTGGTTATTATTGTCCACCTGTTTACTGGGTCTAATGATATCCAGATGCAGTATCTTTCCCCTACTTGTTCCCATTTCTTCAGGACTTTTTTCCGCCCTTTCTAAAGTTTCACTTCCTTTATTATTTCCCTCATGGTTTTGGGGTTGTTTATTCCTGGCTCCCACATTTGTGGGTCGGACCCTCCCATCCAGCATCTGGCTATTCCAGATTTTATTCCCCGCATAATTAGTATCTCCCCTTTTTTTACTTCGTATTATTTTTCTTGATTTGGCATATTTCCCATCTGTTTTGGAAATTTCTTACCCATATCTTGTCCCATTCCTCTACCTATCTCTTCCATATTTTTCATGCATTTTCATTCCTAGAACACCCATATTATCCCTTTCTGTCTCCTTTATTATTTTTCTTGAGGGTATTAGGTACCATCTGTGTAGTATTCTCATCTGTGCATCCCACTTCCTGGTCAGAGTTTTTGTATTGCTATCAAGCCGTCATATCTTTTTATATTCCTTATGGCTGCCAACCTTCTTTCTTTTTCCAGCTTTGCCTAAGTCTCTGCACTCCTTCTTCTTCCTTCTCCTGTCCTATATCTTCATAGATTAGTCTACGTTCCCCTTTCCATTCCATCCCATCCATTTTGTATCCCTTTCTTCTTTCCATTGAAAACTGACACCTCATTTCATAATGTCTGTTCCTTTTCCCTTAGTATTTCCTCTGCCCTAGCTCTCTTTCACCAACCCCCCTTTGCCTGTTTCCATACATCATCTCATTATTTTCCTTTTTCACTGTGAAGTCCCATTTAGGGTTTTCTTGGAGGATCTGCATCAGTCTAAACCATTCTTTCTCTGCTATGATTCTTTTTTCTTCTTCTTCCCACTTTCCTTACCCCATTCATCCCACTCTGATATCCCCCCTTTTAAGCTCATAATGTCCTCTTGTGTTCTTTTTAATCCTATTTGGGTCAGTGTTAGTTGAACTTTTTCCTTTGTGATTTCTCCTGTTGTGCTGTTCTCATTCCCTTTTCCTTTCAGGGCCTTCTTCCTCACTGGGTTTCTCTTTAGCATTTTTTTCCATCATCCTTAACCACTGATTTATAATATATGCTTTAGCAGAGCTCTTGAGGTCCTGTGCTTCCCACTCTCCTTTTTCTGTGTTTGTTCTGAGCCTCTCTCTATTAATCTTCATCTTCTTTTCTCCCCATATGTATTTGTCACAGAAGCTTTGGATTCATTTGATTACTTCTTCCCTTCCTCTCATGGGGATGTGCCTTGGTGTATAATTTAGTTTGGTGTTTATCACAGTCTTTACTATATTCAGTTTATTTGTTAAGTTTTCTCGGTATCTGTGCATCGGAGTTATATAATTCCTGAAGACTTCTCCCACTTCCCATTCCCTCACTATGTGCATCATAAAGTCCCTCTTTAACAAGTCACATACTTTTTTATATCAGAGATGATCCCTGCTTGTTGGTTGCTCATTCTCTCCTGTCTTTCCATAAAATTGGGTACATCCCATGAGTTTCCTGCCAATATCCCCCCTTTTGTAAACCCAGCTTGTTCTTCTTTTATGCTCTCAGATCTATTATTTCTCCCTTTTCTTTTGGTATCAAGACTATTCTAGCTTCATGTATAGTGTTGAGGAATGCCCCTTCTTCTCCGCCATGTTACTAGGTTGTACTATTCAATAGGATATCCATATTGACCTGCTGCTTTGCCTCCCTTAATTTCCTTTATTTCTATTTTGACCTCAGAGCTTGATATTTGCCTGTCTAGCAATCCTTTCCTTCCTCTGAATTCACCGTCTTACCACTTTATCACTCTGGGCCTGGTTAATTTTGTATTTCTTTATTTCTTGGAAGAATTCCCTGATTTCCTCGTTTACTTCTTCCACTTCTGTTATTAGCCTATTCCTCATTCTAAGTCTAATGATTCTTTTTTTTTTCTTTGTTATTTTGGCTTCTATGCTAAGATCTTTCCTGCCTTTCCCCTTATAGCCACCAGAATTATTTTGTCACAAGCATTTCCTTTTCAGTTTTTGTGGTTTCTAGGCTTTATATATTGTTTTTGATTCTGAACTCTTCTATTTCCCACATTTTATTTCCTTCAGTCATATCTAGCTTCTCCTGCCCCCATTTTATCAGGTTTCCCTATTTGCTTTTCCTGTGTTTCCCTGTTCTTGCATTATAAAGCCTCTTATCACCAATTTAATCCCATCCCACCACCACGTTTTCATCTCCAGTTTGTCCTCATGTTTTTCTTTTATTGTTCTTCTTATACCTTCCCTAAGATTTTCTGCTGGTTGTATGCTCTTCATTTTAGGGCATTCCATTTTCACTCTCCTTGCAACTTTTTACCTAATGCTGTTTCTTCTTCTACTGAAGAGAATGACCTATCTAGTATGTCTATTTTCCTGACCATTTTTGTATGTGCTCCTCTAGCCATGAATCAGTCTATCCTGCTTCCTTGTTCTATCTGCCTTCTAAAGAATGTCAATTGTTTTACTTCCTCATGTTGCCCATCCATATGTCAGTCCATCTTCAATTTCTCATTTCTTTTTTGAGGTCATTTTGCTTACCTGAAGTGTATTCTCTACCCATTTTCCTGGCTAATTCTGAGATTAGGGTTATGTTGTAATATCCTTCTATGCATTCCATTTGGGCTTGGGTTGCTGTCTGGTCCCATGCTGTAAAAAATCCTCCAAAAAGGTTGCTCTGGTCCTTATTTAGGGCATCTATGTTTCCTATTTTCCATTTGTCTTCCTCTGTTTTCCCATCACATATAACCAACTATCTTTCACTTCTTAGTCATTCACTTTTTGTAATAACCCTCTCCTGAAAATAAAGGCAACTCTCTTTTTCCCTTTATTCCCTTATGTGGTCTGGTACTCCTACTAGAAAGTCTCTTTTGTCAACTTTTCTAGTTCCCTTACTTTTTACTTTTGTCTGTGGCAGCAAACATGCCTACCTCTTCTCTTGTACAATTTTGATTACTCTACTCCTCTTGATTGGGTTTGATATTCTCCCCACATTCCAGGTCTTGACTTCTAGATTTTTACTCTCAATCCTTCCCTGCATTTTGCCTTAGGACTTGATGCTGGTTTTTCTTCTTTCATTCTATTATTGTCCGTTTTCCTTTCCATTTTTGTGGACTTATCTGCCTATCTCTCTTTTTTTCTTCCCTTACTGCAGTTACTCATTTTGTTATTGCCATTCGGTTTCTCTATTTTTCTTCACCTCTCTTATCTAACTCTCATGTTTCCCTTTTTCTTTGTTTCTGCACTTATTTTCCAGTTTTTATCTTCCCCATTTTTCATTTTCTATCATTTCACTTCCACTGTTTTGCTTTTTTGTTTATTCTTATCTTGTTTCTTTCTTTTAATTTGTTTTCTCTTTTTCCATCATTTTCTTTCATTTTATCTACTTTTCTTTCCTTATTTTTTCCTATTTCTCTTTTATCTCTTTCCTTATTCCTTCTTTTTCCTTTTCTTTCTCCTGGTTCAGCTGACTACACTGGTGCCCTTTTCCTGCTTCTGTATTGCTGACTTTAAGATTCATGGCTATTACTTCAGTTACTTCAGGAGAGTTAAGCATTCAACACTTTATAGATTGCAACATTTCTTCAATTTTTTTTTGCAACATACTTCCCATTATCACATACATATAAACATATTAATTCATACTATATATATATATATATATATATATATATATATATATATATATATATATATATATATATATATATATATATATATATATATATATATATATTAATGGATTCACTTTAGAAGCTCGAAATACTGAAATATTGAAATTCAGTATTTTGAGCCCATAAAGTGGAATCCTGAAAAGAGCGAAACCTCAGAAGCATGAATTTTAAAACCTCGAATACTGTAGGTTTTGAATTTCACACTTCTGAGGTTTTGCTGTGGTTATGGATTCAGGTAAGTGCATATGTGTTAAGGGTTTTGGGTAGGGGCTGTGGTGTGTGTTAGTGTGTTTTGTTGCAGTGATATGTGTGTGCGAGGAGAATGTAGCTTGTGTGGTGGTGTTGTGTGTGTGTGTTTGTAGGTAGTGCGACCCCAGAGTTAAAATATTTAAGTAGGGGGTGTGGGGCTGCAGCCCCCCACATGCGGGGTGCAGGGAGGCTTGCCCCTGTTTTTATGTAGTAGAGAACTTATGTTTGTGTGTGGGGAGGAAGGTTTGTGTGTGTGGTGTAGAAGTGCGAAATTCAAAATCTCCGGTGTGCGAGATTCTGAATTTTGCACTTCTGAGTTTTTGTTGTTTTAAGGTTTCGACTTTATAGCTTTGAAATAGTGAATTTTGATATTGTTTTACCCATCCCTTGCATTGCTAGATCATCTGGTTGATGAGTGTTATTAGTTCCTTCCACAGGGTTACTGTAGTTCCTAGGTTTACCTCCCTTTATCTTTGTCAGATGTAGCCACTGCTAGTTTTTGTAGTTGTGTGCCCCTGCTAGTAGATGCTTTCCATGTAACTCTCACCCTCTGCACTCAAACATACAGAGTATTGCCAAAAGCAGTAGGGGGCAAAGACCCAAAGCCTGGGGCAGCTTTTGATTATTGCTCTTAGTCACTTGGAAAGCTACCTGAATGTCAAGTTTTGTATTAGTATGCTATAGCTGAAGGATACAATGGTTGATTCTCACATGCTTGCCATTATTTGATTCTTTATATCCCCAGTGGACTGTCGGGGAGCTGCATGATTCATTGGGAATAGCTCAGGGGGTTTTAAGCAGGAGTCTGGGCTTTCTACATAGTTCTGATTAGTTTGGAGGTGTGCTTTCCCATCCAACATACCCCTGCACTATTGGCAATACAGGGTTTGCTGGCTTTCTCTGGGGGAGTTTTAAGGTACCTTAGGTTGCTGTTGCAGTTTCTGTTTTTTGTTTACATTTATGGTTCTTTCCTACTTACCCTTTTACAGGTGCAGTGCATTTTAGCTGCTTGCCCAGTTTCCTGCTGCTATTGCTCGACATGGTGTCTCCTCCAGTTGTATGGTCTTCAATGTTTGTTTGCTACCTTTCCTCTATGTGCCTTTCTTTTCCACAGCAAATTGTGTACTCTTCCTTCATTGTCCCCTGTAATTCTTCAGCAGCATTGTGTCTTCCTGCCCTTTTGTTCTTTCAGATGTTACTTGTGGACTGGTGTTGGTCATTTGTACTCCTTAACTCTGTTTTCATTCTGTTTTTCCTTCTTTTTTTATACTTGTTGGTCCTGTTTTGCTGATTTTCTATTTTCCTACTTTATTCACTTTTTTTCTTGTAATCTTCTGATTGGTTGGGCTGGTTCCCTTTGATTTCTTGGATAATACAGTATCTTTCCATAGAATGCTGCTTGGCAGGGAGGAGTATAGGAAACAAAACAAATTAAAAAAAAGACTTTTCTGATTGGCTGAGCTGGGTCACTTTAATTTTGTGGATCATGCCATGTCTTTTCATGGAAAGCTGCTCAGTAGGGAGGAAGAAAACCATTTCCATTTGGTTGAGATTGTTGCTTTTCAATTCGTGGATCATGTGTGTGTTAGTTTTTGATGGACCACTGCTTGGAAAGGAAGTGTTAACATTTTTTTTTCTATAGGTTCACAGATTAATAGGTTTAGAAGCTCAAAGGTAAGAACTTGGTTAACTGTCCTTGCAAGCCATTTTAAGTCTAGCCAGCTTCCCTTTTGTGGTAAAATTAACCTATCACATTTGGTTACACATCTCATAGTTGAAAATTATATTAATAACTGGGATCATACCATGGCTAATTTGAGGGAACCTATGCATGAGATGAAGGATTTGGGAACTGTCTCTGTCCATTAGTAATACAGCAGGCAGGGTACATTTTCTATTTCTCATCAGTAGATCCAAGTTGTGCTTTAATAAGGACAGGGCTGAACTCTGTTTTATGTGGATGGGGGCTCTGTTCCAGAGCAGCGGCATCCTCTGTAAAATATAACTGTCCCACCAAACCATTCTGTTCATTTTTTTAATTTATTTATTTATTTAACATTTGTTTATCAGGATGGTCCGGCTGGAAAGCTAGTGTCTGTTTTCATCAGAGTCCTGGGGAGAAAAACTCCAGAAAAATTATTACATAATATGAGCAATGTATACAATGCCAATTGAGTTACAGTTGTAGAGAGGATAACAAGCTAATTATACAGAGATAAGTTCAATTATTAAGTATGGAAAGATTAACATGCTAACAATATAGAGATACATCACGTCTTTATAGACAAAAATGTTAGTATAGTACAGGCATGGAGACTATATTACAGTATGTACAAAGAGAGAATGTTTAATACAGTAAAAGCAAGGGGAGTACCCTCTTTCAGGTGGATGGGAGTTGGGAGGTCCTTTTTCATGTTGCAAAAAGGTTTAGATCCCTATACTGAGTGTTTCTCATGCCATTTGACTTACTGAAGTGTAGTAAATCCATAAGTATTGATCAGAGGATGCCTTGTATGCCAGACTCAGGTCTCCCCTTAGCAGAACGCAGGATACTGGGTATAGGGACAGTGCTTTGAGTCAGTCTAAGTTGGACATGTTGTTTAAGCCTTGTATTGTTTTAGTAAGATATCTCTGTGGGTGTTCCAGCTGTTGCATGTGTCTGGACAGATACATGCCAAAGGGGGCAGTATATTCAATGACTGGCCTAATAAGGGCAGAGTAAAAGGGGACATGATATCCATAGCTGTGCAATGTAGAAGGACTTTCTTACAACAATGCCCATGATGGTCAAAAGTCAGGTCACTGTCCACATAAGCTACCAAATCCTGATCAAGTGGGTCAACTTGTAGGGGTGTTTTGTTAATGTGTTAGTTCCCTGAGATACAGGAATTCTCAAAGGATACAATAATGATTTTTTTGGCATTTAGTTTTAATCCATGATTTTGGCACCAGTTATTTATCTGGGACAAACCTTCCTACAGGGCGGCTAAGCCATTTGGAGATTCGCTGACTGCTCCTAGCTTGCATTCATCTGCATACTTATTCGGTCAGAGCCTTTTGGCATTGTTTTTAGTTCAGAATAGTAGATGCTAAACAGGAGAGGTCCCAGCATAGAACCCTGGGAGACTCTAGTGGTGACTGGTTTCTTTGTGGAATTGGCTTCCCCTCTTTTAATTTCCTGCATGCTATCTGTGAGCCAGATATCAATCCAGTAGTAGATAAGGGATTTATTCCCAGTTTATTTAGTTTTTCTATGCCTGAGTATGGAAGTGTGTCAAAAGCTTTGGCCAAGTCGAGGTATGAGGTGATTACTGTTGTGTTCATCCATTACTTTGATGACCTTTCTAAAAAATCCACCAGGTTGAGTAAGCATGACCTGCCTTTGATGAATCCAAACTGAGATGGGACCAGAGTTTGGAGTTTCCCTATGTCCTGATTGATTAATTCCATGATAATTCTTTCCATGGGTTTGCATATGAGTCTGGTCATACTTATGGGTCTACGACTGCCTGGGTCTGTGGCAAGTTCTCCCTTATGCAGGAGAATGATGTAACTGTTCTCCATTCACTTGATACCAAACCTGTATGGAGGCTGAGATTGAACAGTGCTGTTAAGGGTGTAGCTAATCATGCTTCATTATATTTAGGATGCATACAGGGATATGTCAGGATATGTCAGGATTCAATGATGCAGTATTTTTAACTTTTTGTCTTATAGCTGGAGCTCAGCCAATTTCTTTTCCATTTTGCAGGACACATGGATGGAAGAGAGGGAGGTAAAGTTAGAGCTAAATTTATCAGCTGGTAGGTTTCCTATATCTTCAGCCTTGTGGTAGGTAATGCTGTTCACAATCAGCTCAGTGCATTTCTGATTTGTGCTTTTGAGATTACGAATATGACTAAAAAATTCCTTTTGACTGTCTTTGGGTTGGGGAGCCATTTTACCCTCAAACTGGCTTTGGTTGGTTTTATTAAACTATGATCTTTATCTTGTTTTAAAATGAAAATTCTTATATGGAAATGACATGTGACAAGTAATCCTTCTAGAATTTAACTTGATTGTCCTTTAAATGTTTAACTTGTTCTTTCATTTTTAAATGTATAATGTTTTTCGTTATTTGATAATATATTTTTCAGTTTATTGTTTATTTTGTATTTGTTTATTTTTATCACTATATAAATGAAGAAATAAGTAAAAAATTTTTAAGCCTCCCGTCAGGAAAATCAACAATCACATCTGATGGCAGATGATGTGAAAAAGTTAAACTTTCCTGCTAGAGATAAAGCAACAAAGTACTTGGAAAAAGAATGCTAGCAAAAGAACCAAATACTTGCCAGCAGCAGTTCTGTCAGACATGCTTACATTTCGAGGCTTGTTTAATTTGCCATGTTCTTCTTACCACTATACAGAGAATACAAGTATAGCACTATATAGAGAATTTTAACTTAATTGTATAACATAAAATTGATAGCAAATTGTATGACTGAGTGATAGACAGAGAAAGCACTGATGAATTTTTTATGGGTATAGGACCACCCGACCAAGAGAAAATTAACATTGATTCTTCACTAATTTTAATCTTCAATACATGCAAAACTTTGATGGAAGAAAATATCTCTCCTACAGCTGGGAAATAGTTGAGATTCCTATTTTGCTGGAGATCTCCTGTATTTTCTCAAGTAAATATACCCAGCTGTGAGCCTGTAAGTTAAAATTTTGTTGTTGCTTTCACTTATCTTAGTATTTAGTTAGCAGTATTCAGATAACCTTGCTTTACCAATTCTCACTTTGAAAATCATCATTCGTTTGAAGAGTGTCATAAAGTGATTTAGTTTAGCATCAAAGTCAAAGAGGTTAAATATTTAGCATAAACATCAAAAATATGTTTGCATTTGCATACCATATTTAACTCATTTATTCAAATGATGAAAAAACAAAGGCAAAACATGTGACTCTGTGTTGTGGCCAATCTATACAAAAGTGTGAAATATTATCAAATAAGGGAATGTGTCTTCAGTTACAAAGGTCAGGGAAGTATTTCCAGGAAGACAGTATAGTGTGCTAAGCCACTCTCAAATGAGGTTTTCTTTTCTTCCCAAGCTTTCTGACAGTATCTGGTAGTCTATAAGTGTGCCTCCCACATAAAAACTGAATAGGTTGAGGCTTGTGGGTAGCACTTCACTAATTGCAAATGGGAGTTATGGTATTAACTGGTCCCAGTTGTTTCCATCTTTCTCAATAACATCTCTTAACATGAACTTTACCACCCATAAAATGCCCTTCCAATCAATCTGTTTTCAGATTGTTCACCGACATTTTTAGTTGCTTGCCCTTAAAGCACTGAAACATTTGATGCTTTATTTTGGACATAAAGTGAGTCTCTTGATCAGTGAGTATTTCTTTTGTGTTTTTTTTCTACCCTGAAAAATAATAAGACTAGCTCTCTGGCTCTAGAGTAGCATTAGATTTATATAGTTGGATGGCTTCAATGTATTCAAAATAGCTGCATAGCTCGAATATATATTAAAATCCGTTCTAGGTTTTAACACTATACATTGGAATACATTTGAATAGCAACTCTAATAGTCAGCAATCGTATCAAAAGTAAATCCTTGGCATGATCTTTGCTTAAGTCTCATTCACCCATACATGTCCCCTAGCACATGGCATGGCTATGTACTAATCTCATCACTAGTTCTGTAAAAAGGCTTAGGCAGCAATAGTTGACACAGTATTCCCTCTCTAGTCTTACTATATACCTCAAAATATGGGCAAGAAGTCTAAATATCCTATTCAGCTTCTTTCCCTACAATCATAGGCTATATATTTTTTAATATGCTGCTCAACGTTTCATCTTCTCATTTGTCCAACAACACTGAGGTTTTCTCAAGGTCAGCCTGCTGTGAAGAAGGCATTGCTTTCTCCTCTACTAAGACAGTTACTTTGGTTTCATTGTCTAACTCTTTTCCTAGAAAAAAGTAACTCGTATCAATATAATTTTGATTCTGTTGCTTTCTCTGCCTTATGCATTCATGTTTTGCTCACTTTCATTATGACCCAATGCATAGAATCCTCTTCCTTCATGTATAGTTCTTTTACTTATGCTGAACAGGAAAACCAATCATGGCCTTTATTCTTCTCTTCTCTGTGTTTCTCTCTCTTTGTCTCAGGATGAATTAACACTGTCCTGTTAATGTTGTTTTCTTCAAAAGCATTGCTTTCCCTCTGAAAAAAGGGTACAATAAAATACAGTTTATCTTCAGTTTTACGTTTTCCTCATTTTAAATACCTATTGCCCAGAGCTGTGATTTTTTTCTGTTTTGTACAAATAGAAATTAGTTCAACCAAAGTTAGACACTGTTTTTCCTACTTTAACTATCTTATTGAAGCATTTCTTATTGTTACATTTCTCCTTTTCAACAACCATCTGCAGCTTGAAATTCTCTATTTCTGGTTCTTTTTGTTCTAGCTTGACAGGCAGTTTAGAATTAAGTTCAAGTGGAGCATTTTACATACTTTCTTGTCTTTGTTTCCTTAGAATACCCCCTTTCAGTGAATGTTGTCTTTTCTTCAGTTCTGCTAGTTACCTGAAGTCCTTGCTTTGCAATGTCCCAGGCTGTAATGACACTTCTATTCTCATTTTGGCTGTAGCCACCCCTGTACTGTAATTATCTTGTTGTATTAATGTATTGGAACTTTTCTCCCTAAGCCTGCACTGAAAATGGGCTTTGTTCAGCCCAGCAGACTTTCCTTGTAACAAATGTCAAATAAATAAATAAATAAATAAATAAATAAATAAATAAATACATTTTGCAACACTTCCAAGCTGCAATCTTTTAGTAAGTCCATTCCTTATACTGTCTCCGTAAGAGATGTGTTAAAACGTATTTCTTTAACTGATATGTTATTCATCTTTGTTGTAACCCTAGTCAAATATGTGTACCTTTAGGGCTTTCTATAACTGCCTTGATTTTTGTTGGATTTCTGCACTATAATGAAAGTGTCTGGTAGTTGCTCATCCATTTTTCTGGATGGAGTAGACAGAGACACATATGCAGGCCTAGTCTCTTGTTGGTTACTTTCTCCACATGGATAAGATGGTCTATCTAGAAAAGTACCTTCTTCTCATTGACTGCATAACTAAAGTTGGGGAAACATTTGCCTGTAACTGGGAATGGCAGCAACTGGATGGAGATTTTTTCTAATCCAGGTTATACCTCAAAGCTGTGTAATATGGTGCAGTTTCTTTAATAAATTCCAATTCTACTGTTTTGTTAGTAATAGATACCGTCTTATTTACATATGACTCTTTTATATATGTTACCATACTGAGTCTAGGAGTCTTTGTAGTTTTCAACTGTATATTATGACATTGCATTTTATTAACTTGGAAAATACACAGTAACAAATGCAGTTTCAAGTATTCTCTAAGACAATTTATCACATTCTAAATACACAACATCACTGATAGCATGATTTTGCTAGGTACAGTTTCATAGGTTTAACATTGTCACTATCCTTAGTTGAAAATCTAGCCATAGGGTCCTTTTTTCACATTTGCACACAGTATGTTTTCAGGTGTTACTTATTGCTTCTAGCAGCATTTGATGCAAGTTTTGATGCAGATCTAGACTACATAACTTTATAAATGGTTCCATGGCATAACAGAATTTTTTTACAAAAACATGGTAGAGCCAGTAACCAGTGGACAGAAATCCATTTGTTGATGGAGGATGCTGAAAAACAAACTGGTTTTAGCCGTTAGGCCTTCCTCAGTGTCTGTATTTTTTACAGAATGCCACAATATAAATATATAGTGGTCTAGTGCCTCCTAAAGTCCATAAACAAAATTACATCACATATATCCATTTAAACCAGGGGAAAAAAGTGCACCCAATTTTATAATCCATTTCTTTTCCATTTTATTTAATATTGCATGCCAACCTGATTTGTTTCAAGGGTCAGTAGTGGCACCACCTTTATGCAAGGGGATGTCAATGGCAGTTCTCCACTCTGTTGGAATGAAGCATGTACTTAGGTTGTGGTTGAATAGGGTGCTCAATAATGAAGCAAGTTCTTGCTGGAGATGGTGCAGAATACAGCCTGGGATACTATCAGGTCCCATGGAAGCTGGGTTTGCTAAATTATAGAACTCCATCCCATTCATTCTTTAAAATATATTTTTGAGAATTCCTATATAAAAATGGATATACCAGTCCTCCTCATTCCCAGGGTAAGTCATGCATCTTATATACATGTTATCAATTATGAACTTTCCTCTGTTAAAATGAGAAAGTTTAACTTATCAATAGCAATAACTTTTTTTTATCCACTGGGTGTATTTTTAGACATGCCTTAAACACAGAACTGCTGAATGTCCTGCAATAAAGTGTTGTTAAATATTCTTATTCTAGTTTGATTCCACATTGCTATTATCATCTATTTGTTTATTTATTATAAATTATAATTTTTTGTTGGATTTCTACACGGTTACAGTAAAATAATTTATATAGCTCCTGTTTGTATCTACATGCATATATATATATATATATATATATATATATATATATATATATATACATATATATATATATATATATATATATATATATATATATATATATATATATATATATATATATATACACATATGGGTCTACTTGAAAAGCTTGAAAAGACAGAAAGCTCACTTACCTGAAAACAAAAACACCAAGATGACAACACCGAATCTTCATTTAAATGACTCCTCATATAACTGACAGTTTACCCAGGGATTGGCCAACATTTGGAAGTTTGCCCTTTTCCCTACTATACTGCGATCTTGGTATAATTAGTTAGGGGGTGTGTGGGTTCAGAGTGCTTTTGTGCGTTTGTGTGTTTTCTTGACATTGTTGGCCAACCACTTCCTTTCCCTGGGTACGATTCGGTGTTGTCAGCACAGTGTTTTCATCTTCAGGTAAGTGGGCTTTCTGTCATTTCATGTAGACCAATATATATATATATATATATATATATATATATATATGTATGTATATATATATATATATATGTGTGTGTGTGTGTGTGTGTGTGTGGGTGTGTGTGTGTATATATATGTATATGGGTCACCTTTAAAAGCTCGAAACCGCGTTTGCCCGAAACGGAATCCGACGGGACGAGAATACCGAAAACGCAGATGACCGAAAAGGACGGACTCGGTAAGTGTGCGATCGAGTGAGGGATTTAGTGTTAGGGAGCGGACAGGTAAGTGTGCGATAGTGAGGGACTGTGGGTTAGGGGTGGGTTAAGTGAGTTAGGGTTAGGGTGCAGGTAGGGTGTGTGTGCGATGGTGAGGGACTGTGGGTTAGGGGTGGGTTAGGGTTAGGGTGCAGGTAGGGTAAGTGTGCGGTAGTGTCGGACCTTAGGGTTAGGGTTTGGGTTAGGGATAGTGCATATGTTATGTAGTGTACTGTGTTGGTGTAATGGTTTTCGGTGTTTTGCGTTGTCGGCGTTTTATGTTTTCGGTCTTTTCGTTTCGGTCGTTAGTGTTTCGGGCAAACGCGGTTTCGAGGTTTTAAAGGTGATCCATGTGTATATATATATATATATATATATATATATATATATATATATATATATATATATATATATATATCAATCCACTGAAAAAGGGCTATACCTTGTTGTATTTTTCTAATACACAAATAAATAAGCCAATAAGGAAATTATATCTATTTTTTTTTGTGTTTACAAAATAGTAAGATGACATTTTGAACCTGCTTTTCTGTAAAGAAATCTAGCCAGACACTGAATTTTTAGACATATCACAGCAGATTAATCTGGAAATTTGGTATGGAGGACAATAAAAATAAAGTAATGAAGACATCATGTTAACTGGTTCTGCAATGTCAAGGAAATATAAAGAAAACTTCAGCTCAGATATTGAAATGATCACAAAGCATTACAGATCTGAAAAAGTATTTGCTCTTCAGCAGTAACACTAACTTTCATTTCATGCAAGAACAATTCTCAACGCATAAGAAGATTAACTAGGATCTTGAAAAAAAACGGATGAGTGAGAAAACAGCACAGCACAAAAAATGATAAAAATCAGCCTTTTGTAAGGTTTAGAAGAAAAAGACGGCATATGGATGTTCCTGCAGCAACAACTGCCTGTATCCCTTCCTCTTCATCCCATTTATACAACATAAATATGAAAACTCTTTATTGATGAATCTTCATTTTGGCATAATTTTCATTTGTGTTTTGCCCTTAACAGATGGCCTGTGAAAGAAGGTTCATATTCTTAGTGATTGCTGCCAACAATTGTCTCTCTTTTTTGACTTGCAAATGTATTGTCTCTCGTTAAAAAGTAGAAGTATGTACAGATAATTACTTCCACTACTGCTTGAGTTAGTCACATAGAATTTTTTTTTTTTATCATTACACGTTCTTCTGGTTGGTGGATATCCACTTATTTTACTGTTTCTTAGTACTTGCTAAGAACTACAACATCAGTGAACCCAATACTACTAAGAAAAAGTACTTGAGTTCTATCAGTTAGTCAAACAGACATGTTCAGGTTTGTCTTTCAAGGGTCAGCTGGGGAAAAAGTGATATAAAAACAGTTCCAGGCTGATTTGCAACATTATTCATTGATTTAATACTTTTAGAAGGGATCAGGCAAGTTACTAGACTGATAGGCAGTTGCATGGCCATCTGACTTTTAATTGTTTCATCTTGCTATTTTTCTTGCAGGTGAGAATGAATTGCATTAACTTGTCACAAAAGCATAAGCAAACTACAAGTCCATACACATTTATTGTCCAATCATAAAGAGAAATTTCTGCAGTAAATAATTAACATTCTTATGGATGCAGATTTGGAGACTAAAGCTTCTTTTCTAAGGTGTCTTCAATATTTAGAATAATGATACCTTTTTTTCATGCAGTAGAGCATTTCTTCACAGTAATCATGAAACAGATTTCAGGTGTGAAACACTACTATTAATGCACAAAGGACTCAGCCAAGCTAGACATTTTACTTTGTAAAATGTTAAGCTTCGTGTAGTGGAAATGGCTCCTGAAGGACATATCATAGTTTCAGCTACATGGCTTATGAATGTCCATGACTTGTCATTTTTTGTAGAAGACACACATAAAATGAGTGCAACATTAATGTGTGCTGCTGGTGCCATGACTTATGAAACCAAGAGGGATGGAACATGGCCCACCATTACAGTTGCATTGTATGTGCTTCTCAGGGAGGGGGTCAGGATACATAAAAAAGTGGATTTTCTTTTATTTTTTCAAATGTGACAACTACTTTTTATACATTATACAGATGTATTATTGTGGGGGGGCTATATAATTTTGTCGACCAAACTAAACATCAAATACCTGTTTGTCGAACTTTATCCATCAAAACTAAATTTTTCACATGCTCATTTAAGCAGATTTTTTCCCATAGAGAAAAATTAGTTGGCAAACTTAGTGACCATCACAAAAAACACATAATTTAAAACACACCCAGGTGGGGGGCTATGCCCCCCAATTAAATATTCCAACTCTGAGATCGCACTACCATGAAGAAAAGGGCAAACTCCTGGTGATGGATAAATAGTTTTTCTCAACGATAAAAAAAAAAAAAAATGCTTAAATGAGCATTCAGTGTATTTAGTTTCGATGGATAAAGTTCAATGAATAGGCATTTGATGTTTAGTTTGCTTGATGAAGTGATATAGACCCGTATTGTGAAACTCTGTTACTGCATTTGCGCATCTGCATAACTTTTACAATTGTAGAAAAAAGCACTTAAAGTTAAGAATGCACAGTTGTGCTGTGAGCATGGTAATGACGTTTACATTTTACACTGTAGTGCTGCAGGTGCTGAACAACAACTAAACTTACCCAAGTTAAATGATTATGAAATGTATAAACTAGTGGTAATGGACAGAGAGATATTTCCATGGTCTCTTTTTCATTTCCATATAGATAAAAAGGCCCTTGAGTTAATTAGTAATATGTATTTATTTATTTGACATGTGTTTACCAATAAGGTCCAACTAGGTCAGAAAGAGCCCATTTTCAGAGGAGGCCCAGGGAGAAAAGCTCCGCTTACAGATTGATCTATACAGTCTTGATTAAATACAGATAAATTCAATCTTTGTAATACAAGGTAATACAATTTTTCTAGAATATGCAAGTTATGGGTACATTGTGAGTACAGAGTTCACTGTTTTTTTAATGAAAAACACAATCTTTCTGGAGGAGAGAATTTCCATTTATATACTGGTATGTATGATCTTTATAAAAGAGAGCAAATCAATATTACAAGTGATACAAGCTATAGGTACATTATTGACAAGGAGACTGGTGGATGTTTTCTTAAGTAGAAAAACCCAAATGGTATGAGAGACAGAGAGAATGAGAGGTAGGAGTGATAGGGTAGGCCTGGTCTGGGGAGGAGATTAGCCTGGATCAGTACATGGACACAGTCTAGAGTTGTTTAAGTGTTGTTATAGCACATTTTTATAGGCAGGCAGGTTAGTAGTGGTTCTTATAGACAGAGGGAGTGAGTTCTATATTTTAGCAACATAGTGAGAGTATGGGCTTTGTCCAGCTGTTTTTGAGGGCTTGGATATAGTGAGTAGCCCTTTGTCAGCAGAAGAAAGAGGAGAGAGGATTAGAGCATTTTACCACTTGTTTTTGATTGTGTAGGTAGTTGTGGAATCATTGTAGCATGGTAGGGGTTATTCCAAAATTAGTGAGCCTATTCAAGAGTAAAGAGTGTGACACAGTGTTGAATGCCTTCTAGAGGTCACGGAATACGGCAGACACATAGCAATCAGTCTCCAGCTCTGTTTACAGATTCGGTGAAAGCTAAAAGGGCTATTGATGTGCTGTGTCCTGGATGAAAGTAATGTTGTGTGATTGTAAGGAGGTTGTTTTGTTGTAAATAATTCATGAGTTGAAGATGAATATATTTTTCCAAAATTTTAGAGATGGGAGAAAGGATAGCAATGGGTTGAAAGTTTGTAAGTTCAGTGGAGTTATCTCCTTTGTTAATGGGGATGATATGGGACTTTTTCCAGATGTTAGGAACTTTGGATTCAGATTTAGATTGGTTAATCAAGATGCTGATAGGATAAGCTATGGAGTCAGTCTCTAATTTTAGGTATGCAGGTGGGAGGATGTCATCAAAGCAACAGCAGGGTTTGAGTTTGAGCAATAGTTTTTTTTTAATGAGGCTATGTATTGGTTGGAGAGAGAAGGTGTAGTTGTTCTTGGAAGGGGTTTTAGTGTTGAGAGGGTGAGGAGGGTCCTGGCTGGATGATGGAACATTACTAGGGGTAGTTAGAGAGGAAAGTAGGAAGATGGGGGTTTTACTGATCATAACAGCTATAGATTTTATGAAGTAGCTATTAAAATCCTCAACAATTTGTGAGGGAGGGGCATTGAATGAGTTACTGGAGTATCTTTTTGGTGCCAGGTTGAAGTAAGGCTGTGATAGTGGACCAGATTTTTTTTTGGATTTGTTTTATATTTCTGGTGTAGGTGAGTACAGTATACTTGTTTATCTTTGGTGATCTGTTTTTTTGTTTTGTTTGGTTGCGAGGTTGCTTTAAATAAATTAGATCTTTTTGTTTTCTACTTTGTTTCCACAGATCCCAGAATGCATCCTTTTTTTCATTAAGTGTTTACATTTCTTAGTTAGCCAGGGAACATGGTTGCATTTGATTATTTTGGTGCAAATTGAAGTTAAGGTGTCTAGCAGTTGTAGGAAGGTATTATTAAAGTAGTTTACTGCCTCATCTAGTGGGAATTCCTTTAGTGGGGACCAGTTTAGTCTGTGGAGTAGATCACTGAATTTGTCTTTAGACAAATTAGTAAGTTTACAAATAGATTTTAGGGTGTGTGTTTTTGGAGGGAGTGTATTTGTTCGAATGGCAAAAGCAGGTAGATGATCACTTAGGGTGTTTGGATATGTGCCAGCAGTGGTAAATTTGGAAGAGTGTGATACCAGAATCCAGTCTGAGGTAGTTAGTTGCATGTGGAGTTTATTGTATGTAGTAGGGGAGGAGTTGAGTTGAGTTGAGAAAATCCATATAGGTTGATACTATTTGTGGGTAAGTGGGATAAGAAAGCTTGTCAATCTATGTTAGTGTCTCCTAGAATTATAGTTTCATGGTGAATTGTTTGGGTTGCCCAGAGGATGTCTTCTAGGATGGGAGTGTTGTGAACTGGAGGGATGTAAAGTACAATTATGCATATTTGCTTAGTATTATTTAAGTTTAGGAAGGATACAAACAATCAATTCTGCTGAAGAAAAGGCAGGGGTGACTTTAGTGTATGCTGTAACACAGAGGTTGTCTGGCTAGAGAAAGGCTATACCTCCACCTTTCTTGTGGGTTCTATCCAACCTGAGCATGCTGTAAGTGGGAGGTAGGAATTCAGAGTCAGGTATGTTAGGCTTTAGCCAGGTTTCAGTAAGGTCTAGTATGTTGGGTTTGTACTGATGCATGGAGGGGGATATTTTGTTGCCTAGGCTTTTGACGTTGAGGGTCATGAAATTTAGTTTTTTGGACATGTATTATTGGCTTGAATAGTAGTGGGACTGGGGTTAGGGTGAATGTCTCAGCATTGTGACAAAAAAGAGGTTAGATAGTAATAAAAGTTCTTTAGTTTTTGGGGGAGGTAGACATAGGTGGAATATAGTGAGTTCTAATATGTGCAGAGTCCTTGAGCTTGGAGTTATGTAATAGGGTAGGATGTATAGAAATAGTTGAGGGGAGATATTTTTAAAGCTGTGGTGGTGTCTTTGGAGGTTAGGAGTAAATGTATCAGTGGGGGAAACCTTTTTTGGGGTAAGATGTGGGAGTGATATTATGTGTTACCAAGGAAGTTATGGTGGCTAAAAGTGTAGCTTTGTGGTAGTGTAGCATGTTTGAATAGATAGTTTGGTGAGTGTTAGTTAATACGTGGGGTAAGAAGGTTATGTGTATGTAAACAGGGGGTGTGTATAGTGTTATTATAGGAAATATAGTTTATGAGGAGATTAGTGTAGAGGCAAATTTGGAGGGAGATTTGATACATGCAGTGAGGAGAGGGTAGAGTTTATGTAAGACTAAGTGTAGGAGTAGAGGGGGTGGGTGAATATTGGGGGTAGGCTAGGGGTGTGGAGCAGAGTGTGGAACAGAAATCATGGCAGACAAAACTGCAGCAGACTGGAAAGAAAAACAATCAATCTGTAAGCCATAAGTATTGATAGTGGGGAACTACTATTAAGCTTATTGCATGGGACAGCAACTAGAGATGGAGTACTTTTTATAAAGTACTTATCTATAAAAAGGGGTTAGCTACGGATAAGTATATTATGTAGGTATGTATATAAAAAGGGGCTATCT
The DNA here is from genome assembly GCF_019279795.1 of Protopterus annectens. NCBI lineage: Eukaryota > Metazoa > Chordata > Ceratodontiformes > Protopteridae > Protopterus > Protopterus annectens. Next base: position 843,830,116 of record NC_056735.1, on the reverse strand, counting down.
ACAGGTAATGGAAAAAGTAGAGCTCAGGGGAGGAGAAATAACTAATTAAATGGAGTGGTAGAAAAATTATAGAACCTAGAGGGGGTGGGAGTGCAGCAGGAGGGTTGGTTCAGTGATGTGCTTGCAGACATACACAATGCAGATTAATTACAGGAATGTGTATAAAACTTAAACATACATTAATGGCAATTGAAGGTTTGATGACCATTTGGGCAAAGTTAAGCAGGCGTAACTAGCTTCAGGCTGGTCAGAGGTGAGTTCTGCACTGTTGGTATGTCAGTGTTACTACCTATAAAAAGGGAAGAATGAGAGGAAGTTAGTTCAGAGAGAAATGTAGGTGTATGTAGATATGGTATTAGAGACAGACTGTAGAGGGTTAGAGATGTGGTAACTGAGAGTGAGGCAGAAAGAAAAGCAAGCTATAGATAGAACAGAGAGGCGTTAGGGCAGCAGTGAGAAAATAGCAGGATGTATGAAATGAGAGAGTCAGCAGTAAGGATTACAACAAGCAGTGCAATACAATATGCATTTTAAGCCCCAGATGTACATAGGTTCATAGGTTCATAGGTTCATAGGTTCATACTAGGCTATCTGCCCAAGGGCATTTATAAGCCTAGCCCATAGTTATGTGGCTTTCGCCACCCCTTTAGTTTGAATAAAAACTATGCCTATCATTTTTCTGTGCCTCTGTCAAGCAGTGACACTGAAGTAATCCCTGGGGTATATCTGCGATCTCCCATCCATTGGTCAAGATTCCTCTTGAACAAGGCCAGCGAGGTGCTCTGCCTCACATGTACCGGGATTTTGTTCCACAGCATAGGGAGTCTCTGGGTGATGAATCTGTCCCTCCAGCACGTTCTATTTATAACCGTGTCAAGGTTTAAGTCTCCCGCCTTGTGGTTCTGAGGGATCTAGATTTTTTGAGGTGAAGCATATTCATCAAATCTGGGTTTGACATGGCCTTATATGTCAGGCACAGGTCACCTCTGAGCAAGCGGTATGAGACTGAATAAAGCTGGAGTTCTTTCAGTCGGGCAGCATAAGACATATTTTTGAGACCGTTTATCCTTTTGGTGAGGAACTTTTGGGGCCTTTCAAGCTGCATCAGGTGTCTGGTCAGATACATTCCGGAAGGGGCATTGTACTCAATCATAGGTCTAATGAGTGATGAGTACAGGGGACGATGACCTCCCTTGATCTAGATGTGAATCCCTTCATGATCAGGTGGGCGATATAGAAGGTTTTCCTAACTACTTTAGCAACATGAGTGTCAAACGAAAGACTACTGTCAACTTGGGTCCCCAGATCCCTGATGACTTTTTCTGTGCTCAGTGGATTGTCACCTATATGGTAGCTAGGGGTAACCTTGTTTTTCCCGAAGGGTATGACTATGCATTTTTTGGCGTTTAACTTCAGGCCATGGCTCTGGCACCAGTTATCCATTTCTGTGAGGCCCTTCTGGAGGATATCTGTGTCAGATGTGTTTTCGACTATGGCGCCCAGTTTGCAGTCATCTGCAAACTTTGTCAGCCATAACCCTCCTGTGTTTGCTTGTACTTCAGAAAAGTAGATGCCGAACAAGAGTGGACCCAGGACTGAGCCCTGTGGGACACCACTTGTGACAGGCTTTGAGTCTGACATGGCTCCAGCAACTCTGACCCTGTGGGTTCTGTCGCTTAGCCAGTTTGCAACCCATCTTGTGATGTATGGGTTTACATTCAAGCTGATGAGTTTTTCGATGATACCTGAGTGGGGTATTGTGTCGAAGGCCTTTGCCAGGTCGAGGTAGGCTGTATGGACTGCCTTTCCTCATCAATGGCCTTGGTGACTGTCTCGAAAAAGTCAACCAAGTTTAAGAGGCAGGATCTGCCTTTGACAAAGCCAAACTGGGTTGGATCCAAAGTCTGCAAGTTCCCTATGTCTTTATTTATGAGTTCCATTATGATCCTCTCCATGGCTTTGCAGATAAGGCTTGTCAAGCTAATGGGGCGGTAATTTCCAGGGTCTGTGGAGGCACCGCCCTTATGAAGTGGGACCACAGTCGCCGTGCACCACTCCTTGGGTACGTATCCTGAGGTGAGGCTAAGATTAAACAGCTGTCCTAACTGTGGGTTTAATTCCTCGTTGAGTTCATGAAGCACACAGCCGGGGACACCATCCGGTCCCATGGATGCTGTGTTTTTTGCCTTAGTGAGCGCAGTTCTCACCTGGGCATTGGAGATGTTTGGGGGTCTACAATCCTCTGCAATAGATATCTCTCCTTTTGGGGAGGGGGGAAAGAAGTTTGCACTGAACCTGTCAGCCAGTATGTTAGCAATGTGTGTAGGTTCAGTAATTTTCACATCATTTTGAACTAATTCTGAGCATATCTGGGAGTTTCCTCCTAGGTTTCTAACATAGCTAAAGAAGGCCTTATGATTGTCTTTAGAGTCCTTGGCGATTTTTCTCTCAAAATTTGCCTTGGATGATTTTACGAGAGCTCTTAGTTTTTTACTTATAATGATCAAAGGTGTCTTACCTTTCAAGGATTTTGCTCTATCTTGTAGTAGCTTCCTCCTTTTGTTGTAGAGCTTGTTTATGGCTGGGGTCCACCAGACTGGACGCTTGCCTTTGGTACAGAGAGTCTTAGTTTTGTTTGGGATTGCCTGATCCATGCAGTCCTGTAGGTGCTGGTAGAAGGCATTTGTAAGTGATTCAGCGGTTTGAGTAATGTTTACCACTGGCTCAGGGGCCTTAAAGGAGACCACACTAGTTTTTAGAAGTGTGAAATCGGCTTTTGAGAAGTTTTCACTGTGGTCTTTTTGTTTCAGGTGGGGCGGGATGAGGACCTCCAGCGAGATTAGTTTATGATCTGATCTCACCAGTGAGGGTATACTTCGGTGTTGAACATTTTGATCCCATGTTCGTGATGATGAGATCAAGTATGTTTTCACCTCTTGTGGGGATGGTGACTAGTTGTTCCATGGCATTTGAGTTTATGAACTCCAGGAATCTTTGGGTTAGAGTGTTCGGGCTTGAGTAGTGTTCCCAGTCTATATTAGGGTAGTTGAAGTCACCTAGTATGATGGTGTTTGGAGATACATTTATCCTCCAATGTTTTCAGGAAGGCCATGTGAGGTTCCTGAGTTTGAGAGGGTGGCCTGTAACATGCTACAAATTGCAGAGCAGTCTTGCCTATGGTTAATTGCACCTGGATGGTCTCCGATGCATCGTGCGTTGCCACAAACCTTGAGGTGTGGGTGTCCTTTATGAATATGGACACCCCCCCTCCTTTCTTGGTGTTGTCCGGATTTTGGGGCCGGAACGTATGATATGAGGTGAAACCTGTTAGTGCTGGGGTGCTCTCAGGAGCCTTGAACCAGGTTTCTGTCACAGCACAGACATCGATGTTCTCCATATTGAGAAGGGCCTCGAGTGCGTGCATCTTGAGATTGAGACTTCTGGCATTGAGCAGCATTACCCTTAGTTTTTTCCTTTTTGGTGTTCTAGGGTGGTAGGTTTAGAATTTGGGCCTTGCCTAAAAAGGCACTATGGGGTGGCAAGAGCCTTTGCCAATATCCGAAGCCCAGGGTGACAGGTGCAAGCCGTCCCTTGCGAAGCAGCGTGGCTTGTCCAGCATGTCATCCCAGGCAGACAGACATTGGATCCCCTTTGAATGACACCAGAATTTAAGCTAATTATTAAAGCTGATCATCTTATCACTGTATTGTGGCATCATTCTAGGTGAAGGTAGGATACTGCTCAAGGTCAGGGTCATACCTGCCTGGGCTACATAATCAGAGAGCTCCTCGACGTCCCTTTTCATGTAGTCCAAGGAGGTACGTCTCAGGTCGTTGACACCAGCGTGGACAATGACTGAGTCGTACTTGTACCTGCTGTTGAGAGACCTGAGTGCTTGCGTTATGTGGCGGATTCTAGCGCCCGACAGGCAGCTTACTGTGACCTTCTCCTTACTCAGTCTGGTGAGCGGACGCCAGTGTGTCTGACTATGGAATCACCAATGACAAGTGTGTCTGGCATTTTGTTTGGCCTTAAGGGCTGTGACTGTTTGACACTCTGACTGTGTGGTCTATGTGTTGCATGTGTTGGGTCGTGAGGTGGTAGTTGTTTGGGTGTCTGCTTTGGTGGCCTCTGCTGTTTTGGTAAATTTTGACCAGAGCCTCCGAGTATGTCTTTGTGTGAGTATGTGTATGATTTGAAGTTGTGATGGTACCATGTGTGACTGGGTATGTATTGTGTGTGGTTGCCTTCTCCTCCTGTCTGGTCTTGCCAGTCCTATGTTGAGAGAGCTCAGCCTCCAGTTTGGCCGTATAGTTGCATCTCTCGCATGTATTTGTGTTTTGTGGGAGAAGGAGAGGATTGTTCAGTGTACATGAGGCAATTGTAACATTGCCTCAATATTCCCAGGTTCACCAGTTGAGCTGGAGAGGACACTAGCAACTGATCCCTCGACATACTAGAAGTAGTAGATAAAGAACTTTCAAAGGACTCCGGGAAGTGGGTTTTGGGCTGGTGGGGTACTATCTATAATAAGAGTGCTTTATCAAGGTGCAAGTACTGTAGGAGTAAGTGCTAGGCTTTACAGATAGAGAATAGTCTACTTGGGAATCAAGTAGAGATGAACTTTTCAGTTATAGGATATGCTGGTTAGATCAGCAGTACAGTTTAGCGTGTTTTATAGCAGGGGCTGAAGGGAGCTAGGAATTGGCCCAAAACGACCAATGGACTACTAGTTTCTGGCTGAAACTTCACCAAATCGGACAAAAAGGCCGCTCAGTGCTTCCCACTCCCACTGGTAAGCAAAGAAACTTCCATCCTTCCTAATAAGGCAATGGATCAGTAACAGGAACTAAAAACAAAGCCCAGGGATCAGCAACTCTGAAACTGGACTACTCTAGTTCAGTAAAGTGGGAAAACAAGAGATTTTTTGTTTTATTACAGAGATAAGGAAAAAACAGACAGTAAATGCTATAAATGCTGTAAATCGGCTAGCACTTTAGTGTGTAGCCTACAGAAACAATTTGCAACAATTAGTAACTTAAAGTGCAATAAACAGTGTAAAATGCAGAAATCACTTAAAGTAGCAGTAAAACAGGCGAAATGCAGTCGCTAGCTTAATAACAGTGGGAAAGCCACAAAAATACTTATATCTGGTAGAAAGTCACTCTTTAGCTCTCTGCTGCTTGGATCACTCTGCAGGCCACCACGAGGATCTGTGCAGAGTTGGTACAAGCTGGAAAACACGTGTTTAGCGTGTTTTATAGCAGGGGCTGAAAGGAGCTAGGAATTGGCCCAAAACAACCAATAGACTACTAGTTTCTGGCTGAAACTTCACCAAATCGGACAAAAAGGCTGCTCAGTGCTTCCCACTCCCACTGGTAAGCAAAGAAACTTCCCTCCTTCCTAATAAGGCAATGGATCAGTAACAGGAACTAAAAACAAAGCCCAGGGATCAGCAACTCTGAAACTGGACTACTCTAGTTCAGTAAGGTGGGAAAACAAGAGATTTTTTTTTTACAGAGACAAGGAAAAAAACAGACAGTAAATGCTATAAATGCTTTTAAGTGGCTAGCACACTTGAGTGTGTTAGCCTACAGGTAAAATTAAGCAACAAATAACTTTTTAAGAGTGCAAAACAGTTAATCAACACAAAACAGTTTAAATAGAATGCAGAGCTGTATAAACAGGCTAAGATGCAGTCGCTAAGCAGTAAATATTCAAAAGCCAGAAAAAATACTTAAATCAGTTATAGCAAATACAGTTATAACAAATGCTCTGAAATATACTGTATATTTCCAATATGTTTGAGAAGGACAGTCAGAACACAAGAAGGTTCAGGCGAAGAAGAAAAAAAAAGTTTTGTTTTACTTTTGCTACAAATTGCAGAGCAGTCTTGCCTATGGTTAATTGCACCTGGATGGTCTCCGATGCATCGTGCGTTGCCACAAACCTTGAGGTGTGGGTGTCCTTTATGAATATGGACACCCCCCCTCTTGGTGTTGTCCGGATTTTGGGGCCGGAGCATGATATGAGGTGAAACCTGTTAGTGCTGGGGTGCTCTCAGGAGCCTTGAACCAGGTTTCTGTCACAGCACAGACATCGATGTTCTCCATATTGAGAAGGGCCTCGAGTGCGTGCATCTTGAGATTGAGACTTCTGGCATTGAGCAGCATTACCCTTAGTTTTTGTCCTTTTTGGTGTTCTAGGGTGGTAGGTTTACAATTTGAGCCTTGCCTAAAAAGGCACTATGGGGTGGCAAGAGCCTTTGCCAATATCCGGAAGCCAGGGTGACAGGTGCAAGCCGTCCCTTGCGAAGCAGCGTGGCTTGTCCAGCATGTCATCCCAGGCAGACAGACATTGGATCCCCTTTGAATGACACCAGAATTTAAGCTAATTATTAAAGCTGATCATCTTATCACTGTATTGTGGCATCATTCTAGGTGAAGGTAGGATACTGCTCAAGGTCAGGGTCATACCTGCCTGGGCTACATAATCAGAGAGCTCCTCGGCGTCCCTTTTCATGTAGTCCAAGGAGAGTGCGTCTCAGGTCGTTGACACCAGCGTGGACAATGACTGAGTCGTGTACCTACTGTTGAGAGACCTGAGTGCTTGCGTTATGTGGCGGATTCTAGCGCCCGACAGGCAGCTTACTGTGACCTTCTCCTTACTCAGTCTGGTGGCGGGGCGTCAGTGTGTCTGACTATGGAATCACCAATGACAAGTGTGTCTGGCATTTTGTTTGGCCTTAAGGGCTGTGACTGTTTGACACTCTGACTGTGTGGTCTATGTGTTGCATGTGTTGGGTCGTGAGGTGGTAGTTGTTTGGGTGTCTGCTTTGGTGGCCTCTGCTGTTTTGGTAAATTTTGACCAGAGCCTCGAGTATGTCTTTGTGTGAGTATGTGTATGATTTGAAGTTGTGATGGTACCATGTGTGACTGGGTATGTATTGTGTGTGGTTGCCTTCTCCTCCTGTCTGGTCTTGCCAGTCCTATGTTGAGAGAGCTCAGCCTCCAGTTTGGCCGTATAGTTGCATCTCTGCATGTATTTGTGTTTTGTGGGAGAAGGAGAGGATTGTCTGTGTACATGAGGCAATTGTAACATTGCCTCAATATTCCCAGGTTCACCAGTTGAGCTGGAGAGGACACTAGCAACTGATCCCTCGACATACTAGAAGTAGTAGATAAAGAACTTTCAAAGGACTCGGGGAAGTGGGTTTTGGGCTGGTGGGGTACTATCTATAATAAGAGTGCTTTATCAAGGTGCAAGTACTGTAGGAGTAAGTGCTAGGCTTTACAGATAGAGAATAGTCTACTTGGGAATCAAGTAGAGATGAACTTTTCAGTTATAGGATATGCTGGTTAGATCAGCAGTACAGTTTAGCGTGTTTTATAGCAGGGGCTGAAGGGAGCTAGGAATTGGCCCAAAGCGACCAATGGACTACTAGTTTCTGGCTGAAACTTCACCAAATCGGACAAAAGGCCGCTCAGTGCTTCCCACTCCCACTGGTAAGCAAAGAAACTTCCCTCCTTCCTAATAAGGCAATGGATCAGTAACAGGAACTAAAAACAAAGCCCAGGGATCAGCAACTCTGAAACTGGACTACTCTAGTTCAGTAAAGTGGGAAAACAAGAGATTTTTGTTTTATTACAGAGATAAGGAAAAAAACAGACAGTAAATGCTATAAATGCTGTAAATCGGCTAACGCACTTTAGTGTGTAGCCTACAGAAACAATTTGCAACAATTAGTAACTTAAAGTGCAATAAACAGTGTAAAATGCAGAAATCACTTAAAGTAGCAGTAAAACAGGCGAAATGCAGTCGCTAGCTTAATAACAGTGGGAAAGCCACAAAAATACTTATATCTGGTAGAAAGTCACTCTTTTAGCTCTCTGCTGCTTGGATCACTCTGCAGGCCACCACGAGGATCTGTGCAGAGTTGGTACAAGCTGGAAAACACGTGTTTAGCGTGTTTTATAGCAGGGGGCTGAAAGGAGCTAGGAATTGGCCCAAAACAACCAATAGACTACTAGTTTCTGGCTGAAACTTCACCAAATCGGACAAAAAGGCTGCTCAGTGCTTCCCACTCCCACTGGTAAGCAAAGAAACTTCCCTCCTTCCTAATAAGGCAATGGATCAGTAACAGGAACTAAAAACAAAGCCCAGGGATCAGCAACTCTGAAACTGGACTACTCTAGTTCAGTAAGGTGGGAAAACAAGAGATTTTTTTTTTTTTTTTTTTTACAGAGACAAGGAAAAAAACAGACAGTAAATGCTATAAATGCTTTTAAGTGGCTAGCACACTTGAGTGTGTTAGCCTACAGGTAAAATTAAGCAACAAATAACTTTTTAAGAGTGCAAAACAGTTAATCAACACAAAAACAGTTTAAATAGAATGCAGAGCTGTATAAACAGGCTAAGATGCAGTCGCTAAGCAGTAAATATTCAAAAGCCAGAAAAAATACTTAAATCAGTTATAGCAAATACAGTTATAACAAATGCTCTGAAATATACTGTATATTTCCAATATGTTTGAGAAGGACAGTCAGAACACAAGAAGGTTCAGGCGAAGAAGAAAAAAAAGTTTTGTTTTACTTTTGAAAAGGTAAAAAGGAGGAACAGAAGGCCTTATCAAATGTTCTCTCTGTATTAAGAAGAATGAGCTAATGACACTAGACTGGGAGGTGTGTCACAGTAGGGGCGGGCAACTGCAAAGCCACCAAGTATAAGAGCAAGACACCAACAGGGAGGGAGGGTGGGAAAAAATAGCCTAAGACAACAAGCTATGAAAGTTTTTAAACAGAAAAAGATTTCTGAAGATTCTGAATAGACAAAGTGCTTTATATATATTAAATTATAAAAACAGTAATCTGTTAAAATAATCAAAAAATACTTATATTTTGTAGCTCAGTTGCGGTCAAACAACTTCTCCAGCCTGCACCAAAGACCAGAACAACAACTTTTTTTACAAGAACACAAAAGAACCAGCCCCACTAGCCAAAGATAATTACACAGAGTAAATGTTTCAGTTTATACAATAGCCTAAGACAACAAGCTATGAAAGTTTTTAAACAGAAAAAGATTTCTGAAGATTCTGAATAGACAAAGTGCTTTATATATATTAAATTATAAAACAGTAATCTGTTAAAATAATCAAAAAATACTTATATTTTGTAGCTCAGTTCTTGGTCAAACAACTTCTCCAGCCTGCACCAAAGACCAGAACAACAACTTTTTTTACAAGAACACAAAAGAACCAGCCCCACTAGCCAAGAGATAATTACACAGAGTAAATGTTTCAGTTTATACAATAGCCTAAGACAACAAGCTATGAAAGTTTTTAAACAGAAAAAAGATTTCTGAAGATTCTGAATAGACAAAGTGCTTTATATATATTAAATTATAAAAACAGTAATCTGTTAAAATAATCAAAAAATACTTATATTTTGTAGCTCAGTTGCGGTCAAACAACTTCTCCAGCCTGCACCAAAGACCAGAACAACAACTTTTTTTTACAAGAACACAAAAGAACCAGCCCCACTAGCCAAGAGATAATTACACAGAGTAAATGTTTCAGTTTATACAATAGCCTAAGACAACAAGCTATGAAAGTTTTTAAACAGAAAAAGATTTCTGAAGATTCTGAATAGACAAAGTGCTTTATATATATTAAATTATAAAACAGTAATCTGTTAAAATAATCAAAAATACTTATATTTTGTAGCTCAGTTGCGGTCAAACAACTTCTCCAGCCTGCACCAAAGACCAGAACAACAACTTTTTTTTTACAAGAACACAAAAGAACCAGCCCCACTAGCCAAGAGATAATTACACAGAGTAAATGTTTCAGTTTATACAATAGCCTAAGACAACAAGCTATGAAAGTTTTTAAACAGAAAAAGATTTCTGAAGATTCTGAATAGACAAAGTGCTTTATATATATTAAATTATAAAAACAGTAATCTCTTAAAATAATCCCAAACTACTTATATTTTGTAGCTCAGTTGCGGACAAACAACTTCTCCAGCCTGCACCAAAGACCAGAACAACAACTTTTTTTACAAGAACACAAAAGAACCAGCCCCCACTAGCCAAAAGATAATTACACAGAGTAAATGTTTCAGTTTATACAATAGCCTAAGACAACAAGCTATGAAAGTTTTTAAACAGAAAAAGATTTCTGAAGATTCTGAATAGACAAAGTGCTTTATATATATTAAATTATAAAAACAGTAATCTGTTAAAATAATCAAAAAATACTTATATTTTGTAGCTCAGTTGCGGTCAAACAACTTCTCCAGCCTGCACCAAAGACCAGAACAACAACTTTTTTTTTACAAGAACACAAAAGAACCAGCCCCACTAGCCAAGAGATAATTACACAGAGTAAATGTTTCAGTTTATACAATAGCCTAAGACAACAAGCTATGAAAGTTTTTAAACAGAAAAAGATTTCTGAAGATTCTGAATAGACAAAGTGCTTTATATATATTAAATTATAAAAACAGTAATCTGTTAAAAATGCAACTGATGGTAAAAACAGTGAGCTAGTTATTCACAATACTATTATGTACTAAAAATACAGATACTGGCGACAAAGAATCAAAATACTGCTCATTTCAATAACAGCATACTTCAGAATATTTAACAAAGCAGAAAAATAGGTACTATGTCTGGTTAAGTACAGTATCTAGGTATCTAAGTATCTAAGTAGCAGTAAAAACTGTATTGGCACACTGCTGGATATTCAGCAAGGCAAACAAAACAGCAAGTAGCTAACAACACTATAGTCAAGTTATAAACATAGCTAGAATGCTGTTGAGCTGACTATAGGGATTGTTTGGTTTTGCCAAAGAGATTTTAGCTACAGATGTCAGTAAGCAAACCTTATATTGTTAGCAAGTAATCACTATATAGCAGTACTCTTAATATATACACCAGTGTTATCAAAAAATGCAAGGAATCCACTTTCAAAGACAATTAATAATGATCAAACTGGATTTTTATATAACAGGCACCCACATGATAATATTAAAAGGATACTTATTCTTATAGATTATGTGAATAAAGAAGATAGAGAAACACTTGTAATCGGATTAGACATAGAAAAAGCCTTTGATTCCTCAACTGGGAATATCTATTTAAAACTTTAGCATTATTTGAATTTCCTCCTGTCTTCATCTTATTGCTAAAAAACATATATATTAATAACTTAGCCTACATTAAATTAGGTCCTTTCACCTCAGAATCTATCCATATAACAAAAGGTACTAAACAAGGATGCCCTCTTTCTCCTATTTTATTTGCTTTGTCTATAGAAATACTTGCAGAAATAATACACAATAATCCAGGAATAAAAGGAATAGAAGTCTATGACCAGTACATATCTAAAATAATGTTTTTTGCTGATGATATTTTATTAACTCTATCAAACTCAAGAGAGTCATTAGGAGAGATAGAAGAAGCAATGGAGAAATTTTATAAGATTTCAGGTCTACACTTTAATAGATCAAAATCACAATTTCTATTTTTAAATAAGTAAAAAAGAACTACAATTTACAGATAAATCCATCATAGGAAAACAAGAACTTATGCTAAATTATTTAGGAATAGTGTTATGCAAAAATATAAATGAAACAATATTAATAAATTATAAAAGCATTATTGAAACAATAAAAACATGTAGAAAGGTGGAACAAAATTATATTAAATTTTGATGACAGATTGCAATTAATAAAAATGGTCTTATTGCCAAAAATGCTATATATAGCATTCACAATATAGTTAATTCCTGAAAGATGCATTCTTAAAGAAATAAATTCATGTTTAATAAATTTTTTATGATATCCCAAAAAAGAATAGAGTTGCTGTAACTCATCACATCAGACCGTGGAAACAAGGAGGATTGAACTTCCCAGAAATAGAAGCATATATAAAAGCATCTGTGCTTAAAACTACAATAGACTAGATAAACCCAAATTATTTTGCCATCTGGAAAGAATTAACAACGGCTATTTTAACAAATTAATTTAATCTGTTAAAATTTTTAATAGTAGACAAATCAAACAAACCCTGGTATATACTATGCATAAGTATACAATATAATATAACAAAACCTTCTAAAACAACACTGATTAATCATTACATCAATTCCTTTAGGAAACTTATCAATGCAAACATAGATCTAAAACTTTGGTTTGACCTTTTAACCCCATTTACCATCGCTAAGAACTTTCCTCACAAAATATATAGGGAAACATTAACTTCCTGGGAGCAAAAAAGATTCTTATGTTGGTTTCAATATGTAAATGAATTAAATGTTTTAGATATACATATGATAAAAACTGCTTACAATATTCCAACACAGGACTGGTTAAACTTACAAAGCATTCTAAAGTACACTCAAGATTTATGCAGATTAATTAATAATTCCTCATTTAAAGATATTCCATATCTAATAAGTTTTCTGTATGAATTTTTATATAATAGTTGTGAAAAGAAAAATTCAATTTCAAATCTATATAAAGAGTTAATAACATATAAAACAATTCCCAAACCATCATACTGGCAGTTCTTAACAAAAGGTCAGTCATTGCAGTTAACAGAAGAAATTAAAACTAACATCTTACTATTAGTTAATTACACCTCTAACACACAGTACTAGAAAATATTTAACTGGAAATACTTACATAGAGCATTTTTAACACCAGATAGAATTAAAAAGATCAGTACTATTAAAAATGTTTTTTGCTGGAGGTGTGAAAAGTCAAATAAAGCAGACTGGATTCATATTTTTTTATGAATGTAATAAAATTAAATCATATTGGAATGGAATCAATAATTTTTTACAAGCTTTATTTAATGAATCCTTTACCTTAACTGAAGTATTGGTAATTCTAAATGTAAATGAAGGTCCATACCTGAATAAGACAAATATGTATTTGTTATGGACAATACTTGCTATATCTAGGAAATGTGTAACCAGAAGGTGGAATTCAAATACCTTGGAAGAATTCTACACTTTACTGAAGACAACTGCATTGGTGGAAATAAAAATCAAAGAACTATGAATCTATCCCAGGCCATTGGTAAATAATCCTTGGAAGAAAGTTATATCTTTATTGGACACTCTGCAATAATCAATATTGTATCTCTGATAACTGATCTGTTAATTCAATATTTAATAACATACAGTGTATATAATTGAAAGTCAGGCTATTGTAAATATTGTATATAGTTGTTTAAAAGGATATTTAAAAATATTATGTAAATGTTATTTTAATTGAAAATAAAAAATATATATATTTGAGAAAAAAAAGACACAAGGAATGTACTTGCAAGTAGAAGAGCTCATATAAAATACACTAGCTATATAAAAACTCTCTAAGAAGGTGGTCATGAATAGTGCCAATCACGCTTGAGCAAACTACAGCTTTATAGTTTTCAATACTCCTTGTCTAGGATACAATGCAAAACAGAAGGTAGACTGCTAGCATAACAGTCTGTATATTGTCAATAGAAAAGTGCTCAGTACCTTGTCTTTATGTTTTTTTTTGACTTGCAACTGTGTACCCCTGTTGATTAGCATTTCATATTCTGCTGTCTTGCATACTAGTTCATTGCTAAGCAATTTAGATTTTAAGACTTTACAAGTGTATTTTGTAATTTATTGTTACTGTACTGCATTTTGAATATTGTCATAAGGCATATTTTTAGTTATTTGTATTATTAGCTTGTACTACACTTTTTGAAAGGTTTAACTGTTGAAGAGGCAAGTTATGGAAAGAAATAACCTTATTGCATATTTGTATAATAGAAATACGTCTACATATATTACATTTATGTTTTCTAATGTTGATTTAATTTCTTCATTTTTAATTTAATTTTTAGCAACCATCAGCAAACTTGGTTATCTATAATCCTTCAGCATTGGCTTTTATGTCACAGAAGTGTATACTAAAAAAGAAGGGGCTCAACACACAGGTCTGTCAGAAAGCTAATACCTGATCCAAAAAACTATGTGGGGATTAATGTTGACTTGAGAAAGTTTGTCAATAATCTCAGCAAGGGGAATAGTATCAAAGGACTTAGCAAGGTCCCAATAAGCAGTGTGAACTGCATGCCCCTTGTCTATAGCCTCAGTAACCCTTTCAAAGAAGTCAACCAGGCTGAACAGACATGATCTGCCATTTAAAAAACTGAACTGGTGTGTATTCAGGGATAGAAGGCCACCACCTTTATTATTCTTTATTAATTCAGCTATAGTATGTTTCATAGCCTGACAAATAATACTGGTGAGCCTAATAGGTTTTTAATCCCAGGGTCAGTAGACCACATTACTAGGGGTTTATTTTAAACTTGTTAAAATTATGACTGCTGCTGTGAAATAATATATTTGACCTTATGCGGTGTATGTGTCTAAGTGGTATTCATAGTGACTTAAAGCACAAGTAGGGCTAAGCTAAATAGTTACTGATGTTTTAAATGAAGCTATATTTTGTTGGCTAGATAATGGGCAGCTTTATGTATGGGCAAAATGACTGCCAATGTCCACACCTTGGGAACATAACTACTAGACAGAGTCTTGCAAGGTGGACCTTTATGGTTCTCAGCAGATGTTTACGGATAATGTCAGGGCTCATGTAAGTAGTGCTTTAATTTTTGGAAAATGGCAAAAGGACTTTGGCCAAACTGATCTTAAGAAGGGGCTGTGAGTGCATATGTGGGAAACAGAGGGAAGGTGGGAGGAATTTGTCTTGGTGTCATTTTTCCATGCCGCATGCTTTTGCTTCATAAAGAGTTTTATTTCTGGTATAAGCTAGAGACTGGTATTGGTCTGACTCTTTTTATGTGATGGAGATATCAAGTCCAATACACTAAGAAAGATTTCATTACAGAAGATTACAGTTTCATCCATTTTTTGTTGGTTCCTCATACAGTGAGTGAGGATGGTTACAAGTGTGACTTTGTTTAAGTTTACTCTACTTCTCACAATACTAAATAATATTTTTTTTTGCTTTTTTTGTGATTTTTAGATGGAATAAGTAGGGAGTATTCATTTATACAGTCCAGCATAATATATGTTGGTGACATATTACAAGGTTCTTAAGTTACTATCTGGTCTAGAATATTTTCTCTTTCTAATTTATTAATGAATTTTGCTAAATGTTGATAACATGAATTAGATCAGAAGATGACTGCGTTAGATGTGTTTTGGGTTTATTTGACTAGTTAATCCTTACTTCATCTAGAATTATTCTGTCCTGTTTTCCATTAGTAGCAATTCATGAGAATGTGTGACCTGCTGTGGTATTTTTAGAACTGGAAGTGCATATAGATAGATAGATAGATAGATAGATAGATAGATAGATAGATAGATAGATAGATAGATAGATATATAAATATACTATGCTGCCTCATATTCCACCTATGCTTGTCCAAAACCACCTACAAGACAACTACCATATAAACCCACTTTCCCCCTCACTCTTACTCTCATTTCCACTCTATCTCCTCTTCTCTCATTCAGCCCAACCCTCTGCAACTAGTCCACCCTAAACTCTTCTCCTCTAAAGTCAAGATACTGTCACCTGCTCCAGTCTACAATCTACCAAAATTCATGCCTGGCAGACCAATATGGCTAAAGGATATCTCCTTCAACAACTTAGTCCAAGCTGGTGATATCTATCCTAACCGTGGTCCTACATCCTTTATTAACAACACTCATCCCTTACCGTCTTCCTCCTATCTCAACACACTAAAGATTTTTACAATTAATGCACAAAGTCTAAACAACAAAGTACACCAATTTCAAGCTTGGTTAAGCCATAACCAACCAGATATCTTAGCCATCTCTGAAACCTGGCTCAAGCCCTTTATCTCCGATTCTGAGATTCTGCCCCCAGAATTTCATTGTCTCAGAAATGACAGACTAAATAAAAAAGGTGGAGGCACTACCCTAGTCTACTCCAACCTTCATACCTTAATTCCCCTCCAAATTCCAATTCCTCAATTCCAGAACACTGAACTAACTGCTGGAATTCTAAAACTAAATAAACATAAAAATATCTGCATCATTGCCCTATATATCTCACCTGGTAACAATATCTCTACACTCAAAAATATTCTCCTATGAGCCTCTACTGAAATTAACTATGAAACTTATATCCTTGGTGATGTGAATACTCACTGGAATAAAATCAATTGCTCCTCTCCCTCCCTATCCATTAACCTCTATATCTTTACTCAAATAATCCTCTCAATCACTTGACCTAACAAAATAAACCCTCCCGGATCCACTATAGATTGGATCATAGTCTCAGATCCAAATACAATAACCAATTCTGGCACAATTCCTGATACATTTAGCGACCACCTCCCAGCCTTCGTACATTGCCCAACTAGTTCCTTCCCACACCAGCATCAGTACATTCAAACTCGTAACCTCAGTAGCTTCAACCTAACTACATTCTCAAATACTTTCAAACAAATGAACTGGCAAATTCTAAACATCCTTCCTCTTTACAAGGCTATAGAATACTTCAACTCTGTCTTCCTTGATACTTTAACTTCACTAGCCCCACTAAGAAACAAAAGGATAAAAACTAAAACTGCTCATTGGCTATCCAAAGAGACAAAACAGATTATGCACCACAGAGACAAACTATGGAAGCTTTACCAAAACAATAAACTGGACAATACCTTTCTCCAATATAAATAGCTCCGCAACCATGCAAAACGACTAATCGCCAAAGACAAAAAAATCTTACTATATCAAACTTTAGTCCAATAACAATAAAATCCCCCAAAATTTTGGAACTCAGTAAACTCACTCCTCAATCCAGGCTCCAAGAATAATCCCTGTCCTGACCCAAGTAAATCTGATCTCGAACTAGGCTCTGAATTTAACTCATTTTTCATAGACACTATTACTACCCTCACCAAGACATTTATAATAACCTAACCACTCTACACTCTCTCCCTTCTAACTCACCTCATCTGTTTGAACTCAAACCCATCTCCACTAACTTTATAAAAAAATGTTTGTCCAAACTTAAACTTTGCTCTAACGCTCCCGACAATATTCCCTCTTCCTTCCTAAAATGTGCTGCTGATGGCATTGCACTTCCAATCAGCATCATTATCAACTGATCCATAAAAGAATCATACGTCTCCAAACTATGGTGCTCAGCTTATATTCTTCCTCTTCATAAAGGAGGCAAAAATACCAGCATCTCAAACTTTCGCCCCATTGCTTTGCTCTCACCAATCTCCAAAATCCTAGAAAAATGCATCCACCTCCAACTTATGCCTTTCCTGACCTAAAACAATCTTCTCACTCCTACCCAGCATGGCTTCCTTCCAAGCCATAACACAATAACTGCTCTACTCTCTTTCCTAGAAACTGTCAATCAAGCCCGAGATTCAGGCCACTTAGTTCTACTGTTTTACTCGATCTGTCTAAAGCCTTTGATACTGTTTCCCACAACCACCTTCTCTGTCATCTCTCAAACCTTAATCTCTCACATAATGGTTTATCCTGGTTCTCCAGCTATCTATCAGACAGATCACAGGCAGTCAAATGGAAAAACTTAATCTCTTCCTTCCTACCTACCCCAACTGGTGTACCACAGGGATCCATCCTTGGGCCAATGCTTTTTAACATCTTCATCAATAACTTTCACACTGCTATTCCTGATGCTAAAAATCATTCAATATGCAGACGATTCAACCTTAGTCTGCTCTGCCTCAAACCTCTCTGAATTGCTGACTAAAAACCAAACTGCCTTCTCAACTGGATGCGCCAAAACCACCTCTCTCTCAATGCAAATAAATCAAAGATTCTACTATTCCCTCCCACAAAGACCCTCTCCTATGATAAAAACAACTTCAAAGTCTATAGTCAAACCAACTCACCTATAGAAGTAGTCCCCTCTGTCAACTACTTGGCATTACTGTAGATGAACACCTTAAGTTTGATATTCATATTCAACAAAATATTAAGAAAACCCACCAAAAGCTAAGTATGCTGTATAGGAATAATCACTTTCTCTCCAACTCTACCAGGCAAACTCTGGCCTTGACTTATCTTCTTCCTTACTTATTATACGGAGACCATCTTCTAACCAACCTGTCCTCCTCTATCACCTCTGAACTAGAAAACTGCTACAACAAAATCTCTAAATTTGCCTCTAAATCTAAAAATACCACCCATCACTGCCTAACCCTACAATCCCTGAATTGGCTTGAACTCCCAAACTACCTAGACTATTTCCAACTCACTACTGCACATAGACTCATATTTCACCCAACAAAATGTCCCACTCTTACAAACATCCTTCCCTCTTATACACCCAACAGAGGTCTCAGATCTGAAAATCAGAACTTAATTACTATCCATAAACCTAAACGTCCTACTGACCAACTTCTCCTATCTTTCTCACTAGGCAAAAAATGGAATTCCCTTCCCCTCCACACTAAGAACCATATCAAACTCAGAAAACTTCAAAACCCAACTATTCAAACACCTGTCCACTAAATGGAAATGTACCTGCCTTCACCCAACCTAATCCATGGGGGTTCTTGCTCTGGTTCCCAAGCTCTACAACTCTCATAGTTATCTTCCTATGAGCCTATCTAAGCTCTCAACAATTTATATAGCTTTTCTCTAAGCTCTCACCTCCTACAGCTACCCTCACACAGCCCAACCTTGTAAATATTGTAAATAGTTTCTACTGTTGATGTGTGTCTATGTAAAGCATATTTACATTTTCTTAAAAGGTTTTTATGCAAACTGTTTCCACACCTAACCCATATCTGTTTTCCTCAAATGAAGCTGTGTGATCCCTACCTTTAAGCTTAATGAATTTGTTAACTATGTATGATATTGAATGCATTTATGAGTAACTATTCTACATAAGATCTTTAATATTAACTATCATTTGCATCTAAATTGTATAATGCATCTTGAAGCTTTTCTCCCCGGGCTTCCACTGAAAATGGGTCAATTCGGCCCAGTGAACTTCCCCGGTAATCAAATTGCAAATAAATAAATAAATAAACAACAGAGACCAATATATAGATATACAAGTCTATTTACACATATTCATAATTCCTTTAAAAGCATACTAAATTTTATCCCTATTAGACCCCCGCTCCATTTCCATAACCACCATCTAATTTTTCTTAATATTGTTGCTAAAATCCATTTATCATTAAACATAATGTAATTTATTCTTGCATTCCATATAACCCATATAACATAAAATAACCTTTTTCTATTCTTTTACATATTCTTTATTTCTATTATTATAATATCTATATTTAATTGTATCCATATTTATTTAATCCACATCTTTTATGTCTTCAAAAAATCTTCTTTACATAGTTTTCCCCATAATTGTTTTACTCTTACATTTCAAAAACACATGTTCTGTAGTTTATTCTTCTTGATAAGGAAACATATTCTATCACTTTTCTTTTTATATGGCATATTTCCTATTACTAGAAATGTATCTACTACTAGTCTCAACAATAAATCTTGACATTTTATATTTTGATTACACCATTTGCTTCTTAATTTGTATCTTTCATTTTTTCTTCTGTTAGATTTTCCACTGGTTTACATAGTAATGCTTTATCATTACATTCTTATACCTTACTTGTCTGTCTTGTTCTATATCGTCAATTTTTATTTTTCCCAAAAATATTTTTATTGGTAACATCTTAATTTCTTCACTGTTTTTTTTTTCTTTTATTCCTTTTTACCTTACCCCAAAAGTTATCATACTTATATTTATACAGTTTTACTAGCAATATCTCATATTTTTCATTTATCCTTTTTAACACATTGTACAAATTTAATGAAGCAGCATATACCACTGTGTTAATTAACCATAAACCTCATTACTCTTTATTTAAATACAAAACTCCTCATTTTACTGGGTTTAACCTAGAACACCATATAAATGAAAACACTATATATCTGCAATAATCCATTTTCAAATCCTGCTGGCAATATAAATACAGTTTCTAAGTATGCTGTTTTTCACATCAGTACTAAATTGATCAAATTATCCATTCTTCTGAATGATCATTTATGTGTTCTCCAGAAAAGGTTTGTTTTATTTCTTTGGATTTTTTTTTTCATATTGAATTCTTACATCTTTATTCCCAAATTTTCTGCCAAGTATGGACTTTTCATTAATTGCAAAATTTATATCACCTGTCTTTACTACATCACTTAAACCTTTACTTTTCTATTTATTTAAAGCCATTCATATCACATATAGACATTCGTTTGTGCAAATTAGCATTTCTTTTATCCAATTTTGTTTTTTTTTTTTGGAATTATTATAGTGCCATCTGCGTATGTTAACAGAAATTGAATTCTTAACCCTTCAGGTGTTATATACCTCACCTCCTTCATAACTAATTCAAATAGTTTACAACTCATTCACTGTCTTATACCACTCTTGCATGTGCCTCTTGGCTTAACTAGCCATTTACAAGTATTTTACTTTATTATTACTACTATATGCTGGCATACATAAATTCCCACCTTTTTCACTTATATGATATTCTTTCATTCTTACCCTAAGATTTCAAGCCCAATTGTATGCCATGAGTTATTAATGTCTCTTAGCATGAATAAAACCACACAGCGTGGGTGAGGTAACCTTAATAAACACCAACAATGGCTATAATACACAATTTATTGAGCGCTTTCATCTTGATACTTCAGACTTCATTAGAATAATTCAAATACACAGATTTCAAACATTAAATACAGACTTCAAGATTTTTATTGTACTTTGTTGCATCATATTTATTACTTTTTATTATTATTTTTATCTACCTAGAAGTAGTATGCTTTTTCATGGATTCAATAGTTAAAATGTGGGCTGGGTATTTGTGACATTTAATTGGTTCACCAATTGGAGTGTAGAAGCCTGTATTTAATGTTTGTAATCTGTGTATTTGAATTATTCTGATGAAGTCTGAAGTACTGAGATGAAAACAGTCAATAAATCATGTATTATAGCCATTACTGGTGTTGTTTTCTAAGGTTACCTCACCCCCACGTTGTGTTTTTTTTCAGTTTTTGTAATTTTTGGTTTATTAATGTCTCTTAGCATGATTTGTGTTTCTTCTTTTCTATTCATATCATCCACAATTTCTCCATCATTAACAATTCTTGGCAACCTTCCCCTTTATACTCCATATATTATCTGCCATTTTAGTTTCAAATAATTTTTATATTATTTTTATAAACATCTTATACTTATTATTATTCAATACTACTGGTCTCCTGTTTTTAATTTCCTTTTATCTTCCTTTTTATGTATGAATTTAAGCATTCTGCTACATAATGCTTTATACATAAAACGTTCATTTAACCATTCATTCAAAAATCTTTCATTTGTTTGCCAATCCCTCACATTTTTATACATTTCATACTGTATTCATTCTAGTCCTGCAGCCAAATCTATATTTACTTGTCCGAATACTTTATCCAGCTTATTTAAAGAAATTTCCTTCTCCAATTCTTTAGTCTCTATTTCTGTTAACTTTTTTTTACTTCCCATATTTTTACTACCTTTCTATTTCTCCTTTTTTACTTTCCATATTTTACTACCTTTCTATTTCTCCTTTTAGACTTTTTATTTATCTCATTACATTACAATCTTCCTTTACTAATCTGCACAAATAACTCACTGCTTCTATTTTTTCTTGTAAAAATATCTTGGTTATATAACAATTCTTGTATTTTTTCTTTATTTCTTTCATATAATTATTTTTCTTTGTCAAAGTACTTTTTATCATTATGTTCTAAATCTTCCAATAGATAATTATACATTATTTTTTTTGTTTCTCTATTTTTCTCACATCATATCGCCATTGTAAAAACATGTTTTTAGATTTTTCTTTAAATATCATCCACCATTCAGACTAATTTTTATAAAATATTCTCATAGTAATATGATCCCTCCATAACTATATAACTAATCTCTTTCCTTCTTCATTCTATGCTATTTCATTTATCCTTGTTACTCATTTGCCTATTTCATATATCCCTTGTTTACCATTATCTTTAGCCATATTGCAAGATGATCAGAAATATATGTTTCATCTACCTCCCCTTCTCCTGTAAATCAACATTCTCATACTATAAAATAATCTATTTCAGTTCTCTAATACCCCTTTTGTAAGTCCACAAATTTTTGTCCTAAAGTTTTAACTTACCACATCTTATAATTTCATTTTTTTTCTTGTAGAAATTCCTTTCTTTTTATGCTTACCTCTTAAATCACAAGTAAAGTCTACTGTTATTGTAATAGTCATATTTATCACTGCACAGTCGAAAATCTGATGAAGTAAGTTTTTTCCTTTCTTTCCAATTAGTATAGGCATATAATGCTATAATTCCCTATACTTGTTCTTTCCATTTTAATTCTACAATGGTTAATCTTCACATTTTTGCTAACATTGCATCTAATAACTTTACTGTATTTCTACAGAATACTACTATTCCAAAACATCTCTTACTTCTCAAATTCAGATTATCTTTCCTTCCCATAGTTTCTCTCCTTGTAATCTTTTTTCATTTGTTAAAAATATTGTGTTCTCCAATATAATCATATTACATCATATGTATTACACCACTCTAAAATCCATATTTTTCTTACTATAGTCTTCTTACTATATTCTTAATGCTATTCAAATTTACAGAAAACATTCTAAAATTTTAATTTTCCCTTAGATCCATGGTTTCATAAGTTCATAGCTTATTACTAGGCTAGCTTTCTTAATAGACCACTGTAAGCCTAACCACTTTCCCCTCCAAAAGGTGAGGATCAAACACTGTACTTTGCATCCATGAGTCAAACACCGTAACAATCATAACAAAAAAGCATTCACTGGAAGGCAGCAGAAACACTATGAGTAAAATAATTCATATTTATTCACATACATTTAGTGTTTTCATCAAAAGATATCAGAATAAAAGGTACACTAAAAAACACATTTAAATACACTGGTAAAAAAATAGCACGTAAATACTTGATCAATCAACTAAAGATTCCAATTCAGTCTATAGAGCACATTTAATTAATGACAATTTTGTATGTAAACCAACCAGTATTAAGAAATATGCTATTCTAAAAAAAAACTTTATACAGATGCTTTCATTAATACCAGGATATTTGTCTGCTTGCACCTTAACTTGCCAGAAAGATTCCCTTTTAACAATTTTGGTCTTTTAGTTACCCACCCTCAAATCTGTTTAATTGTAGGACAGAAACATTTAACTTTTAAAAACTTCCATACAGTGAAATGCTTAAATAGTGCATTATCTGTGTCTTTTCAGTTTTCATTTTTAATGCTGAATATGAGTTAGACTCAAGAGAATATGTATGTCAAATAAAGCTGGATGCATTTCACCCCCCAGGTCTTAATAATAAAGACAATTTTAAAGTTTTTTTTGAGAAGAAAGAAAATTAAGTATTAATTGATGTGTGCATTTACTGTTTTACATTTTTTGTTTTGGCAATTAGTTCAAAATTCCCTTTAACAATATTCCAGTTATTCTGCAACATTTTCCTGATACTATTCTCACCAACTATCATATGTAAACAGAAACTGTTTTTATAATTTATACTGTCATTCTTATCAGAAATATTGTTGCTAGTCTGCCTTGCATGTAATATAGGATAAAAGGCAGTTTGTCTTTTAGATGTAATTTCTTCTGCTGTTCTTTGCAGCTCACTGCTGTCATAGCCTTTCTCTGCAAATAACCTAAAAATGTCTTCAAGTCCTTCCAAATATCTGCATGGCTAGTTGTAAGTCCACATTCTGATCATTTGCTCTCTTAGTATGTTCATTTTCATAAAAGGTGGATGTGCACTAGTCTTGTGCAAATAATTATTAGAAAAACACTCTTTCCTAAAAATCTTACTGCTAAAGGTTGAACAACAAAGCCATTATGTTGCCCCAAAAAGAATTATTAAAGTAGAAGGGGACTTTGTAACAGCACAGGCATAGTGTATATTGCTATATGCCCCCAATGTTACTCTTTTTATATAGAAATGATAACAAGGAAGTTAAGTGCTAGATTAAAGGAGAACTTATATGCTATAAAGAAAGGAGATGCACATAATGTACTATTTAAGGGGTCTATATTACGTTATTGAATACTTACAACATTGAACGTGATATGGTCTACACCATATGTTAGAAGTTGCAAGTATTCGAAAATTCAATAAAACAAATTAAAAAACAGGAAAACTTGCTTAAATGTGTTAAGCAGGGGGGGCAAGCCTCCTGCACCCCCACACTCCCCGCTCTTTAAATATACTCACTCTGAGATAGGCACTACAGAGCAGTAAAGGGAAATCTTCCCTACAGAGATTTCCGCTTTTGTTTTCAAATGCTTGCAACTTCAAACATATGGTGTTGACCATATAACGTTCAATGTTGTTAGTATTCGATAACAATATAGATCTGTATTTATGCATTTCACAGTATGCTAAGAGTGTTTTGGAGGTAAAAAAGTGCTGGATAGAGTGATATTTATGAAACTGGAAATTGATGGTGTAATGATGAATGTTGTTAGTGCATATGCTCCACAAGTTGGGTGTGCGATGGATGAGAAAGAAAAATTTTGGAGTGAGCTGGATGAAGTGGTGATGACTACCCAAGGGTGACAGACTGGTGATTGGAGCAGATTTCAATGGGCATGTTGGTGAAGGGAACAGAGGGGATGAGGAAGTGATGAGTAGGTATAGTGTTAAGCAAAGGAATGCAGAAGGTCAGATGGTAGTGGATTTTATGGAAAGGATGGACATGGCTGTGATGAATACATATTTTAACAAAAGGGAGGAGCATAAAATGACATACAAGAGTGGACAAAGATGCACACAGGTGGATTATATCTTATGTAGAAGGGCTAGTCTGAAGGAGATTGGAGACTGTAAAGTGGTGGCAGGAGAAAGTGTAGTTAGGCAGCATAGGATGGTGGTTTGTAGGATGACATTGGTGATCAAGAAGAGGAGGATGAGTGTGAGGGCAGCACCAAGGATCAAATGGTGGAAACTGAAAAAGGGTAATTGTGAGGTGGAGTTCAGGGAAGAGTTAAGACAGGCACTGGGTGGCGGTGAAGAGTTACCGAATAACTGGGTAACCACAGCAGCGCTAGTAAGAGAGATGGCTAGAAAGGTGCTTGGTGTGACATCTGGAAAGAGGAAGGAGAACAAGGAGACATGGTGGTGGAATGAAGAAATACAGGAGAGTATACAGAGAAAGAGGTTGGCGAAGAAGAAGTGGGATTGTCAGAGAGATGAAGAAAGTAGGCAAGAGTATAATGAAATGAGGTGCATGGCAAAGAGAGAGGTGGCAAAGGCTAAGGATAAGGCGTATGAAGAGCTGTATGAAAGGTTGCACACTAAGGAGTGAGAAAAGGACCTGGCTAGACAGAGGGACCAAGCTAGTAAAGATGTGCAGCAAGTAAGGGTGATAAAGGATAATGAGGGAAATGTACTCACAAGTGAGGAGAGTGTGTTGAGCAGATGGAAAGAGTACTTTGAGGGGCTGATGAATGAAGAGAATGAGAGGGAGAGAAGGTTGGATGATGTGCGAATAGTGAATCATGAATTGCAGTGGATTAGCAAGGAGGAAGTAAGGATAGCTATGAAGAGGATGAAAAATGGAAAGGCTGTTGGTCCAGATGACATACCTGTGGAAGTATGGAGGTGTTTAGGTGAAATGGCAGTGGAGTTTTTAACTAGATTATTTAATGAAATCATGGAAAGTGAGAGGATATCTGAGGACTGGAGAAAAAGTGTTTTGGTACTGATTTTTAAGAATAAGGGTGATGTGCAGAGCTGTAATGACTACAGAGGGATTAAATTGATCAGTCACAGCATGAAGTTATGGGAAAGAGTAGTGGAAGCTAGGTTAAGAAGGGAGGCGATGATTAGTGATCATCAGTATGGTTTCATGCCAGGAAAGAGCACTACAGATGCGATGCTTGCTCTGAGAGTGTTGATGGAGAAGTACAGAGAAGGTCAGAAAGAGTTGCATTGTGTCTTTGTGGACTTAGATAAAGCTATTGACAAGGTGCCTAGAGAGGAGTTGTGGTATTGTATAAGGAAGTCGGGAGTGTCAGAAAAGTATGTAAGAGTGGTACAGGATATGTATGAGGGTAGTGTGACAACTGTGAGGTCTGCGGTGGGAGTGATGGATGTGTTTAAGGTGGAGGTGGGATTACATCAAGGATCAGCTCTGAGCCCTTTCTTATTTGCAATGGTGATGGACAGGTTGATTGATGAGATCAGACAGGAGTCCCTGTGGACTATGATGTTTGCAGATGACATTGTGATCTGTAGTGAGAGTAGGGAACAGGTGGAGGAGATCCTGGAGAGGTGGAGATATGCTCTAGAGAGAAGAGGAATGAAAGTCAGCAGGACTAAGACAGAAGATGTGTGTGTGAATGAGAGGGAGGATAGAGGAATGGTGAGGATGCAAGGAGTAGAGGTGGTGAAGGTGGATGAGTTTAAATACTTGGGATCAACATTTCAGAGTAATGGTGAGTATGGAAGAGAGGTGAAGAAGAGAGTACAGGCAGGATGGAGTCGGTGGAGAAGAGTGTCAGGAGTGATTTGTGACAGACGAGTACAAGTAAGAGTGAAAGGGAAGGACTACAAGAGGGTAGTGAGACCAGCTATGCTATATGGGTTGGAGACAATGGCATTGACAAAAAGGCAGGAGTCAGAGCTTGATGTGGCAGAATTGAAGATGTTAATTGTTGCACTGGGTGTGATGAGGATGGACAGGATTAGGAATAAGTATATTAGAGGGTCAGCCCAGGTTGGAAGGTTTGGAGACAAAGCCAGAGAGGCAAGATTATTTTGGTTTGGACATGTGCTAAGGAGGGATGCAGAGTATATTGGGAAAAAGATGCTAAGGATGAAGCTACCAGGTAAGAGGAAAAGAGGAAGGCCTAAGATAAGATTTATGAATGTGATGAGAGAGGACATGCAGGTGGTTGGTGTGACAGAGCAAGATGCAGAGGACAGGAAGAAATGGAAACAGTTGATCCGCTGTGGTGACCCCTAACGGGAGCAGCTGAAAGAAGAAGAAGACTACATGTAAATCTTTTAAAATGTTTTATTTTTCTGTCCTGGAGTTAGTTTCAAAAGATTTGAGGGAAGGTAACTACAAGGACAAAATTCTTAAAATGGAAACTTTCCAGCAAGTAAAGATGCAAGCAGACAAATATCCAGCATTAATGAAAGCATTTGTATAAACTGTCTTTTAGAACAGCATATTTGTTAATACTGTCTGGTTTACATACAAAATTGTCATTAATTAAATATGTTCAACAGACTGAATTGGAATTGGTAGTTGATTGGTCAAGTATTTAAGTGCAAATTTTTACCAGTGTATTTAAATGTGTTTTTTACTGCACTTTTTATTCTGATGAAATCTTTGGATGAAAGAGCTAAATCTCTGTGAATAAATATGAATTCTTTTACTTGTGTTGTTTCTGCTGCTTTCCAGTGAATGTTTTTTTTTTGTTATAAGTTTGTTTCTACATTCTGTCATTCTGTGGAGTGTTTTGCTTTTTTGGTTTTCAACTTAACAATTATATTAACCCCCAAACATTAGCTGTATATATTCTTTTTCATCCATTTCCTTTCTTTTTCTTTTGTACTTATCCCTTTAAATTTTCTTTTTGTGTCTTTTACGCTTTTACTAACAGATTTTTCTCTTTTACTACTTCCCAATGTATCTATTATTCACTTATTTCATAACTTTCTTCTATTTCCTCTTTATTATTTTTTCATCTAATTTTTCTTCTATTTATACTGCTTCTAAAATTTCTTATCTTTGTTCACTTTCTTCTCTTTTTTTCTTGCCCATAATTTTATTTTTAAAAGCCATACCCAAATGTCCAGTTTTGTTACATTTATAACATTTCAATTAACATTTTTTGCATCATGTCCCATTTTACCAGACATATAACATTTTCTTTTGTTACAGTTACTTATGTTACTTATCAAATATCCTTCTTTTCCACAAAAATAAGTATGTTTTGGGTAATCCCTAGTATTTTACAACACCCCTCTTCCCCTCCACATGTATCATGCTTGGTATATGTATAGATGCTTCTCTATATTTAACAGAAAATTAGCATTCTAACCACCAGCCCATAAACCCCTTTTGTCATAAACCTTTACAATATTCAGTACTTCTTTATATAAAGTTTTGAAATTCCCTTTCAAAGTCTGTCTTTCTACCTCTGTTTGAAATTGGACATGAATTTTCTTTTTTTTTTTCCCTGTTAAATGCTTTTATCACATAAAGATTCCATGGGTTACAGTCTTTTTTGTATTCTGTAAGAAAAATTTCCATAAAAAAAGTCTTAGATATAATGTTACAAAATGTCTCTTTGTTAATAAGAATAAATGCTTTTACTTCATGTGGTTGTACACCCAAAGGAGATATTAAATTGTTCCATACTTCATACCTGTCCATTTTGTCTTCTTTACCTTGAATCCTTAGTATGTCATTCTGTTTTTCAATTTCTTCTGCCTTCTTTTACTTTCTCTGCATATGTTTACTTTTCCATCTCACCACTATTCTTCAGTGTTGTCTCTATATCACCCTTTTGTATTTTCTCTAAATTTTCCCCCAAGGAAACATCTCCTTCATTTTCTATCCCACTCTGCATCACCATTTCTTTAAGTAAACCCACCAGGAAGTAGTACAGAACTAACTCAAAAAACAAGCCACCCTAGTGGAATCACAAAATCAATCAGATTTATAACAGGAAGAAAAAAATCATGGCAAAAATTAGGAGGTGTAGCACGCAGAAGGAAAAAAAGGGAAAAAAAAGGACTC
The DNA here is from genome assembly GCF_019279795.1 of Protopterus annectens. Taxonomy (NCBI): domain Eukaryota; kingdom Metazoa; phylum Chordata; order Ceratodontiformes; family Protopteridae; genus Protopterus; species Protopterus annectens. Next base: position 843,801,217 of record NC_056735.1, on the reverse strand, counting down.
TCATCAAACTAAATAAACAAGAGGACAAATAAAGTCTACCAAAGCCAAATTTGAGGAAAGTTTGGCCTCCAAGGCCAAGGACCACCACAAAGCATTCTTTAGCTATGTCCACAACCTCAAAGGCAATACACAATGTGTGCAGAGCTCATTGTAAATGGAGCCATGTATACTGAGCCAGAAGATATAGCAAACCTCCTGGATGATAAATTCAGCTCCAACTTTACTCCTCTCTCCCCCTCAACCTTCCCCTCAGGAAATATCATCAAGTATAACTCCACCTACTATCACTAGGCAACAGGTCCTTAATGCTCTCTCTAAGACCAAAAACGCTGCATCAATGGGCTCAGGCAATATCCCAGGATGCCTTCTAAATAGCATGAAACATGACCTATCAGGGCCTCTGGAATTACTATTTAACTGTAGCCTCCAAAGAGGCTTCATGCCTTATGAATGGAGAAAGGCAACAGTCATCCCTCTGCACAAAGGTGGGCCATCTACAAACCCTGGAAACTACAGACCCATAAGTCTCACTAGTCTTATATGTAAAGCCATGGAAAGCATTATCATGGAGATGATCAATAGAGATATAATAAAGCTACAGACACTGGATCCACCCCAATTTGGTTTTGTCAAGGGCAGAGCATGCCTACTCTACTTGGTGGACTTATTTTGGAAGGTCACCAAAACAATGGATGAGGGCAAAATCATTCACACTGCCCACCTTGACCTGGCTAATGTATTTGATGCAATACCCCACTCGGGTATTGTTGACAAACTCAAGAGGTTAGACACATACCTGTATGTCACCCAGTGGATAGCCAACTGGCTCACAGACAGGACCCAGGAAGTTAGAATTGGGGAGTGTACCTCTACAAAGAGGCCAGTCACAAGTGAAGTCACTCAGGGATCAGTCCTTGGACTGCTCCTTTTTGGCATTTACTTCTCAGAAGTCAAGGCCAAAGTCAATGGTCTCTGGCTGACTAAATTTGCAGATGATTGCAAATTAGGAGCTGTCACTGAATATCATACTGGCACAAATGTTCTCCAGGAGGGGATGACTCAGACAAATAACTGGTGCCAGAGCCATGGACTAAAACTAAATGGCAAGAAATCCATAATAGTATCCTTTGGGAAGTCATCCATCCCTGGTAACGATCATATTGACAACACATCCCTTAGAGTGGACCCAGTAGTCAGGGACTTAGGAACACAGATAGTAATCTAGCCCATGACCATCATGTGTCTACACTAGTGAGGAAATCATTCTATGTTAAACAACTTATAAACAAAGGTATGGCATCTAATTCCAAGGAAGTCATTTTTCCACTGTATTCGGCATTCATCAGATCTGTCATTGAGTACAATGCACCCTTTGGTATGTACCTAACCAGGAATATCCAACAACTGGAATGTCCACAGAGGTTCCTCAATAGATTTATAGAGGGCATAAGTAATATGTCCTATGCAGACCACCTCAAGATCCTATCCCTGTATTCTGTCTCCTACAGGCTTTTGAGGGGATATCTATGCCTGGCATACAGGGCATTGTCCGACCCCACTCTTATGGACCTCCTGCATATCCACAAAACAAGCAGTAGCAGAATTACACATTCTAAAGACTTAAATCTTGCCTGTGAAATAAATACAACCTGCTAGCAAGATAGATATGTATCCCAGAAACTACCCCGTCTATGGAACAGGCACTCCTTCCATGTGAGGCAGAGTTCCTCCTTAACCCAATTCAAGTGGAACTTGGATAACTGGATGGGAAACCAGAAATTCTTCCCTGGTTTGGCACCTATGTCTCTAATGCAAACAGGTAACCTGTAAATGGTTCATCTCCCAGGCCCACACTTACATTTATCAAGGGTATCAGAACTTGTCAGAGATTTGGGATGCATGGCTATGATTAAAAAGGCCCTTGTGGTCTTTAGCCTAATAAACACCTATGAACCTATGAACCTATAAATCATCCCATAACCCTCCTGACTGGAGTATTGTAAGTATTCGTCCATCACTTATTGACTCATCTCCATCAAACAGATTTCTTTGCAACATCTCCTCAGAATCCTGAACACATTCTCTGGTCTCAATATTTGTTTTCACCTCCATTTCTCTCATTGTTTCACTTTCCATCATCTCCTTCTCTCTCCATCTGCCTTAGTGTTTCTCTGGTCCACCTCTGTGCCTAGAATGGAAACAGAAAGCGTTCCTGCAAAATGGATCCCACTCACAACAATGAAAAGCTAGAGGATCTTTATTGATGGTCATTACTTATTTATATTATTTACATAACTGATACTGTATACATTATTTACAATTAGTTGCATCTTTATACAATATAAATCAAGTCTATGTTATTTTGTGTTATTAAATAGTTTCCCCACCTTTTTTTACAAAGCTATTACCATATTTTATTTAGAATTTCTGCAAATAACCATTTTCCATTAAATTTAATTTCATTAATTCTCTCCATCCATAATGTCCATAGAATATAAACTATTATTCTATCAATGTCCTTCACTTCTTTTTCTTTTATCTTATCATAATATCCATATCCAATATATCCATATTTATATGTTCTATCTTTTTCAAACATTTCAGCATTCTAGTTTTACATATTTCTTCCCATAACTTCTTTACTCTAATACATTAAAAAAATGTTCTCTTGTTTCAAGTTCTCCAAAATGAATACATATTCATTCTTGTTTTCTCTTACAGGGCATATTAGCTTGGAAAGGCAGTTTACTTATTGACAGTCTCCATAAAAAAAATCTTTACATTTATGTATTTACAACACATGTACCTCATTTTAATACCTTTCTTCTATTTCATCTGTAAATGTTTCCAAGGGAAAATAAAATAATGTGCTTTTACAATGTTTAAGTACCATTCTTTCCTGTTTTTCTCAGGTATGTTAACTTTTAAATTCCATACGAATATTTTGTTTTGATATACATTCATTTTTTCATTTATATATTTTTTTAATCTTTTTCCTTTCTCCATTTTCCCCCAAACACTTATATTTATCATACATGATGTGTTCTGTTAGATTCTTGTTCTCTTTTTTGTAACTTGCTAAGGCTTTACACATGTTCATTGATGCTGTATGAGCAATTGGGTTTATTAACTCCAATCCTGCTTCTTCTTCCTTTACATTAAAAACTCCCTTTCTTACTGGATTCAATCTAAATTCACATATAAATGAAAATGTTATACACACTATCTCTTTTTCATAATTGGCCAGTATCATATACGTGTTTGCTATGGATGCTAATTTGCCTAGTAAAATTGAGTTTACCAGATATAGTTTTTTTTTTTATTCTATGATAACTTATACAACTTCCAAAGTATATATGTCACTTATTTCCTGACTAATTTTCTCCCATTGTTTTTAATATATTTAATTTTTCCAAATACTTGTCCTAATATACTGCATCTATAGACTTTCTATTCCTATGCTCCCCGTGAACCCACAACCATTACTTTTTTCTTTATTTATTCATAAGCCAATTGTCTTTAACTATTTCATTAACTTTTTGATTGTCTATTCCATCCATTCTTTATTTTAGTGATTAATGCTATACCATCTGCATATGTGAATATTATTGGTAGTCATATTTCTTTTGCTATCTGATATCCTGCCATATTTAATGTTCTATTTATTTTATTGACAATTACATTCATTATGAAAGCAAATATGATACTGCTCGCTAAACATCCTTGTTTTATTCTACATCCTATTTTAATTTCTTCACTTAGCCAGCCATTTAAAATTATTCTTATGTTATATCTTTTATATATAGACCTAATTACTTTAATTATCCTATCACATATGTTGTACACCCCTAATATGTCCCATAAAGCTTTATATTGCATTTTACCAAACACCTTACTTATCTCCTACCATAATTTTAGCTTCTAACATTTTATTTGCAATATCATCTACTACTTTGTTTATTATTCATAATAATTAATGACTTCCTTTCTCTTTTCTACCAATGTTTGTTTGTTCAAGCAATGTAGCTACTTTATCTGTTAGTCTTTTAGTTATTATTCTCTTAAATATCTTATAATCTGTATTATTCAATACTATTGGTCTCCATTTTTTATATCATATTTATCTCCTTTTTTCCATATAAATTTTATAATTCCCATGCATATCTGTTTATGTAATATACCTTTCCTTAACCATTCATTTAGTAAATCCACAAATAGGATATTTTGCCAATTTTCCATATCATTGTACATATGATATTCAATACCATCCAATCCTGCGGCCATATGCATATTAATGTCCTTTACTGTTTCATTTAGCCCTTTTATACTTACATCTTTTCCATATTCTCATTATCTTCTTCACTTAGTTGTTTAACTATGCATTTCTGTTTTACTTTCCTCTCCTTTTATACAAAATTCTGTTCTACATGCTTTTTAATCACCTAGTATATTCCGTCTTGTGTTGTTATTTTTTCTATTTCATTGCTCTTTAATTCACGTGTTATTCCTTTGTTCTCTTTCATTAATTTATTCAAGTAGGGTGTTACTTCTTTTTTCTTCCTTGTAAACTATATCTTTGGTTTTAAAACAGTCTTTTAATCTTTTCTTAATTTATATCATATATTTCCTTTTCTTTCTCAAAAAGGTTCTTTTATCTCTTATTATTTCCTTAACCACTTATTGACGCAATTGATTATATCTTAATGTCTCTATTCTTCTCTTTTTAGTTTGGAATTCCAAGAAATATTTTTTATGTTTTTCTTTAAAATGCACCCACCAACTTATCCAGTTTCCATAAAATATCCTCACACCTATATGATCTTTCCATAATGTGTTTAATTATTTTCTATTGTTTTATTTAAGTCTTTTTCATTAAGCCTTTTAACACCTTTACCTATTTGTATGTATCCTTTTATCTCATATACATCTATCCATATAGCTATATGAGCTAAAAAAAGTCTTTCTATCCTTTTTTGCAATATTTTTAAACTATCTGACACTAAGAAGTAGTCAATTTCAGTTTAATTTCTCTTTTTCAATAAGTCCAATGTTTGTTATCCCATATGTATAATTTTCCACTTTTCATTATCTCATGTACCATTTTAACATCAGTGCAATTTTTCTTTCCTGTTCTTATATTTACTATTTTACCATGGTGGTCATCTGGGTTTTTTTCTTAATATTGCTGTTTATCTATAGATGGTCTTTGGACTTTTGCTGGTATTTTATCTTTGTGTTCTTATATTGCAATTAAGTCTCCCACTAATATTATATCCATTAACACCTACATAATTTAGAATTTTCTTAAACTTTATTTCTCTTCCTTTCTTTGTGGAATATGTAAATAAAGCAATAATTCTATAAACCTTCATTTTCCGTTTTAGGTCTAGTACCGTTATGCTTCCTAATTTAACTATTGTGAAATCTAAAATGTTAATGTTTTCTTTACACAGTATACCTATTCCTGAACATGTATCTTTTCCCATATTACAAATAATTGTTCCATCCCATCAACTTCAGTTTGTAATCTTTCCTCTTCTTCTGTCAAAATCCTAATGTTTTCTAATATAATATGCATGTCCATTGAAACACACAATTCCAAAATACCTATTTTTCTTTTGATATTTTCATACTATTCACATGTAAAGCTAAAACCTTCAGTTTTTAAATGATATTATTGTTGTTTTTACCTCATCCTTTACCCTTCTTATTGTCTTTCACAGTTGCACTTTTAAATTGTCTTTTCTTCTGTTTTACCCCTTTCCCTGTGGAATTTTTCTTTCCTCTCACTACTTGCCAATTTATTTATGCTTTTTCACTCATATCAATCACTTCTTTCACTTCTTTTTACCCATGTTTAGCCTCCATTATTATATTTTTTCTTGTTTTTCTTTTTCTACATTTTTATGATATACTGAATCCTGCATACATTCTTTTTCTACAATTTCCACATTTTCTTCACAATCTTCCTATGTATGTCTGGTTTTTCCACATTGTTTTCATTTCTTTGCTGCATGGCCTACTTTTTGAGATGTAAAATATTTTCTTTTATCACATTCACTGATCAAGTAATAACTCTTTCTACAAAAAAGCATGTTTTAGGTTGCCCTCTTTAACAAATCCTCTTTTACCCCTCACATTAATCACACTAAGAATATGCACAACATTATCACATTCCATTTTCACAATAATTCCACATTCCCAACCTCCAGTCCATAAACCTCTTTCATCATATATTTCTGTTGTGTCCATCAAATCTTTGCATATTGTCTTTAAATGTTTCTTTTTAGTTCATCTTTTTCAATTTCCATTCTAAATTGTATCATGACTCTTTTTTGTCTCTCTATTAAATGCCTGTACTACATAGGCAGTCCATGGATTGCAGTTCTTTTTTCTCAATTTTTTCTAAAAAAAATCCATATACTGTCCTGCTTCAAAAAATACATCACAGTATGTTTCTTTGTTGATAAGAATAAAAGCTCTTATCTCCTTGAGTGAAATACCCAGTGGCACAATTATAGTGTCCCATACCTGATACCTGTCCAGTCCAGATTCTTTCTCACTGCTTATTCTTACTACATATTTCTTCTTCCTCTCCTTCATCTCTTTATGTCTTCTTTCTCCCTCTTTCAATGTCTGTGCATATGATTTTCTTCTTGTCATATCTTCAGCAACTTCTTCTTCTTGTATTTTCTCCATAATCTCACCCCATGAAGCTACTACTTCAATGTCTGGTTCACTCTGATTAATCATTTATTTTAAGTAAACATCCTGCAATCCTCTGGATTGAAGGGTTGTAAAATACATCCCTGCTGGCTATCTTCTTCTCCTTTGAACAACTTCTCCTGGAATATATCTTCCGAATCTGGAACTACACCACCAGCATCATTCTGCTCCTTCACCTCCAATATAAATGACTTTGCTTCTTCCATTTTGTTAGCTGCCTTCCACATAAAGGCTCAGCTAACTCTACTTGTTTTCTCCTTCTCTGCAACTTCATTTTCTTCACTCACACTTGTCATACTTCCTCCTTTTATTCATGCTACCACCATGCCTGGAACAGAAACAGGAAGAAATATGTGTCACACACAAGCACACCCTCCTACAAAAGAGTATTTTTTTTATTTGAATACATATATACAGTTCATATTTTTATTATTTTTATTTTTACATCTTTACATATTTATAATATTTACATATTTAACATCATTCAATACATTGAATATTTCCATTTTAAGTATTTCCCCCAATCTTTTACCCACAACCAAAAACCACATTTTTTCAGTATTTTTATCAGTGTATATTTTCCATTGTATCTAATTTCATTAAGTCTTTCATTCCATATAGTCCATGTTACACTGAATATGATTCTGTCCATTTTCTTAGCTTCATTCTGGGATCTTGTCCCATAAAACCCATATTTTATCATGTCCATGTTTAACATTTCAAAATTTAAATAACCTTTAATCAAATCATGGTTATATGCTTCTTTCCTAAGTTTTTAAATTCTCTCACATTTAAAACATGTTCTGTATTTTCCAATTCTTTACATTTATTACATATTGTAGTCTATCCTGTTTTCTCTTATATGGCATATTTGTTCCTACTGGTCATTTTCCTATGCACACCCTCCACAAAAAATCATTTCATTCTTTAATTTTTTTTATAATTTCTGTATCTTGTCATTATTGCTTTCTCCTTATCTCTTTCTCTTTTCATGGATCCACCAAATAAAATGATATAATATTAATATGCCATTTTTTCTGTTCATTTTTATCACATTCTTTTTTAATTTCCAAAATAGTATTTTACTATAAAATTCTTCCATTTCTTCATTAATAACACTTTTACTTCTTTTTTATTTCCATTTCTTCCCACATTTCTCTATATTTACAATACATAATTGTTTCTGTCAAATCTTTATTATTTTTCATTATTCCTTTTAATGTGAATACATACTTAAAGAGGCTGCATACACAATTGGATTTATCAGCCCCAATTCCCCTTGTTCATCTTTCATCTACAAAATTCCCCTCTTAACTGGGTTCAGTGTTAACCCCCAAATAAATGAAAACGTTATCTACATGATTTCTTTTTCCTATTCCATTGGCATCATATAAACATTCGCACAAGTTTACCTATTATTATAGCATTTATTAAATGTGCTTACTTTTTGTATGAAAACCTGTATGTCTTCCAAAATGTAATCATGTCTTTGATTCCTTTAATAACTTTAGCCCATTGTTCATGTCTGTATTCTGTCCTTCCAAATACTATTCCTTAAATTTCTATACTCTTTTCATTATATTCCTCACCTCCTATAATACCTTCATACCTCAATCCCTTGCTTTTCTCTTTGCTTATTCTTAAACCAATTGTATTCAACTGTGTACTCAATGTTTCATTATTTTTTTTCCATCCAGATTTATTTTTTTGCTATTACTACAACAATATCAGCATAAGTATACATTATTGGTAACTGTATCTTCTCCATCATTCTATATCTTCCCTTACTTGACATTAAATTAATTTCTTTACTACTGTGTTAATGATTATAGCAACAATCATACTGCCTGCAGGACATCCTTGTTTTATACCACACTCTATTTTCAAATTTCCCCCAATCTACAATTCATGCTCAATGTCACATAATTATTTTCATATACTGATTTAATTACTTGTAAAATGTTTTTACTTATGTTGTATGCTTGTAAAATTCCCTATAATGTTTTATACTGAATATTATCATATGCCATATGACATCACCTATCATAATATTTGTTTCCAATTTTTTATTAATAATATCAATTACTTCCCTTATTATCCGCAATAGGTCTTGACTCCCCTTTTCTTTTCTCCCAAACAGATTCTGATCATATAATGTTTCTATTTAACATTGTAGTCTTTTAGTAACTACTCTCATGAAAAATTTAAAGTCTCTGTTATTCAGTTTAATTGGTCTCCAATTTTTTATTTCATTTTATCTCTTTTCTTTAATATAAATGTGATCACACGTGCAAATTTCTTTATACATAATTCCTATTCTAGTCACTTATTCATTACTTCTATAAACACAATTTTTTGCCAGTCATAAATTTCTTCATACATACTACATTCAATTCCTTCTTCCAAAGCTGTAGCTGAATTAACAATAATATCTTTCATGATCTTATTCAACTCATTTATATTTATTTTTCTCTGTAAATATTCATTAACTTCCTTATTTAATTTTTCACCATTATAAATTGCTAACTTCTTTTCTACTATATAAATCTAATGCATATTTTTTAATGATTTCATATATTTCTCATTTTCTAACTTGTTTCCCTTCTTTATTTCTTAATTATTTTATTATATTTCCTTCTTTTGCTACCTTGCATAAGTATAGTGCTACTTCTTTTTTTTCCTTGTAAGCAATATTGTTGGTTATATAATCATTTATTAACCATATCCTGATTTCTTCTATATAATTCTTTTTCATGATTTTTTTCCCTCTCTATCTAGTCTTTAAATATTTCTTGACTTAATATTTTGTATTCCATTTTTTCTTTTTTCCTTTTCTTTTCTATACATTCTAAAAATACTTTTTTGTATTTCCTTTTGAAATGAATACACTATATTGCCCAATTTTCATAAAAATCGTTCATACTGACATGTCATTGCCATAATTCTGTAATTTATTTTCTTTCTCCTGACTCTAACTTTTTTATTTACTCTTTTTATGCCTTTTCCTATTTTAATATATTCCTCATTTTCATAAATTCTTATCCAAATCACCAGATGGTCAGAGAACCCATTATACTTAATTCCTTTTTGTATAATTTTTAGGCCTTTTGATATAAAAAAAAGCAATTTCTGACTTAATTATATTTCCTTTGTAAGTCCAGTGTTTATTTTTCCATAATTTTAATTTTCCACTTTTCATAATTTTAGTAACTATTTTGACATCACAACTATTTTTTTATTTCTCAAATTATAATTAAAGTTACCTATCTTTATTACATCCATGGTAACACAGACATAATTAGGTATACTTTTAAACATCCTTTTTCACACTTTATTGTCACATTTGCATTTAAAGCTATTTGTCTATATAATTATTTTTCCATCTTGTATCCACTACAGTTATTCACCCTAGTTCTACTATTGTAATATGTAATATTTTTATATTTTTTTGCCATAGTATGCATACACCTGAAAATGTTTTTTGCCTATATTCCAAATAACAGTACCATTCTAAAGTTTTTCTGTTTGCACCCTTTCTTCTTCTGTTAGCATTCTAATGCCTTATAATACTATTTCTTGAGCATCTACTGCAGCCCACCATTGTAAAATGCTAATTCTTCTCATAATATTTTTCATACTGCTCATGTTCAAAGGCAATATTTTCAACTTTATAGAACAGTTATTACAATAATCTTCTTATTCCTTACCTTTTTTATTCTCTCTCTTACCATTTTATTTTTTTAAATTTCTTTTATTTTTCCATAACTCTCTTTCCTATTGAATTTTTCTTGCCTTTTACTATATGATGCTCCTCTTTACTTGTTTCATTTGTCTTGCTTTCTTTTTCCTTCTCTTTCTTCTTGACTTTCTCTTTAAATTTAAACATCACTTCCATGTTTTTCTTGCTGTGTTGTGTGTTCTTGTCTAGCATTTTTTTCTAACTCTTTTTTTGTATAATTTCATTCTCATTTTCATTTTCTTGTATTTCTACCTCACTTTCTAACAATTAGTATTCTGTACAACTACATTTCTTACATTTCACTTCACATTTCTTTGCATTATGACCTGTCTGATTACATAAATGACATCTTTTTTGCCACAGTCATTAATTAAATAACAAGTGTTTGGTTGTCCTCTGTACCTCACAAAACCATGAGTATCCAAATGCAAAAAAAAAATGACTCCAGCAACTTACATTAACAGCTCATTATTCAGACAAAATGAAAGTACTATTAATATTAGAAAACAATAAACACTAGCAAACGGACATATGGCCAGGTTAAAATTTAAACTCTTTAGTGTTCGTTAAGTGCTTTCACAACACAAGTTTGCTTCTTCAGACCATTTCAAAATACAATAAAAAACAACCTTTATATTTAAAAACTAATAAAAACATTGTCCAATGGGAAACAAAATACATTCAAATCATGAATTAACTGCACTTAACTAATAGGCTAAGTCTAATTAATCCACATATCACTCTCAAGTATGAATATCATTCTATCATAAAGTTGTTAATAATAATAATTAATTAAATAATTAATAATCAAATTGCAGCTGAACTGATACCATGTTTGGCCAAAATTTCTATGTTTCTACATTATTCCAGCCCTGTCAAAGATTGTTAAAATCATAATATCCTATTAAAAATCATTTTAACTATTCTAAAATAATCATAGAAAAATATTAAATAATGTTTGTCATAATACACAATTGCCATAGTAAACAATCATCCATAGTGCATTATTGCAATATATTTATATATCACAGTGAATATGATCTGTTATTATCTTAATGCTATATAGCTCAAAGATAAACTATACAAAGATACACTTATTGCATGTGTTTTTATATTTGCTTAATCTTATTTGACCCTTGTACTTGTAGGTCATGCGTTCTTTTATGCAAAAACTTCTGTTCTTTGCCAGAAGTGTTCACAATAATTACAAAGATGCATTTATTTCAGCTAACAACAAATTTTAACAAATGAGTTAAGTAGCCGCTCCACTAATACTGTCAATATAAATATCAGGTAGCATGTTATTCTTCATTTTAAAGCATCTCATGCACGATCATATCACCCTATTATACTGTCTTGGTAGTCTTGAGAAATGAAAAGTACATAAAATACGGGCTTATCAAGTAAAACACCAATAGAAGTTTTTTTTCAAATAATTGGCTAAATTACTTTACTTTTTATTAATATTGGTGAAGCTTGGAGATTCTTATCTTAATACTATCTAACATGTGAGTAAACTCCATGTTATTTCAGCTGTGTATCTCTCTTATACTGTATATTTTTCTCTGATTCTGTATGTTTTTTGTCCTACTAGGTCTTATTTAACCTCCTATTTATAACAAATACATTATTTTATACAAAAACTTCAGGTCTTCACCAAGGGTATTCACAATAATTACATACTTGTAAAACTGTCCATATAGCAATCATACATTTATCTAAACTGGAGGCAGCTCTCAACAAATGATTCTAGTGGTCGATCCACTAGGCAATATATGTATATATATATATATATATATATATATATATATATATATATATATATAACTAAAAAAATGTTACTTTCTATTTTAAAAACATCTCAGAAACAATAATAGGACCTTACTCTACTGCTTTGATAAGGTTAAAAATATGACAGCCTATTAGATTCAGGCTTATCAATTAAAAGACAAATAGGAAGTTTATTCAGTGCTTGGCTAAATCACATTATTCTCCACTGTTATTGGTGGAGATCAAAGGTTGCTCTTGCAGTCTGCTCTTAGGCCCTCGTAGAACCTTTAACTAATAACTCATATAAGATGGCATAAAAAAACTAGCCCTGTTAAAACTGTATATGTCTAAAATGACCTTTAACAAGTGGCTGGATCAACTGATCTCCTGAAATAACAAAGAATATGTTTTTATTTTAAAGATACACATAAACCCTATATTATTACTTTAGTGGCCTTAAAAGGTTGCCAGCCAATGAAAACTGAATATCTGTTGTAAAGCACCAATAAGAAGCTTCATCTGTAATTTGCTGAAAAACATTTTCTTCCACTGCTATTGGTGGACACCAGTGATTGCACTCACCATTTACTCACAGGCACTCTTGAAATCATTACAAATAAAAAAAAACAGATGTATCTATTGAGGCACCAGTAAGAAGCTTCTTCAGTAATTGGCTGGAAAACATTTTCTTCCACTGCTGTTGGTGGAAACCAGAGATTACACTCACCATTTACTCACAGGCACTCATGAAAAACTTTATGGAGCCTAACTAATAAATCTGCTTTATAACCATAAGTCAATATGGAATTAGTATAGCCTTCATCTAATCATATCTGGAACTTTAAACAACAGATATCCATAAAAATTTAAAGTGATTAAATGAACCATATAAGAGGGCATCAATTCTATTGGTTATATTGCAAGACATTATCATCCCATTAATTTCTATTATTAATTCTTAAGTGAAGGCTTCACCATCAGCATCCACTACATGTTTTCTTCAATATTTGTACTATCACCATATTTATTATAGAAGGAAGAATGATATGAACAAATCATACACCATAATAAAAGGTCACTATAAATTTAATGATTTAGTCAGAAAAATATGGTTAACCAGAAACTACTGGCAATGCTTCATGAACGAGTCACGATATAACACTATCAGAGATGCACCGAGTGGCATCTCTTAGCTTTTGGGCATAGACAAAATTACCAGCAAGGCTCTAAAAGACGTCAACCATATTAAAATGTAATCATGGTTTAAGGAGTCATATAAACTTATTATATAATATATAATAATATATTATATATTATATTATTATATAATAAACTGCGACTTTTCAGAGGGAGCTTCCCAGAATTCCCTGCAATCTGTGAACTTAAGGGAAGGACAATGTTTAATTTTTGCTTACTGAGATGTTATTAACTATGAAGGTCCCTGTGATGACAAATTGCTGGGAATTATGGGAAGCTCCCTCTGAAAAGTCACCATTTCTTATATAATAAGTTTATATGACTCCTTAAACCGTGGTTATATTTTAATACGGTTGACATCTTTTAGAGCCTTAAATCTCTGTACTACTGCACTGATACAGGAACTAATAAACTAATCCAGACACAAAACCCTTATGAAACATCTGAAATCTGGATCTATTGAAATGTGATGATATGCATTCTTAAATCCAAGGTTTTCAAAAATCTTAAATGGGGAATAAGGTAGAGCAAGCTGTAAAGGGATAACACTTGAACTTAGGCACTATTACAGGCAAGTTTATGAAGGGAAAAATCCAGAACTGGTTTCTAAGAAACAGCTTTCTTTGGCAACAGAAATATTCTTGAATAATACTCTTCTACTTACAGAGGAGTGGGGACCACTTCTATTATCCCCAGAGACAGCAATTGCTGAATGATAGGAGAGAAATGTAGAGTTTGGTCTGGCAAATGAGGTAAAATTCCTCATAAAGGAGGACAGATTCTTACTGCCATCTGTAACCTTGATGGATTACTTTTAGAACTCATTTATCTGAAACTGTTGCCAAAGAAAGAAATGGAGGCTCAGACTTTCTAGAAGGATTAAGAGTTTCCCAGGGTAGGAAGGGAAGGAGAGCCTTGTAGTTAGTTGTTCAGATGTATTAGACTGTCCTTTGTTCTGGGAGAGGGTTTCTGTGTGTGTCTGATTTTTAAAGAAGGCTGCACTAGAAGCATTAAATTCCTTGGCAAACTTGAGGAAAGAAGGCAGAAAAATTTGAGAAATTCCTTTAATCATCTTTACCTCTTTCATTGCACTTTTTATGGACCTCTCTAGCAGATGGTTCCAAACCTAACTCTCTATCAAAGGGATAATTCAAAATTTCAACTTTGACATCTTCTGGAAGGTTTTGAGAATGCAAGAAAGTAAACCTAATCATAAGAATTCCAGTGGCAGCAGCTCTGGAAATGTCATCAGCAGAATCATAAGCACATTTCAAACAGTGAGTAGCCACTTGAAACCCTAAAGCAATCAAGTTACACAAAGATATTTTTCCTCAGAAGAGGAAATAGATGTCATAATATTCATGTTATCAAAAGAGGCACACATTAACATACAAGCTTGGCAGCTGATAGAGCTTTAGCAGCAGCTAGACTCACTAAATCAACAGCTGCTGGGTCTGATCTTGGATGAGTGTATAAACATCTGCAAGACAGATAAACTTTATATGATCTATCTGTATTCTTGGGTACAGGAGGCTGGCAGTCAGGTAAGTTACAGACTGTGAAAAACTATCCTCCAGTGCTGAAAGAACAGAACAAATTGGAGTGGGTTCTGAAAATCCAGTTGTAATAAACCATAATGCTTATTCAGTCATTATGTTCCTACTAAAACAAACAATTTATTCTGGAAATCATTTTAGAGAATGAGAATCCTTCAAAGGGACTGGTAGAAGCCAGCCTCTTTAGAAACTGAAACAAAAACTTTAAGAGACAAAATAGAATCTGTCTCTTCACAACCATTTTGTAATTCAAAAACTCAAACCCCTTCAGAAAATGAATGATCTGTTTCTCTTCTACCAGAAACAGCTTAATTTGAATGGTCTAAAGTATGAACTACACCCTGAGCTAAGCGAATAAATCACTCTTGTCCAAAGTGACTGAGAGAGGAGAGGAGAGGAAATACATCTAGGGCTTTGCTTCTTTCTGACAGGTATTTCTGAAGAAGCATACCTACTTTTGCTAAGCAAAACCTCCCTAAGAATAAGCAAAGCAGTATGGCAGGGCATTCCCTGTCCCTTCTCCCAAGACTGATAAGAGTGGCCCTCCCTTGTCCACCAAGGGAACTTAGCCACCAAGGACATGTCTAACCCCCAGTCTGTGGTGGCTGTAGGGACTACACCAGAGAGATCCCATGAAAAAGATAAATAGTTTGAGGAAAAATAAATGGTCACAGCAGAGTTACCTATCTGCAGTTGGTAGAAAAGACTGCATACTAATTTTCTTTATGGGGCTGAGATGCCTGATTCCCAAGGAAGCTTTGCAGCAGTAGTTAGCAAAACAGGTAAGTAGTGAAAAAGTAACCCCCCCCCCCAATAATGACAATAAAAAGCAGTTTAAATGCTTACCCCAGTCATCAAAAATAAATTAACAGAACTTTTGCCATATAAAATTAGGTTTAACTTAGTTTAAACAACGTTTTATACAAAAATAAAAAACAATGTGTCTGAATAAAAATTACTAAAAGTCATGCGACAATCAATAAAAAAATCTTAGCCTAAAATAAATATTTTCCCAAAAAAAGTTCAACTTCTGTCATAAAAAGTAGGTGTTGAAGGTTCTCATCCAAAGAGAGCTTATTTGCAGGGGAATGGAAAGTATCCTTAAAAGCCTACAAGAGGAGTGTTCTTTGAAAGCAGGAAAGCTCTGAAGGACTTGGCACTCAAACTTACCTTTTTAGGCAAATCATCACAGTTGGCTAACAGTTTGGGTAAGAAAAAGATGGAAGCTGTTTGGCTGTTAGATCCTTAGCAGGATATAACTAATATAGCTAAGGCTATTGCAGCAGTGATCCTAATGATGAACATCAGAAATTAGCAGACAGAATTATAATAAGTGCTTGCAAAAGGGTGATACTTATTAGATAACTCATTTAGTAATATACATTTACAGACTGCATACAGAATTTATCTTCAGGCTACCTTTGGCATTTTTCTCCATCCATACTATGCTAATGCTTAACTGAAGATGTATGTTTTTGTTTGATTTGTTAGATTATTATTGCTATTTTCCATATCATTCTGTTGACATTACACTTGACATAAAGATGTTTACCTGTTTTAAATGAGTATTCAGACAAACTGCACCTCGAACTCCACACTTCTGGTGTGATTTGGTCACATGGGAATAGCAAATGCAGTCCTTCTCAATGTAACAGTTTTCTTCTTCACCATCTAATCCGTCTTGAGTGTCGTAGCTTGGAGAGTATAACTTGCTGAAGACCCATGTTCATCCCAAAGACTGCCTACCCATATAACCCACTATCCCTTCTAGCCTCTTACATTTTCTTCATTATTCATAGGTTCATAGGTAAGTACTAGGTTATCAGTCTGTAGACTATTACAAGCCTAGCTAGTAACTAGAGATCAGAATCAAACCTTCTACCTTACATCTATGAGATAAAAGAACCTAACCAACCTCTCCCCAGGATTGTTATGCCAACACAAATACTTTAACATCCTTCCTAAACATAATGACTACACCTCTGTTCCCTCCACCAAGAATATGGTCAGCTGCAACCATTAGAACACTGCAGTAATTCAATTTAACAATGGTTTTAACATGCATTTTAATCATTTAAAGAGAAGCAAACTAATTGCAATTGCTTTTTGCAAATATATATTTGCCTAATAGGGTGCATGCATCCCTCTATATTCCTTTTTAGGAATTTAATACAATGTGTCTTTGTGCTCCCTACCAGTGCCTTACTGATGTAGCTCCCACACTTACTTTCATCCATTTCCCAAGCTGACACCCATGAGTTTGCATTGGTCTAGCCTGAGGACTGTCTCTGCTTGACATAATTGTAACCAGTGATCCTGAACTTAAGAAATAACAAACTCTGAATTTGAGGTGCTGAGGTTTTGCAGATGCCTTTTACCCATGCTCCTGCCTTTGCAAGTTTATTCCAAATGTCTGAAAACAAATACAAGAATACTAATACATTTACCATCATCATCAGTCACCTTCAAATCAGCATTTCAGAAAAAAAAAAATTCCAGGTAAAAATGACATTTTAAATATTTCCCATTTACAGTCCTATGAAAAAAGTGAGCAAGAAGCATATTAAACCTGAATAATTAGTGTAACTCATAAAAAAGGTAATGCCTGGTGTACAGTATTAATAAAAAATGTGTAACAGTTATAAAAACTGTAATTCATTTTCATTCACTTAACATCCTTAAATTATATAATCCTAAAATTAATAGTTACATTGTGTAATAAATGTATGTACATTTATCCGCCCCCTGAAATGTCATGCATCTCTAATCCGAAGAAATAATTTGCTCTTCCCATCATAGCTACACCATAGTCATATTTAAAAACATCAGGTGTAATTGCTCTACTGAGTTCTACATGTTATGCATGTCTCTGGGTCATGAATTTAGTCAGGATACCACCAGCAGGAAGTTATCTCAGCAGTAATTTGAGACCTTTTGGTCAGTTCTTATTTGTATAAATGCAGCAATGAACAAGAATTAGATTTGTGTGAATGTTATATAGAATGTCTTCACATTTTGTCAAACATGCTTACTGGAATACTTTATTAGTCAGTGACTAGAAGGTTACAGTTGAGCTTAGGTTGAGGTTTGGAGTTAGGTGCTATTTATCATTAGGGTCTGGCTATTTTTTGTTATAGTCCTGGTGTTCAAGTTAGATTTAGAGTTAGATGTAGGATTTCAATTAAAGTTTAGAGTTTACGGTTAAGGTTACTGAGTATTTGAGCTGTTGTTCTCTGCAGTGCAGATATATGGTAGCTTTGCCTCCCACTGTAAGTACTATAGATAATGTTGTCATTATGAATTTCAGATTAATTTGTATTTACTGTACATAAAACACATTCCAGGTTTCATGTTTTAAATTTTGATTATTTGGACTTGATTACATGATCTTTAGAGGTTGTTTCCAAAGACACGTACTTAATCTGGAAAAATATGCCATATTACTGATACGCTAATTAGCTATTTTTATTTAAATTGAATATAATTAAATGTATATTAATTTAGTTAAGTTGGGCATTGGCTTCTGCCAAAGCACAAATGTTCACATCTGAAAAATTCAAACACTGTATTTTGAAAATACCGTGTTTCTTTCATATTACTGAAGGAAGTAAAAACGCAAATGCATGGTACTTCTAAAAAACAGCAAATCATTTCCCTTATTTCTGAGTAATGAAGACCTCAAAGGTAATTGCATTAAATAGCAAAATGTATGAGGCAGTTCTGCATCTGAAATGGGGGAGAGACACTTGCCCCCCAAAAAAACTAATTTCAGACAACTTTCTTTTTAAAGCCATTTTTCCTTCCCTTATTTGCCATTCAACTAAACTCAGCTGCTCTGTTCTGCCTCAATCTCTACTTACCTAAGTGTGTCTGGTATTTACCCCCCCCCAATGGTTGGGGCCAACTCCTTACTGCAGGTTTAGAAGTGGAAATAGAATTTGAAGTAGAGCAGTGGATACTAACAGTAACACTGTCCTAAGGCTTTTTGATATGCCCTAACTAGTAGGGCCTGCTTTTGTCAAACACATCACATCACAAGACACCAGTCACCACTAGCCTTGCAATTAATATGGAATTCAACAGCAATCTGCAACTTGAAAGCAACTCAACTTGCATCACTGGGAAAGTATTTGATTGCAGGCAGAACCCCCCCCCCTTCCCTCCCTAACCACAAACTAACCACAGATTACCTGTAACAACAAAACAGGACATTATCATTGCCATTAAAGAAAAGGGAATTGGCAAATGAATTATTGTAGGGACTGAATCAAAACCATTTATCAGTTTCGGTGACTTTCACTATCTCATCATAAAGGCTAGAGTTCAGCTTGTTATACAGTGGAGGACTGTAAAGTCAGCTGATTGACTATTGGAAATGAGAATATGGTGTGGGTGTATGCTGGCAATGGTGCAATTAGTCCCCACGTCATGTTCACTTTTCCATTTAAACCAAATTGAGAGTTCATTTGTCACCGAATGCATCTGTCTACCCTATCCACTGGATATCTTAATCTGGCAATGCTCTTTAAGTCTGTGGATGGACTTTTACACTTATCCTGCTGGTAGCAATATTGAATCATGGGGAACAGATTAAGTTTGTAATTGAAAGCTCTTTTGAGTTGCATCTTTGGTTATTAAGCAGAGCTTGCAGGGTATAGTCAGTCAATGTGTTCCTCATGCAGGAGAGTATACTTCCCCCTAATTTATCAAGGCATTAAAATGAGCTTTGTATTTTTTAACCACTTGTACTTACTAAAATAAAACTGCTAGATTAACTTTATAGCTTTTCCTTACTCTGGGCACTGAGCAGTGGGTGTCTTCAGTCTGTCTTTCTGAAGGGTAGCAGTCAGCTTTTGAAAGGCGTATGCAATGCTATCAAAATCAGTCACAATTATTATTATTATTACTATTATTATTATTATTATTATTATTATAATGCTATGTGAGCTACTATAGCTTGGTTTGATGTGACAGTGTTGAGAGAATCAGTAAATGACAATGGTTGCAAAATGATACCAAAAAAACAACAATCTTGCAGCTTGGGGCACTCCCAAACATGAATAATTGCTTTTTCTTTTATTTCATAGGGTCATAGGTTCATAGGTAGGTGCTAGGCTATCGGCCCAAGGGCCTAAGTAAGCCTAGCTAACAAGCTTCCCTGTCTTACACTACCCAAGAAAGTTACTTTTCTGTGCCCCTGTTGAGCAGAGCCACAGAAATGATCCCTGGGGTGTATTTCCTATTTCCCATCCACTCATCAAGATTTTACTTGAAGAGTGCTAATGAGGAACTTTGCTTGACATAGATGGGTAGCTTGTTCCAGAGTATAGGAAGTCTCTGGGACAGGAATCTATCTCTCCAGCATGTCCTGTTTATTGTAGTGACAAGGTTTAGATCCCTAAAGCATGTAGCTCTGAGGGACTGGGATTTCTTTAGGTGTAGCATGTCCAACAGCTCTGGGTTTAACATAGCTTTATATGTTAGGCAGAGATCTCCTCAGAGTAGGTGATATGCTACAGAGTAAATCTGGTGTTTTTTGAGATGGTCAGTGTAGGGCATCTGTTTGAGGCCAGTAATTCTCTTTGTGAGGTACTTCTGTGGCATTTCCAGCTGCTGCAGATGTCTTGTGAGGTACATTCCAAAAGGGGCATTGTACTCTATAATGGGTCTAATGAGTGCCAAGTAGAGGGGAACAATGACATCTTTTTTCTTGAATGAGAACCCTTTTGTGATGAGGTGTGCCACATAGAAGGATTTCCTGACTACTGTGGCAATGTGATTATCAAAGTAGAGACTACTGTCCGCCTGCGTCTCAAGGTCTTTTATCACACATTTGGCATTAAGTAGACTGCTGTTTATGTGGTAGTTCATGGGTACAGAGTTTTTACCAAAGGAGATGACAATGCACTTTTTGGCATTGAGCTTGAGGCCATGCCTCTGACACCAGGCATCTGTCTCAGTGAGGCCCTTCAGTAGGATGTCCACATCATTTGGAGACTCAACTATGGCTCCTAGTTTGCAGTCATCTACGAACTTCATTAGTCAAAGGCCTTCTGTGTTAGCCTGTACTTCAGAGAAGTAGATACCAAACAGGAGAGGTCCCAGGACTGAACCTGTGGTATTCCACTTGTCACTGGTTTGAAGTCAGATTTGGAGTCTGCAACTTTTACAGTGTGGGTTCTGTCAGTGTGCCAGTTGGCAGCCCATCTTGCGACATAGGGATTTATACCTAGTTTTGTGAGTTTAGCTGTAATTCCAGAATGGGTAATGGTGTCAAAAGCCTTGGCGAGGTCAAGATAGGCTGTGAGAATCACCTTTCCCTCATCTATGGCTTTGTTGACTGCCTCAAAGAAGTCGATCAGGTTCAGAAGGCATGATCTGCCTTTCACAAACCCAAACTGGGTGGGGTCCAGGGTTTGGAGGTTACCAATGTCTTTGTTTATGTGTTCCATGATGATACATTCCATGGTCTTGCAGACCAGGCTCGTCAGGCTAATAGGGCAATAGTTCCCAGGATCAGTGGTGGCATCCCCTTTGTGGAGTGGGATAACTGTTGCTGTGCACCATTCAGTGGGTACAAACTCTGACATGAGACTATGATTGAATATGGTGCTTAGGTGGCGAGCCAGTTCATTCTGAAGTTTGTGTAAAACGCAGCCTGGGATGTTGTCTGGTCCCATGGATGCTGTGTTTTTTGGTTTTAGAGAGTGCAGCTTTTACCTGCATAGATGTGATTACAGGGACTCTGCATTCTTCCTGTATAGATATGCGCCTTTTAGGGGGTGAGAGGGGGTAAAGTTAGCACTGAACCTATCTGCCAGGATTTTGGCAATATCAGTTGGTTCTGGAATTTTTGTGCCATTGTGCTGTAACTCAGAGCAGATCTGGGTGCTGCCGTTGAGATTCTTGACATAGCTATAGAATGCTTTGTGGTTGCCCTTAGAATCAGTGGTGATTTTGTTTTCGTAGCTAGCTTTGGAGGATCTTATAAGGGATCTCAGCTTCTTACTGAGGCTGACCAGAGAGCTCCTCCACTCATGGGATTTTATCTCTTTTGCAATAGTTTCTTCCTTCTGTTGTAGAGTTTGTTTATGGCAGGGGACCACCAGATTGGCTTCCTTTTTTTGGAGGATAGTGTCTTGGCTCTGTTTGGGATTACATGAGACATGCACTCAGTTAATGACACTATATATTTTTTTGCCAAAAACATCTTAATAATAGAAATGGGGTTTATTGTATCTGCTGGCTAGGGCAACACTGGTAGCAGGGTGGATTTAAAAGTGGGCAAGATTCAGAAAGAGCTGCCACAGCTCTACAAAGACTACAGCAGGGATGAGATGGGCTTTATGTTGTAAAGACAGTGATCTTAGCATTTGTGCTTCATTTGTACGTATGTGTGTGTAAGCCTGCATGCATCCAGTGTTTCTAGGTAAGGGCATAGGAGTTCTCTGCAGTGGCTTGGGTGGGCATTCATGTCAGCCACCAGTGCACACTGTTATAGCCATAGAGATACACCTCCTATGGGCTGTTGATAATGAGAGGAGAATAAACAATTCCATGTCCAGGGACACTAGGTGTTATCCATAGGGCCATGGTCTATGAGGATCAACAGACTTGTCCAGGCACTGAATGAAAGTAACCTGTTCCCACAGATAGCAAGCAGATAAAAGAGTGTAGGCAGAGACAGGGGCAGTAAACACACTTTTGGCTATATGGATGATGGACATTCTTGACAGTTCTCATCTCCGTAATGGGGTCAGGCAAAAATGGAGGCATAAATGAGGTCATATCCATTTTAAGAACATTTGTTTGTCATCAGCTGGGATGAGAAAAGTGACTGAGAAAGATAGTAAGTGCATTGCAAATGTTAACTTGAACAGATGACATGAATGCTAGTTTTATTAAAAGTCATTTACATTTCAGACTGTGTGCAACCCTATTTGTGACACTTGCAGCATTAATTGTGGTCACTTTCTGTGACTTAATTACTTTCTTGACGTGCCTGCTGTTCTGCCACTTGGTCTGTGGTTTCATTATTACTGGATCTGCTGTTTTGCATTTTGCTAGAAAATCAGCTGGCAATAAAGTCTGGACTACTGGCACAGAGGTCAGGCATCCCTTATTTCTGCTGTTGACCTGTTTTAAACTTAGCATCTCAGTTGTGGACTAGCAAGGGGAGATGAAAAACTGGGTTCTTCTCTGGTCATATGACTCAGGGGAACAGGCAAAAAGATGCCACTGGCACACTGCCCTCTGGCTCTCATATGCAGCAGAACTTAATCTGGGTATCAAGATAACCAGGAAGTCCGGAGTTCTGAAGGAGCTCACTCCTAGAATAAGCCAGCCAATCTCCTGCAATGCATGTGGAATGTCTTTACTTTACTTTATTTGTATTTTTAATTTTATTCTATATATTTGTCAAATAAGCCCACTGGACCCAAGTGGCTCCTTTTCTGGGGTGACCCTGGAGCAATGTCTGACTAAATGACTTGCTCCAAGTCTCATGGTATGCAAAAGGAAGTGAAAAAGAATCAAACCCTGTGCACTCAACTACAGGAAGCCAATTATTAACAGCTCACAGCCTTAATCCCTTCATCTTCTGTGCTTACTGCCACAATTGCAGAGATGTAGAGTAGAATTCTGTAAAAGTCTTATATGCTTGCTGTAAATAAAGGGATGGGAAACTGTTTTTGAAATATTCAAAAGGGCAATTTTTCCAAACAAAGTTCATGTACAATTTGCTATGAATCCTAACACTGACTATGTAGATTTATATGTAATGTGCTAGTGCAGTGTATGTTGGGTTTGCTTAAATTATGGTTTCTCTCTTTCACACATGCTCACATATCAATTTTTATACATATATATATATATATATATATGTATATGGATCCCCTACACTTCACCAAAACGCCACAATGCCAACACACAAATCACCGACACCAAAAGACCGACAACACAGATGACCGACAAGGTGAGAACCCGACGGACTCGGTAAGTGTGCGATAGAGTGAGGGATTTAGTGTTAGGGAGCGGACAGGTAAGTGTGCGATAGTGAGGGACTATATGTTTAAGGGTGGGTTAAGTGAGTTAGGGTTAGGGTGCGGGTAGGGTAAGTGTGCGGTTGTGTCGGACCTTAGGGTTAGGGTTTGGGTTAAGGTTAGTGCATGTATGGTTGTGTGTATTGTCGGTATTGTGTGTTGTCGGTCTTTTGGTGTCGGTGATTTGTGTGTTGGCGTTGTGGCATGTCGGTGAAGTGTAGGGGATCCATATATATATATATATATATATATATATATATATATATATATATGTGTGTGTGTGTGTGTGTGTGTGTGTGTGTGTGTGTGTGTGTACATATATACATGTATATGTGCGTGTGTATATATATATATATATATATATATATATATACATGTATATAATGTGTGTGTGTATGTGTGTGTGTATATATATATATATATATATATATATATATATATATATATATATATATATTATATATATAGTGTCAGAGAGAGAGAGGTAGAAAATGCACTCTGGACTTGCAGTGATTTCTTTTTCTACTCAGCCACAGAGATATGCAACTATACATGGGTAGAATGCGTATGCAACATGAAATTAAACAGCTTTCCTATTGACAACAGGTTTACCTATGAGTCTTTGCATCACAATCTTTTGGCTCACAATGTTTTGAAAGATAACTTTTAAAAACAGTGAGCTAAAAAGTATTGAAAAACGCAAACAAATAGTTCTGAGTAGTTAGGCAAGCCCATGTGTACCCCATGTGGATGCTCTGTCCCATCCCTTTAAATTATAAAGAAAAACTCCATAGTTAGACCACAGTGTAGAAAAGGGAAACTCCCCCAGAAAGTACTGCATTGGCTCACACAATCCATCATACTGTGGTGAAACTCACTTCAATATTACATTTTCAGAATAAAAGTCCTGAATGGCATACCTTTAATCCATTAAAAGGATAACCTTTGGCAACATGTATGTGTGGAAACATATGCATCAGTGTCCACAAAAGATGCCCACAGCAAACATTACAGTGGAAGTATTGCTCTCAACATACAGGATGCTGCACAGATGTATGTGGCAGCATCATAGTATACAGTAGTATCTTCCATGCAAGTCTTCAGTCTCGGTAAACAATGGTAGGAGCACAATAGCGAAGAAAATATTGAATTGTGTCTTTGTTTGTGTCTTTCGGCTTTTCCCGGTTAGGGGTTGCCACAGCGGAACTCTGGTCCGCTAATGATTGGCAGTAGATTTTTCCGTGCTGGCTTGCTGGGCCTAACGCACAACCTTCAATGAAGAAACGCCCATTCACGCATGTCGCCACACAGAAGATGCTCTAACTGAGAATCGAACGGGCAACGTCTAACTGTGAGGCAACAATGCTACCGCAGCACCACCACTGCAGTATAGTGAAGAAAATATTGAATACAGTCTTAAAAAGTGAAACTGCAGAACTGATGTACCATAAAATAAGTGACTATTCCTTGATATCAAGAGCTAGACCATTTTCATATATAAGTTAATCCTGCACATGTGAACATCTCAGAATACTACTGACATGTATCACATATCAGCTGCCATGTTTTAATCTTCAGCACCATTTATCACTAATGTGCCTCGTTAGCATGCAATGTTTCAGACTTTCCTGGACTGATAATGCTAAGTACCAATGTCTGGTAACCTTTGAAGTCCAAACATATGAGGCAAAATTCATATGTCTTTCAGAGGAAGCCAGCTTTGTTGGATTAGAGGGAAATGCTCTTTATAGGGCCCGGAAAGTCTAGGTTCGGTCAGAGGCCAAAACAGGAGCCAGAGTAGTTGAATGTGCAGGTTGTCAGGTGTAGACACACCTAAGAAGAAACTTATTCCTAGGTGATCTTCTGAATAATACCAGCATCATTTTAGTTTTGTTCATCTCCTGCACACTGTATTCTATATCAGCTGGTGACCCTGGCTTGGCCTCGGAGGGGGTGGGGGTTAAATACTTTCTTGGGGTCATATATCTGCACTATCATGGAGAGGATGGCTCATAAGAGGAACATCTCTTCAAAAGTTGTCACATTTTACAGAACAGCCACATATTTATAAAAAAGAAAAGAAAAATTCAGTAGGCAAAAATGTGTATGAATGAAGTCATATTACCAAAGTGAGGGATGAGCAGATTTACAGAAATTGCCTGGGGTTTTCAGGTATCTGTTGAACATTGCAGTCACTTACATTACAGTGTAGGATGGTCTTACTTGGACATATATACAGCTGATATCTACTAATATGGGGACTTTTGAGTGGTATGATGATATGTGCACATAATATTGAATGGTGCAATGCAATATATAAATGAGAGCTGATACTGGTTCAGAAATACTCAGTAATGTAATTATTGTGTGCATATGTTAACTTTACGAATAAGGTCACATGCCACTCCTAAGCAGTACTATAGCTGTGCTAACTTGTATTTGATATTA
This sequence comes from Protopterus annectens, assembly GCF_019279795.1. Lineage (NCBI taxonomy): Eukaryota > Metazoa > Chordata > Ceratodontiformes > Protopteridae > Protopterus > Protopterus annectens. The sequence continues at coordinate 843,774,740 of NC_056735.1, read as the reverse complement.
TTACAAAAAGCTTTGTCATGATAGTAACATTAGTTATATGTGTAAGAAATTGAACAGTTATGATTAGTTGGCATATTACCCAATCACCCATGAGTTCTTATTGATCACTTGTAGGAAAGATTACATGATTAAATAACACTGAGACATGATTCTCAGTATACTCCCAGTAGTGACATTAAGCATATTCAACATGGTTTATGTTTACGCAGTTTAATAACCACATGTTTAAGGTTTGAGCTATTAGCTTCTTTAATGTATCACTTTACTGACTTATTATTTGCTGTAGGTTATATGTTATCAATGGATGTATACGTCATAGGATGTCCATATGCTTTGTAATGTCTATGGCAGTGGTATGTTGGTAGTATATTAATAGTTCTCAAGTATAATATGTGAGTTTGCTTCTAGTGCATGAATGCAGGAGTTATTTAAATCACTTAAGTTGCTTTGACTTTGCTGGATTTTATACTGTGGTTTATGGGAAGCAATGCAATAATAAGGCATGACAAAAATTCAAATTGGTGCACACAGTATTTGCTGAACAGTGAGATCTGAGATAATAATTGGTTTTGTATTGGTACAGAGCTTAGCAATGTCATTATCCATAATTTGCATATTACCTAGGTGTGTTTGTCACATGGCTATAATGATGTTCTTACAGTTTCAGCCATCTGAGACTACATATTCCCAATTTAGAGATAGATATAGAAGGAGTGCAGGAAGAAGTGGGAGACAGAAAAGACTGACCAGGCTAAGAAGGACTACTGGTTGGCAAACAAAGAAATTAAGAAAGAAGTTGCAATAGCAAAGAATAAGGCATTGGAGGCACTGTACCGACTTCTGGTAAGTGACTCAGTAAGGGGCACAAAGAAACTATATCAGGTTGCAAGGCAAAGACAGAAAGATAAAGAAGATAGTCAGACACCCTTAATAAGGGATGCTAGCAACAACCTGCTCACTAGCCCAGAGGACATCCAAGGCAGATATGAGTATTTCCAGCAGCTTCTGAATGAAAAAAAAACCCTCAGAAGCTGTACTGCCCCAGAAACAGCCTATAATGATTGAAGAAGACAAGCCCACTCTAGAAGAAGTAAGAATAGCACTAAGGAAGATGAAGTCAGGGAAAGCAGCAGGCTCAGATGAGGTCACAGCAGATATGATAAAGATGCTGGGTGAGATAGGGGAAAATGGTTCCTGTGCATATTAATAGCAGTGTGGAGAGAAAGGCGTATCCCAGATGACTGGAGAATAAGCATACTCTCACCAGTGTACAAGAACAAAGGGGACTTCCACAACTGTGGGCAGTACAGAGGCATCAAATTCCTATTAAATTGCATGAAAGTTCTGGAGAGGGTGATTGATAAACGGATACGCAGAGTAGTAGAATGCAAGATGGGAGATGAGCACTTTGTATTCAGAGCAGGATGCAGCATAACTCACTCAATGTTTGCATTGATACAGATACTTGAGAAAAAGCTAGAGATGAGGAGAGAGAGTCCAGCTGGGCATTCCTAGGCTTGGAGAAAGCATATGACAAGGTCCCAAGAAAGCTGATTTGGGCAGTACTGCGGTGGTTTGAAGTCCAAGAAACACTGGTAGAATTAGTGCAGGCTATGTACAAGGACCCATTGACTCGAGTATGAACAGTGTTCAGCCTCACAGAGGGGCTACCAGTGGGAGTGGGTGTACATCAGGGTTCAGCTCTAAGCCCACTGCTGTTCATACTGGTGATGGACTACATTAGCAAACAGGTTGGAGGGGATGGATCAACAAAACTGCTGTATGCAGACGATGTGGCAGTACAGGCAGACTCTGAACTAGAACTTCAGCAAAGGATAGGAGAATGGAATGCAAATCTGAAGGCACATGGGATGAAACTAAGCACAGATAAGATGGTGGTAATGGCAGCAAATTGGGGAAATCAGAAGAAGCTGATAATAGAGACAGAAGGGAAGATAATGGAACAGGTAAACAGCTTCAAGTATCTGGGAGGGGTAGTTGAGGAGAAGGGTAGTCTGAATGAAGAGGTCAAAGCTAGAATCAGAGGGGCTGCAGCCAACTGGTATAACATGTCAGGTATAGTCTATGACAGAAGAACGCCAAAGAAGATGAAAATAAGGTGTAAAAGATAGTGATGTAACCAGTACTACTGTATAGTACAGAAACCTGGGCAGTAAAGGCAGAACAGTTGAAGAAGCTAGAGGTAATGGAAATGAAGTGCCTGAGAAGGGTGGTAGGATGCACACTGTGGGGCAGGTGAAGAAATCAGAATATAAGAGCAGAAGCCAAAATAGCTCCAATTGCAGGAAAGATCAAAGAGAACAGAATACGGTGGTTTGGGCACATGTGTAGAAAAGCAGAAGACAATCTGGTGAGGAAGATTTTGGACAGACAGGAAGAAGGTAAGAGGAAGTGAGGATGTCCAGCAAAGTGGTGGATGGATTGTGTGAAAGAAGATCTGTAACAGGCATAAGTGTTGAAGAAGACAGGAGTGTGGCATTGAATCAAGCGAGATGGTGACAGTTAACACAACACCTCAACTCCATGTGGAAAACAAGTGGCTGATGATAATGATGATGATGACATATCTATCTATCTATCTATATATATATATATATATATATATATATATATATATATATTGATATATATATATATATATGTAGAGAGAGAGAGAGTCAGGAAGAGAAAAAAGCTCTATGTATGAAACTCAACTGTATGTCATTATTTAGTGACTTCAGTCCTCAGTGATTTGTCAGAAAACTACAGACTTTATAAGGAACAGACCAAAACTATTAAGCAAAAATCTGGGCATTCTGTGAAAATCTGAACAGTTGAGAGATGTGGAAGGTGAGTGTAAACGAGTGAGACATTTTAATCTGCCTTTATAACAGCATTCACTAAGTGCTTTATGGCTTGAAAAGCAGCAAAACATTTTGATAGCATATGTATTTGAAAAGTAATTATGGGTAATATGCAAACTATAGCTGAACATGTCTCTATTGCACCTGTGTCTGCAGATATAAGATGTCAAGTAGATGTATGACTCACAACATCTTTATTTTGAAATGCCTGTAAAATAGCTAAATTGGGTTAAGAAAGGCTGAAAGGGACACAAAGCAACAAATACAGTGACAACTCCAGTTTCCCTATAAGAGTAGTATATCAGTAATTCTGCAAGAGTGTAACAACACAAGCTCTTTTAACACCAAACTCTAACCAATGTGCATCTTGATTAACTGTCCAAACAGAAATTCACCAACGGACAGAACATTTTGCAGTGCTATAATATTCATTACCATATGGCTGATATACCCTGTGGTGAACATAATGCATGTTGAACATATTTTATATCACCCTTGTATACTAGTGCTGTCAGTAGATTGTGCAGCACCTGTATACTGTTATGTAATCATATACACTTTTCAACAAGCATGCAGCAAGTACTGATGGATACTTTTGTAATATATTAAGAAGCCTGTGAATTCGATTTTCCCACTTCTCTACTCATACACCTAAAGTTTACCAGCATGACAACATCTATCATAATAATGTTTGATGTGGTGTAATGTAGCTGCTAGCACTCTTCAAGAGTGGTACGTGAGTGTATTTTTACAGTTTCACAGTCCAACATACTAATAGCATGTATGAACCCTACTGACTTGCTGTTACACATGTTTTACATGGTATCATGTTCAGTACAGTACAGACAGGTGCTCATACTGCTCTGGGTACTGCATGCTAACAGCTGTATGTCTTAGAAATTCTACATTTACATGCAAAATACAGGTTTCTGCAAGACCACTCGGCTTGAATTCAGGTGGTAAATCCTACATCATATGTATATTCTTCTGCAAGACTGCCTTTTTTTTTTGGTAATATGTGGAGGTTCCATGCATTCACCTGACTTTTGTGGAAGTATTCCTCCTCTGTGCACTCTGGAAGCACAATTATTCAACATCCCTCACAGCAACAACCCGTCTGTGTTGAGGTAACCCACTGAGGAGAGTGACCTGGGTCCTACCATTGAAGCTCTCATAAGATGTCTTGAAACAGTGCTAGGCAGCCCTGAACCTATGCACTGACATAATTCAGAAAGTGATTCTGAACTAGGCATGGCATTACTCTGTGTGTCCGCATCAGTTTCCTGCTAAAGTGGCAATAATTCCTCATGGTCTGTCCATTAACCTAGTCCAGCTTTCCTTTATGGTTCTGGTCTTGGACAAGACATAAGGATCACCTTCATCAGTCCAGTATGTTGTCATCATTCCTGTCCTCAAAAAGAGGTGAGCAGATATAACCTCATCATTCTTTCCCCAGATAACATGTATGGACACCTGGACTGCACGAATTAACTCAGGTCAGGGTTATTCTCGAAACTTCATCCCGCTATACCAATGTAGCTGGCTTGTACTACAAGACCTGAAGACTTTGGCTTGTAGTTTTGAATCAGCAGGTGTTTGTGAATATTAGCATTGTATGCTATTAGTCCTGGCAAGCTACACATTCATCAAGCAGTAGAATTAAGAAATATTGCATTCTGTTGATGCCCACTAGTGATGTATACCACTGGAGAGGTAAATATGGTGGCTAATATATTATGTAAGTCAGTATTCTGGGACATGCACATAGATGGGATTATTACCTCTACATAGGCAGAAAGTGTAGTTGCCTCATTCCCTGGTATGTCTACTTATCTACTGCATTCCATCTACTACACTGTCTCATGTTTTAGGGCTGTGCTGTATATGCACATGACTACTGTGCTCCGGTTATGTGATGTCAATGAGCAACACTTTTGCATAGAAATTACAAGCTGTATATTGTGATAGGTACTGCATACATTGGAAATATGTAATATAAATAGCTAATGCTTGTTGTGTGCATCTTTAGTGAATATTGATGATTATTTTTCAAATATGTGTGCTGCCCATAGTTATGTTGTGCACAGAAGAGAAGGATATTTGTTGCCATGAGACAATGCTCATATATATATATATATATATATATATATATATATATATATATAAATATCATGAGAGTATGCTCATGCATGTATGAGTATGCATGTGTACATATAAATATAATGTCAACAATGCCAAAATACAATATATTTGATACAATTGTCTATTATCAGTATTACAATACATGTGCATATCACAAAAGAACAATGTTTGTTACATTGCCCCTTTAATAACTTCAATAACTTTGGAATATAATAGTATAAACATTCTTGGAATTTTCACTCCCATATATGTACATATTGACATAAGGTAAGTAAAACCATTATACATGTATTAATCCATTCAAAGAAATTCTTACTTGGCAATATTACTAAAAATCTGCATATCACACATGCATGCTGCTTGTTACATTGCTTTTCTAATTACTTCCAACACCTTGGAGTAGGACAGTCTAAGACTCTTTGGAATTCCACCCATAAAATGGAGCGCTGTGGCAAAATCATGCCAACCTACATCTATGAAAATTTTAGTTTCTCATCTAAGAGGAAAACGGCTGCATGTTTAGCAGATAGTATGTTGCTGTGTATTAACTTCATCTAGTCAAATATGTGCCTGCCTATGCTGGAAGTAAATTTTTAACACCGCCCCTTCGAAAGACTTGATCTTGCTCTCCAAGGACCTCTTCATAAGTTGACTACTGTCCTTTCTCTTGACCAATAGATTACACTGTATATGTCAGTTACTTAGTCTTCTGGGATAATTCTGGAAAAGATAGAAAACCTGTTCTCCTTGGTACCTGTCTGCTAATTGCTTTGTATTGACTATAAACTGATTATTTTCTGTTGTAATTTGACCTGATGGTGAAATGAATTCTCTGACCAACAAATTAGTGCTTTATTTGTCATTGCTTATATGAAAACATTTTTCAATCTGGGTAAATATTTCTTTTAGTATTGTCAAGGATTTCAACGTATAAATTGTCAAAAGTAATAATATAAATATAAAACAGTTGAAAATGCCTGTGCATGTTCTTCAATAACAGCCACTCACTCCTGTGCATGTACACTAAGTACGTGATATATTGTAGCTGGGCTGACCTTTTCCATGGCTGCAAACATCTGGTATGGGCCAGCTACAAAAACATATGGCTACACACTATCAGGAACTGAAAAAATCCATGCACCAAAGAATGCTTTGTTTAAATTAAAATATCAGAATTAAAGCAATATTGCTTGTCAAATTGCCATTATTCTTATTAAATGATGGCTGAGATGACTAGAGCTTATAAACTTAAACTATAATGGAAACATTATTGACACACCTCAGTTACACAAGTTTAAGAAAAAAAATAAAAATAAAAAAACAAAAATATGAATATTTATACTGTTCTCTTGTTCTTCTTATAAACTCTACAAATAACATCCTGATTGCAAAGTTTAGTTAAACTGTACAGGTTTACTAGCAATTACCTCAGAGACTGAATAAATGTTTGGTCAACTAAGATGTAAGCTGCAGATCATTTTTAATAATATGCCAACTCAAAACACTTCATTACATTGAGTGAATGAATTTTTTAGCATAATGCTAATACAATGAAACAGCCTTTCATACTTCTGACTTATATGAGAATAACTGTTCAAGGTGCAGACCATCTTCAAAGATGCCAGTCTGATAAAATTTATCTCACCAAGAAATAGCTGTTTGTAAGGAAAAATCAAACATTCGAAAAAACAGCCACCAGGTACCAAACAAAACTAGTAAGACAAGAGAAGAAGAGCCTATTTTCTGTGGAGAACTAGGGAGAAAAGCTCCATGAAAATATGCAAAGCTTTCCGGCTGATTCTTGGTCCTGTGGTGCCTTGAAAAATCTAACATTGTTTTAATGAGATACTGTAAAACAGGAGAAAACCTCTGACTTTTGAGTTTATACTCATGAAGTATCAGGGGCATTAGTTTATGTCCCTGTTATATGAAATCTTTTTCTCATATCATCATCTTCAAAATATTGACTGTATCTTGGAAGTTTAGGGACTTCATAAATACCTTTGTTGGACCTTTACTAGCCTGGGATGTCCTTAGAGTTCTGTGTGCCCCTTCTGTACTCAGTAGTTCACTGGATTCTGATCATTCAAGTATAGTAAATGCCATGCCTCTGATAGCCTTAAGCATTGGGAGTTATATTTCTCATGGAGACCAAGTTGAAACGTATTATTCAGACTAAGTCTGCCTTCTCATTCTATTATTTACTTTTTTTCTTTGGCAGCATAGATATCTGCATAATGAGCATCTATGTTCTGCTCCATATTCAGTAATTTAACATTTACACTAGAAATATGAGATTCAGAACCATCTGACTTTTTTAATTATGTCCATTATGGTAGCATTCAGTGAAGGCAACTGCATGGCCATTTCTTTGTGGACATTTTTCTATGGACATATGTGGAGTGGTTAGAGCTTTTTTCAGTTCTAGGACAAAAAAGTTAATTTCAAAGTTGTTTCTAGGTATCCCTGCTTTATTTTTCTTATTATTATTCACCTTGGATTGTTTAGACTGACTATATTTTTCAAGCAATTATTACAGAAAAAGTAATTGCTTTTATCTTTGTGCTTCCATTTCTTCCAACATTTTTTCCATATCAATCTTAGATACCCCCTCTAATCCAGGTAAAAGTATATGTAGTTAATTCCCAGAAGATGAAACATGCAAAAAAGATGAGTTTTAATACTGGGAGGACTGAAAAAGCATTCACTTTCTACAAAGAACTTAATAAAATGTGTCTTGCCACAATTTAAGACAGCTTCTCCTGTTAGAAGCTCCTTTGTACAGTAACACAAGCTGTTTAGTCTTCTGTAGGCATTTGAAAAGTGCCCCTGTGAAAGACAGACTGTTCAGACAGAAGACCTTTTTAAGTCAAGCATTTAGGGGAGTATAGATGTCAAATTAAGCTTCATGGACAGCTTTCTCATTTGAGCTTGATGAACTGTTTACTGGTTAATATGGATTTCTAATACACATTTATTTCCAGTTAAAGGCTACCACATTGTCCTGCAGCAAATCTCACAAATTCAGAAAAGCACTTTACTCATTATCTTTAGAAACATGATGATCTCCAATGACCTGATGATGATCATACAAAAATAGACTGCAGCCCCTGGTTTAACTCCAGGAACCTTGTTGTTGCTGCTTGTGTAGTAGCCACTGAGGACCTGATTGCTTTGTCCCCCCACCACTTGTGTGAGCAAGGAATCCTCTCACTCCAGCTAAAAGCAAAGAAAACTCTAACCAGCAATCATCCAAAAATAGACTGCAGCCCCTGGTTTAACTCCAGGAACCTTGTTGTTGCTGCTTGTGTAGTAGCCACTGAGGACCTGATCGCTTTGGGCCCCCCCCCACTTGTGTGAGCAAGGAATCCTCTCACTCCAGCTAAAAGCAAAGAATGCTCTAACCAGCAATCATCCAAAAATAGACTGCAGCCCCTGGTTTAACTCCAGGAACCTTGTTTTTGCCGCTTGTGTAGTGTAGGTGCCAGCTTTTGCAACTACTGTTATGTCTTGTTAAAATCTGTCACAGTCAGCTAGAGTGCATATCCCAGGGGCAATAGCTGCAAACCTTCTTCCTCTTAGACCACCCCTACCCCTTTCATTCCATTTCACTGTTGATAATTTGTTATATGTGAAGGTATGTATCCCCCTCTCAATAGTCATAGCCTTCAGTCCCTCCTCCTCAATACTTGTTCTTCACTAAACATCAAACAGAGGTGCAAAGTCTCCAGCTACTTTTATCTTTAGCTACATTGTGTTCAGCAAACAATGAGCAAAGGGGGATACAAATATAAAAGAGAATAAAATCTGCCATTGCAGACTAGTAAGCAGCATACAACTTCCACCTGTGGTGTATTCCTACACAGTTTTTCTTGGAGAAACCTTCCAATCCTTGAACAAGGGTGCCTGTATGTTTACCTTATTTCCTTGGCTGTCCTTGATAATTAGCTAGGTTTAGCAGAGTCCCTTGGATTCTCCCCTGCTACTTTAAATTCCAATTGAAGGTTTTCCTCCCTTCCCCCACCCCCCAAGTGATTGCTCAGGTACAACACACCAAAGATTTAAAAACCCTGGATGCCATATTTGCTCTAATTGCAGCTGAAAGCCCTCCAGGTGTAGCATCTCTAGTAAGTGATGGTATTATTTTTCTTTTTTTCAGTGTTGTCTTCCACACTGTAAACTCACTGCACCTGCATAGAGTAGTACAGTAATTTCTCTCTAAGGTAGCTTTCCAGTTATTTTTTATTTTTGCTGGTATAGTTTATATTTGGATATTAGAAGCTTATGTTTTTGCTTTTGCTTGCTCCCAGTTTCAGTAAACCTGATTCAGAGTTCCACTAAATGATAGTGCTAAGGTAGAAATACTCTTTCTTTTTTTAAGTGCTGAATGATATGTATGGTAAACTGGTGAAACTGCTACATAGTTGCAATATTGTCTGGTAATAGGATATTCTAACTAGTTATACTGACGGCTGCTGAATAAGACTGGTTGCAGAGTCTGAATGTATTTCTCCTGATGACTTCTAATAGGCTATGTTCACTTGCTCTGCTTTCTGTACAATATTTATGATGGTTGTGCTTATTTTGATGTCCTTATTTTATTGCTTTTAGTCTTACATTCTTTCCTTTTCTCTTCTTTGCAACTTTTAGAGCCACTGAGGACCTGATCCCTTTGCCCCCCCCCCAACTTGTGTGAGCAAGGAATCCTCTCACTCCAGCTAAAAGCAAAGAAAACTCTAACCAACAATCATCCAAAAACAGACTGCAGCCCCTGATTTAACTCCGGGAACCTTGTTGTTGCTGCTTGTGTAGTGTAGGTGCCAGCTTTTGTAACTACTGTTATGCTGTGTTAAAATCTGTTACAGTCAGCTAGAGTGCATACCCCAGGGGCAATAGCTACAAACTTTCTTCTTCTTAGCCCACCCCCACCCCTTTCATTCCATTTCACTGTTGATAATTTGTTATATGTGAAGGTATTTATCCCCTCTCAATAGTCATGGCATTTATTCCCTCCTCCTCAATACTTGTTCTTCACAAAACACCACACAGAGGTGCAAAGTCTCCAGATGCTTTCATCTTTAGCTACATTGTGTGCATCAAACAATGAGCAAAGGGGAATACAAATATAAAAGAGAATAAAGTCTGCCATTGCAGACTAGTAAGCAGCATAAAACTTCCACCTGTGGTGTTATCCTACACATAGTATTTCTTGGAGAAACCTTCCAGTCCTTTAATAAGGGTGCCTGTATATTTACCTTATTTCCTTGGCTGTCCTTGATAATTAGCTAGGTTTAGCAGAGTCCCTTGGATTCTCCCCTGCTACTTTAAATTCCAATTGAAGGTTTCCCTCCCTTCCCCCACCCCCCAAATGATTGCTCAGGTACAACACACCAAAGGTTTTAAAAACCCTGGATGCCATATTTGCTCTAATTGCAGCTGAAAGCCCTTCAGGTGTAGCATCTCTAGTAAGTGATGGTATTATTTTTCTTTTTTTCAGTGTTGTATTCCACACTGTAAACTCACTGTCCCTGCATAGAGTAGTACAGTAATTTCTCTCTAAGGTAGCTTTCCAGTTATTTTTTATTTTTGCTGGTATAGTTTATATTTGGATATTAGAAGCTTATGTTTTTGTTTTTGCTTGCTCCCAATTTTGGTAAGCCTGATTCAGAGTTCCTCTAAATGATAGTTTAGACTACTTTATAATGTCACAGTACTACTAGCTTAAAAGTTATTCCAATAGCTTCTTTCAAAAATAAGGGCATGAATATAAGCTACTTTATTAATTATGTCTTCATGTAAAGCTTTTTTGTTTGTTTAATTGTCATAACTACCTGCTATGTGCAAACTCTTTTTTTCTCTCCTCCACGTTTGTCTCTCTTTCTCCCTAAAGTACCCTGCTCCCCATTGTGCTGTTCCTGATATAGTCTCTAAGAACCTATCTACCTGGTGACAAAGGACCCTATCAAAATACCTGCAGTCTCATCTAACAGCCTTATTTTCTCTGCACCCTCTCTCAAGGAAGCAAGAAAGTATGTGGTTGTCTAAGTCCTGCTTGTGAAGCTGACTACCGTCTACTATTGCTTCAGAGGTTCTAAAGTACACTACGAGCCTGAACAGCCAGCAGCCTTTACCCCATTCCTATCTACCCTGTATCCAACAAACCTCTTCTACTTTATAATAACCCCCTTTACTGGCTATCACTCCTTCCCTAGTTCCAAACCAGCTAACTCCCTTACATACTTACCTGCAATACTAGATCTGCCCACTAGGTGGAACCCTTATCCCATCCTTTATCTCCTGCTAATCCCTCTGTATTTCGTCTGGAATTACACTACATCTCTTAAGTCCTAGACCTGCTCTTATTTTCTCACTTGCCCTTTACTTCAACTGTCTACACCCACCTGTTTTTTTCTCATAGACTTCTGTTTTATCTCTGATGTTTCCCACTCCTGACTTGCCTAACTTTCCTTCACTTACTAGCATTGCTGATAGTTTCTTCTCTAGCTTCTCCTTCACTTGTATCTACGCGCTCTGTTTGCTCTGCGGGCTCACTCCGCTTCCCTACCCTACCCCCAAATCTCACCCACCCCCAGGGGTCCTACTATTATACCATCTAACCACACCCTTTCCCTCTTCCACCAATCACAAACCCTTCACCATTGGCCACTTAACTACAATTCTCGCCTTTCACTTACCACTCCCTATCTCTCCCACCACACCCTCCACCTATTCCTTTCCACACCTAGTATACCTCCAAGCCTATAATAGCAACCTAACAACTTACCCTTCCAGATGTATAAGCCACCCACCCCAGCCCTCTTACAGAGGTTACTCATACTTACACTTCTACCACCTCTAACTTTAGCTTACCTGTTAACCTCCTATGAACACCCATTATATCCACACTGTCTCTACCTCAATAAGCTATCTACCTCTCCTTCTCTACCTATTTTCACTAACCATGTTAACATAACATCTACACCCAGCTATCTACTAGCAAAATACCATAGGATAGCCCACATTAGATATGACTCTCCCAATCCCAGAAAATCTCTACCTCTATATAGTAAATTCCCAAATCCTAGACTTCAAACACTACTCTTCTCTTTAAAAGATGGAGACATTCACCCAAACCCAGGCCCAACAACTGTTACTACCACTCAACTCCTCAACCCCAACCCTTCTACTATCCATTCCCTTACCAAACCACCTAATTAGCTCAACTCCACATACATAGCATTAATAACAAAGTTGCACAACTTCATGCTCTCTTGGAAGTCTACTCCTTTGACATGCTTTGTTTAACAGAAACTTGGTTAAAACCTGTAACTAAAGACAATGAAGTCATCCCACATGGTTATAATATTTTGCGACTTGACTGTGCAACCAAAAAGGGTGGTGTAGCTATTCTATTTAAATCTGGGTTACAGATTACTACCTATGACTATAAACCTCCTCAAGACTCCACCTCTGAAATTCTTATTACCAAGCTTCAACTTAACACATTCAAATCCATCTATATTATTGGTATCTATCTTCCTCCTGGTAATAACATTGCCACCATAGAAAATATCCTTTGTTGGTTATCCCAAAATTTACCCCAAGAAACCATAATTCTAGGTGATTTTAACATTGATTGGAAGTGTTGTAGCAGTAGCCACCCTGCCAGCCATATTAACCTTTTTAGTTTTTCTCAAACCATTACCTCCCCTACCAGGATAAATAAGCCTAATAAGAAAGAAAGAAAGTACCTTAGATTGGATTCTCATAAATAATCATCCCCAGACATATGAAGCTGGAACCCTCCCTGATGATGTAAGTGACCACTCACTAACCTACATCATCAGGCTTAAATCCAATCTACCTAATGCAACTATATCTAGGACAATTAGAACCAAGAAAAACTTCAACCCCAATCTCTTCCAGACAGAACTAAGAGCATGTAACTAGTCTCTCTTAAAATACCTCACACTGGAGGAAGCTGTTAATTACTTTAATTCTAACTTCTTAGCCATACTAGACCACCATGCACCAACCAGCTCTATTAGAATGAGAACTAAATCTGCCCCATGGCTTTCAAAAGAAACCAGGCAAAAAGTCCATCTCAGAAATAAATACTGGAATAAATCTCATTTAACTAAAAACCCAGTAGACTAACAAAACTTCAGACAGCTGAGAAATGAAACTAAAAAAGCTATACTGTCTGATAAAGGAAACTACTACCTACAATTCCAGCAGAATCACCATAATAAACCACAAAAGTTCTGGGCGAGTATTAATCAATTATTACACCCAGGTCAATCCATCACACCAAACCCACAAGGCACAGACCAGGAGAATCCCAAGCAGACTGCTAATGCCTTTAATACCTTTTTCACTGAGGCCATTCAAACTCTTGCCAATCAGTTATCTACTCAGAACTTAACTATATCCAATCCTAACTCTAACCCATCCCCTCCATTTCTCTTCCAACCAGTCCCAACAACATATATTCTTACCCTTTTCCAAAAACTGAAACAGTGCACTCCTTCAGCAGACCAACTACCTGCTGAATATCTACAAAAGGCAGCCAAATCCATTGCCTATCCCATTCTCATCAATAGAACCATCAGTGAAGGAAACATCCCTAAAATCTGGAAAGTATCCCATATTATCCCCCTTCACAAGGGTGGGAACTCTACTGAACTCTCCAATTACCGTCCCATAGCCCTACTTTCTCCCTTAGCAAAGATCTTGGAAAAATGCATCCACAGGCAATTGCTAGACCACCTAATCCAAAATAACTTACTTTCAAACTCTCAACATGGTTTCAGACCTTCTACTGCCCTCCTTTCCTTTACTGACTGTATTAACAAAAAACGTAACCTCAATATGCTTTCCTCTGCACTGTTTATAGATCTGTCTAAGGTATTCGATGTGGTAAATCACCAGATACTTATAAATATCCTCAAATCCCTGTCACTAGATGCACTAGCTATAAAATAGTTCCAGTCCTACTTAGATAACAGACAACAGGCTGTACTTTGGCATAACATTCTATCTACCCTTCTGCTCGTTAACATTGGTGTTCCTCAAGGGTCCATATTAGGACCTCTCCTGTTTTCTATATTTATCAACAACCTTCACCTAGCAATCCCCCAAGCTACATGCATACAATATGCAGATGATTCCACACTTATATGCTCAGCCACATCTACATCTGAACTTCACTCCCTTACCCAAAATGTGTCTAACACAGTTGACCAATGATTTACACAGCGCTGTCTCCTTCTGAACCCCCAAAAAACTAAACTCCTCCTTTTTACTCCTACTTGTAAGCCCCCCCCAATAGACTTCACAGTAACATCCAATAATAGTACTCTCATATTCTCAGATCCAACTACCAAACTATTAGGTATCACCATAGATAACAACCTTAACTTCGACACCCATATTAACAATACTCTAAAATCTGTTAATAGAAAACTAGGCTCTCTGTACAGGATCAAATCCTTCCTCTCTCCTGCAGCTAGAATAACTATTGCTCACACCCATCTAATTTCTACTCTCCTCTATGCCTCACCCATATATGCTAATCTCTCTAAAAACAACCTTAATAGAATGGAAAACTCCTGCAATAGCATAGCCAGATTTGCTACAGGTAACTCTTTCAGAACCCACCACTGTTTTAATCTAAAGCAGCTAGGATGGCTTGAATTACAAAATCAGCTTAAATTCCACCAACTGACCATTGCCCATAAAACCCTTTACCAATCTACCAATACCCCTATACTATCTACCCTCATTACCCCCTACAACAATCTAAAGACCTTATGATCATCACATAAACTTCTTGTAAATATTTGTAAATCAAACAACAGGGCTGGGGACTCTCTCTTCTCTAATACTGTTTGAAAATCCTGGAACCTTCTTCCTAATGAACTTTCCTCTCTTCCCTCTATATCACTCTTTAAAACCAGATTGAAACTTTTCCTCAGAATGCACTGGTTGTGCCCCTGTACTAAACATGACTGATCAACTAGCTCTTCTTACTTGGTTCAACCTACCCTCCTCTTCTCAGTAATCAAGTTCCTTTTCTTAATAACAACTTACCTTGTCCTTCTATACTACTACTTACATCTTCAGAATCTCATTAAAGAGACTACTTTTAATAATATATTGTATAATTTCAGCTTTTACATTCTCTTTATGACTACTTGTATACTAATATATTGTATAATTCTGCTGCCATCTTTTTCTTTACGAAGTATTGCAACTACATTTGGTAATGTACTAATTGTATCTGTATTTTTTGCACTATGTTATGAACGAATTACCTCTTTGATTATTCTCTGTACTGAACCTGCAATGTTCATTGTATACATTAATTTTTGTATATGTGATTTTGTTTGCTTCCTCGGAGCTTATCTCCCCGGGCCTCTACTGAAAATGGACATATAACCAGTTAGACTAGCCCAGTCAACAAATGTAAAATAAAATAAATAAAATAAAAATGACTACACATCCAGAATATCAAGAAGTAATCACAAAGAATGCAGGTGCAATGTCAGTTGAAAATTTCCATTATCCTAATGAGATGTCCAAATATGATGTCATACCCTTCATTACAGCTGTCGAGACTATCTGTGGATGTAATCCTTCCTAGAATTCATATTTGTTCATAGGTTCATAGGTTCATACTAGGCTATCTGCCCTAGGGCATTTATAAGCCTAGCCAGAGTGTGTTTGGCTTTCGCCACCCATTTTAAATTAATTTTGCTATGCCCTTTTTCGAGGTTAGTATACTGTGCCTCTGTCTAACAGTGACACAGAAGTGATACCCGGGGTAAACCTACGATCTCCCATCCACTCATCAAGATTCCTCTTGAAGAGAGTCAATGAGGGACTCTGCCTAACCTGGACTGGGATTTTATTCCAGAGTGAAGGGAGCCTCTGGGTTATGAATCTGTCTCTCCAGCATGTCCTATTTATTTCAGTGCTGAGGTTCAAGTCTCTCGAGCACGTAGCTTGATGGGATATGGATTTTCTGAGGTGCAGCATGTCCATTAATTCTGGGTTGGACCTGGCTTTATACGTCAGGCACAGATCGCCTCTGAGCAGGCGGTATGCCACTGAGTAGAGCTGGAGTTTCTTTAACCGGGCAGCATATGGCATCTGTTTGAGCCCTTTGATCCTCTTGGTGAGGTACTTTTGGGGTCTTTCCAGTTGCTGCAGGTGTCTGGTAAGGTACATCCCAAAAGGGGCATTGTACTCAATTATGGGCCTGATGAGGGATGAGTAAAGAGGCACGATGACCTCCCCTGATCTAGATGTGAATCCCTTCATGATTAGGTGGGCTATATAAAATGTTTTTCTAACCACTTTGGCCACGTGGTTGTCAAATGAGAGATTGCTATCAACTTGGGTCGCCAGGTCCCTAATTACTTCTTCTGT
The DNA here is from genome assembly GCF_019279795.1 of Protopterus annectens. Classification (NCBI taxonomy): domain Eukaryota; kingdom Metazoa; phylum Chordata; order Ceratodontiformes; family Protopteridae; genus Protopterus; species Protopterus annectens. The sequence continues at coordinate 843,758,301 of NC_056735.1, read as the reverse complement.
ACTTAATGGATTACCACCTATGTGGTCATTTGTGGGCACTTTGTTTTTGCCAAAGGGGATGACTATACACTTTTTGGCGTTTAGCTTGAGGCCATGGCTCTGGCACCAGTTGTCTGTTTCTATGAGGCCCTTTTGGAGGATGCTTGTGTCAGCTGGAGAGTCAATTATGGCGCCCAGTTTGCAGTCATATGCGAACTTGGTCAGCCACAGTCCTTCCGTGTTGGCCTGTACCTCCGAGAAATATATACCGAACAAGAGAGGTCACAGGACTGAGCCTTGTGGGATGCCACTTGTAACGGGTTTGGAGTCTGACATGGCTCCAGCAATTCTAACCATGTGGGTTCTGTCCTTGAGCCAGTTTGCAACCCATCTAGTGACATAGGGGTTTATATTTAAGCTGGTGAGCTTATCTATAATGCCCGAGTGGGGTATTGTATCAAAGGCTTTTGCGAGGTCCAGGTAGGCTGTGTGGACCACCTTCCCCTCGTCAATGGCCTTGGTGACTGTTTCAAAGAAGTCAACCAGGTTTAAGAGGCAGGATCTGCCCTTAACAAAGCCGAACTGGGTAGGATCCAGTGTCTGTAGGTCCCCAATATCTTTATTTATGAGGTCCATGATGATCCTTTCCATAGCTTTGCAGACCAAGCTAGTTAGGCTTATGGGGCGATAGTTTCCAGGATCCGTTGAGGCACCACCTTTGTGGAGAGGGACCACTGTTGCTGTACGCCACTCTTTGGGTACATATCCTGTAGTAAGGCTGAGATTGAACAGTAGTTTTATGTTTGGGTTTGGCTCTTCTTGGAGTTCATGTAGGACGCAGCCTGGGACACCGTCTGGTCCCATTGATGCTGTGTTTTTTGCTTTGGAGAGGGCAGCTCTTACCTGAGCATCTGAGATGTCAGGGGGGCAGCACTCTGCTGGGATAGATATTTGCCCTTTTGGTGGGGAGGAGGGGAGAAGTTTGCACTAAACCTGTTAGCTAGGATGTTGGCAATGTCTGTGAGTTCGGTGTATTTTTTGTCATTTTGGACTAATTCTGAGCATATCTGGGAATTCCCACCCAGGTTCCTAACATAACTAAAGAAAGCCTTGTGATTATCCTTAGTGTCCTGTGCAATTTTTCTCTTGAAGCTGGCCTTAGATGATTTTATGAGTGCCTGTAGTTTTTTACTAATACTGATCAGAGATGCCTTCCCTTTTTGGGATTTTGCTCTATCATGTAGTAGCTTCCTCCTTCTATTGTATAGTTTGTTTATGGCTGGGGTCCACCAGACAGGATGTCTGCCTTTGGAGGATTGGGTCTTGGTTTTATTTGGGATTGCATGATCCATGCATTCCTGAAGGTGTTCATAGAATGCGTTTATAAAGGATTCTGTGGTCTGGGCCGTATTTTCCACAGGCCCAGGGACTTTGAAGGATTACACCTCTGTTTTGAGGAGTGAGAAATTTGCTTTAGAGAAGTTTTTCACTGTGGTTTTCAGGGCAGGGGGTGGAGTCGGGATGTGAATATCCAGTGAGATTAGTTTATGGTCTGATCTTACCAGTGAGGGATACACTTCTAGTCTGGAGCATAGAGTCCCCATGTTGGTGATGATCACGTCCAGTATGTTTTCCCCTCTTGTGGGAGTGGTAACAAGTTGTTCCATAGCATTTGAGTTTATAAATTCTAGGAACCTTTGGGCTAGGGTGTTGGAGCTAGAGTAATGCTCCCAGTCTATGTTTGGGTAGTTGAAGTCGCCCAATATAATGGTGTTTGGAGAGACCTTCATATTTTCTAGTGTTCTCAGGAAGGCCGAGTGGGGTTCCTGGGTTTGGGAGGGTGGTCTGTAACAGGCTATAAACTGGAAGGCAGTTTTACCCACTGTTAGTTGCACATGGATAGTCTCTGATGCTTTGTGCTGTGCCACCAACCTGGAGGTGTGGGTATCTTTGACGAATATTGATACTCCCCCTCCTTTTGTGGTTCGGTCCAAGTTTTGGGGCCGAAAAGCATGGTATGAGGTATAACCTGGTAGTGCTGGGGTTGAACCAGGTTTCTGTTACTGCACAGATATCGATGTTCTCCATACTAAGGAGAGTTTTGAGTGCGTGCATCTTGAGGTTTAGACTTCTGGCATTGAGTAGTATTACTCTTAGTTTTTTATCCCTTGTGATACCTATGGAAGTGGGTTTGCCTTTTGAGCCTTGCCTAAAAAAGGCACTATGGGGGTAGCAAGAGCCTTTGCCAATATCCGAAAGCCCAGGGGTGACAGGTGCAAGCCGTCCCTAGCGAAGCATCGTGGCTTGTCGAGCATGTCATCCCATGCTGACAGGCATTGGATCCCCTTTGAATGACACCAATACTTAAGCCAATTGTTGAAATTGATCATCTTGTCTTCATATTGTGGCATCATTCTTGGTGAGGGTAAGATGCTACTCAAGGTCAGGGTCATACCGGCCTGGGCTACATGCTCAGAGAGCTCCCCTATGTCTCTTTTCATGTAGTCCAGGGAGGTACGTCTCAGGTCATTAACACCAGCATGGACAATGACTGAGTCATATTTGTACTTGCCTTGGAGTGACCTGAGTGCTTGTGTTATGTGGTGGATCCTAGCGCCCAACAGGCAGTTCACCGTGACCTTCTCCTTTTTCAGCCTGGTGAGCGGGACGTCAGTGTGCCTGACGATAGAGTCACCTATTACAAGTGCATCGGGTGTGTTGTTTAGCCTTAAGGGCTGTGACTGTTCGGCACACTGGCTTTTTGAGCTATGTGTTGCACGTGTTTTGTTTTGGGGTAGCGGTTGCTTGGGTGTCTGCTTTGGAGGTCTCTGCTGCTTACGCAGATTTTTATTTAGAGCCTCCGAGTATGTTTTTGTGTGTTTATGTGTTTGGTTTGCTGTCGTGGTAGGTCTATGTGAGACTGGAATTGTAGTGAGTGTGGTTTCCTTCTCCTCCTGACTGGTTTCACCAGTACTGAGTTGAGAGAGCTTAGCCTCCAGTATGGCTATATGGTTGCATCTCTCACTTGTATGTTACTAAGCCAGTACAGTTGCTGATGCATGTTGATATCATGATGTGTATCAATACTGTGTAGTTCTCAAAAATGCTGAACACTTCATTTAAATAAATAAAATTGTAATAAGAAGATT
>NC_056735.1:843747673-843750173 GCF_019279795.1 Protopterus annectens | reverse complement strand
CTGCAACCTATCAATTTGTTCTGTAAATCAACAGAACAATGCTTGCAAATCAATAAACCAGTATTCTGTAAAACAATAAACCAATGCTCTGTAAATCAATAAAACTGGTGCTCGGAAAATATGACTTATAAATACTTCTTTGTGTACTCCATGTGTATATTCTGAGTTCTGTGCCACATCACTGTTAACCCATTTTTAAGGATCACATAATCAATATTTTATTTATTCTTTTTCTAACTCACTGAGTGGTCTCATAAAAACAGACTATTTTCACTAAACCAAAGCAAATGCATGAAAGACAAGGTGGGGGGGGGGCTCCTCAGATTAAGTACGATCTTTCAGAATAAAGAATTGTGCAGCATCAGAAGAACTCAATGGGTGAAAAGATACATTAACAGGGAATGAGAGAATGAAAAAATGAAAGAGACTAACATAAAAAGAATGATAGGTTAAAAAATTGCTTTCACTATGAGTGAATGAAACTAAACATGCTGAGGTCTAGAATTCCCTATACTGCAGTCAGTGAAAAAAAAGGTAGAAAAAAACACTTTTCTTAGTGTTTTTGCAAGGGGAAGCCCCCCTTGCATTCCCCAATGTGGAGGCCAAGGCCCCCCAAACTTATATATACCACCTTTATGGTCACACCAACTCAAAGAAATGGGGAAATACCCTCCAAAAGGGCACCAATGTAGGCAGAACCTGATGATAATGATTTCCTATGGAGAACCTTCAATCATCAGCAGGCTGAACTTTGGGCAACTGAAACTAGAGAGTGCAATCTTCGTCCACCTGTAGAGTATCTAGTAAAAATCTGTATCCCATTAGAGAGTAGTTAAAATAGGAATAATGAAAACATAACTAGAGATTAATAGCAATTGTGGGATCATCATCAGCACTACAGATTCCATATACACAAAAATGAAGGCCTCAGTGAGAACTCCAGGAGTAAGGGAGTAAATGGATACATAACAATATTCCATCTTCACATGGAAATTCAGTTGATGAGATAAAATGTGTAATTGTTTAAGTTTTTGTTCCTTTATTAAGTAAATCTTTTAGAAGTATTCTTTGTTACTGTAATTGCAATGTAGATGCACTGGAATTACTTCACCTTTTAAAATCACAACTGGCCAATGAAATAAATTATATTAATGGGTGATTTCAATTAGTGCTACTTCTTGGTCAAATCTTTCTACAAAACTAATTTATCAATATTGTACTACAATGTGGACTGGTCCAATTTGTCACTGAAGGAAAACCTGGGTAACTAAATTCCTTGATTTGATTCTAACTGATAGCCCTAGTATTATTAACAACTTTCAATTAAAAATACAGACTCCTGCACTAAGAATTCATGAAAAATACAATTATGAAATAATCAATTACAGGAGTTTAATAGAACCAATACACTTAACAGACTGGCACTCAAGTTTATTAAATTAAAACAATTGGATGGAAAAACTTTGCATGATTTATTTTTATTAATTAATTTATTAATTAACTTATTTATTAATTAATTTATGTATTTGATGTTTGTTAACTGGGTTGGTCCAAATGAGCCAAACCCCATTTTCAGTGGAAACCTGAGAAGAAAAGCTGTAGTACATAGACAAAATTATAATTGCACATAATAACTCTGAAATAACAATAAATAAAACTATCATAATAACAGTATAAGAATAAGTAGTTACAGTAGGAAAAGCATAAATAGTAAATGGAGGCAAATACACTTTTTTTGTACTTCAGTTCAAATGGGGAGTAGGAGAGCAGAGTAGGTAGAGACATATCAGAACAATAAGATAGTAAAGTGAGGGTTACATCTGGGAAACAGAAGACAGTTGAGTGAGGCATAGTATATACATATTTATATGGGTTCTTGTAATCAGAAGAGTGGAGTAAAGAAAATAGAGAGATAGTAGTAAATAAAGTATGGGAGTCAGGAGTACTGTTAGGGTGTTGTTGGTAAAAAGATCTGGAAGAGATTAGGTAGGTTTACTTAATAGCCTTGAATTCACAGTAACTTATAATCATAGTTCATATAACAATACATTTTCTGTCTCATGGAATTTTAATCTTTGTAATACCCTTGAATCCATAGTTACTGGTAATCATAGTCCACATAAAAATACATTTCCTGTCTGGCGGAATGTGGATCTTTGCAAACTGTATAAGAAAAAGCAAAAGTAATATAAGGCTTAGAAAAAACACCCAAGAATAGCAATGAGATCATTTTTAATAACATTAGTAGATCACTAAAAGGAAAACTCCACCTTAGAACTCAAAAAACATATTTTTTCATTGTATCTTTGTTTCTGAGCTATTTTAATGCCTCAACATCACTCTTACAATTTAATCTGTTTCTCTCAAAATGGCAGATGATGATTCCTGCCTTAGCAACGTGATCTTGTTTTCTTGCTTTCATTCTTTCTTCCCAGAATACATTTCAAGTCCTCTTTATATGACTCATACTAGACATAAGGAAGTGGTGCTGTTTTCTCAT
>NC_056735.1:843620173-843745173 GCF_019279795.1 Protopterus annectens | reverse complement strand
GCTACCTACACAATGCTGGAACCATATTGTAGGGAGAAAAGAAACTTAATAATTGAGTCAAACTGTATGAGAGGGTGTTTTCCTTTAAGAGGAATACTAGAAAGGAGGAAATAAATTTTGAAAACAAACTTACTGCACATATTAACAAGAAGAAGATATTAATAGTATTAACAATTCTTATTAGCCCATAAACTGTATAAAATCTGATGGCTGTATGGATCCTTTAAATAGAGCACACCTGTTCAACCAATGCTATGCAGCACTGTTGATTGTTAGATCTAGTTTTGGCAGATTATCAGCTAATGTTGCAATCACTGACAGTTCTACTTGTTGTATTATATGTCAGGGGATGATAGGAAGAGCTTTTAGTAAAATAAAGAATGCATCTTCTGTGAGGCCTAATTTGATCCCATCCATACAGTTATTAACAATTAAAATTCACTTAATACCAATATTACATTTAATATTTGACAGGCTATTGCAAACAGGTATTGTTCCTAGCCTATGGAAAACATCTACTATAATGTCAACATACACAAAAGATAATAAAAGTGATGTTAACAACTGTAGACCTGTTAGTCTCACTTCTATTCTGTGCCAGTGCTTCAGAAGAAGCATTAATGAAATTCTGCAGAACAATAACACAGATGTTGACATTATGGATTTAGATCAATATGTTTTTTAAAGGGAAGATCTATGTTGACAAGATTATTACATTTTTATGATCCCATAACTAAAGCCCTAGATCTAGGTCACTCATGTAGAGTAATTTGCCTAGAATTTGCCAAGACCTTTATCCCCTTTCCACACCATGTAATCTGCCAAAGTGTTATCACTGCTAAGATCAATATATTCCTGATAAAATGGATTATATAATGATTATCCAATAGATCACAATGCATAACCATGCATGGCATAAGCTCTGAATCTCTTCCTATCTACCTTGGAGTTCTGTAATGCTTGCTTTTTGCATGAACATTATTTAATATTATATTAGCCTCCAGCACTAGATTTAAGACATGTTAGATACATAAGTATGCAGATGAGTATATGATTGTTTTCATTATATTAAATGTATCTGATACTGAACATTTAAATTCTTAAAGAAACAGATCACTGATTGGGCACACAACATTTGTATACATTTTAGTTATGACCAATGTAACATAATATATTCTGTAAAGGTTGTAGTCCATTTTCCTGTCTACCTACTAGAATATCCACTAAAAGAGGTGATCTAATATAAAGACCTGGGAATAGCCTTGAACACTAATCTTTCATTTGACACACATGCTCAACTGATAATTAATAAAGCTTTACATCAAATGAGATACATGTTTAAAAAATCTTAGCACAAGAAATGAGATGTGCCTTACATTATTACTATATAAAACATATATTAGGCCATTCCTAGAGTACAATAACATTTTTTGTTTATAGGATGCAGGTTAGTTGAATCATCTTGAATCATCATGAGAGAAGACACAGACAATTCACCAAGAGGAATTTACTTTACAAATATTACAGTCGCAATAATAAATGCAAATTAAGGTAGTATTTATGATCATTATATATGTGATAACTTAATATGTGCTTACAAAGTTTTTCTTGAGTCTAGTTTACAAGCTATTTTAGACATAAAAATTTACAACTGTAGTTTAACATAGAAATATCAGGCTATGCAATTTGATTTCGATAATATGAAAACAGGGCTATGTCAATCTTGCTGAAGCCAAAGATTAGTGATACTATGGAATAAATTACCACATCAAATTAGATACTTTAAGAACTTTGAATACCTTCAGAGACAGCTGGACTTGTGGGCTTAGGACAAAGTATTTGATCCAGAAATCTTGGAGTTAATGTTACTAGACAGTTATATGGCCATAATGGTTTACTAATGAATACTCAAAGTCACTGCTGTCAACCAGTATGTGGTTGAAAGGCAGGTTTGACTCAAAACACATTGACTACACTATAGGGAATGGGTAGTGTAGTTTGAGTATCTGAGTTCTGCATTGTGCACCGAGATTGCGGTTCAGTGAGGAACAGGGGATTAGACCATTTCCTCAATGTAGTGCAATCTCATAGTTGGTATATATTATTTGCAGTGTGTGTGTGTGTGTGTGTGTGTGTGTGTGTGTGTGTGTGTGTGTGTGTGTGTGTGTGTGTGTGTGTGTGTGTGTGTGTGTGTGTGTGTGTGTGTGTGTGTGTGTGTGTGTGTGTGTGGGTGTGTGCGTGTGTGTGTGTGTGGAGGGGGGTGTAGCATGGAGCTTGCCCCCCTGCAAAATAGTAAAATACATGTACTGTTGACTGTGGAATGTCACGGTACATTAAGGTGCATAGTATGGGTGACTGACATCACCTCCTGCTATGTAGAATACATTGAACTACGGGTGTCAATGTGTTCACTTTTGACTTGGCCGCAATTTTGCTGTTCCGGATAGAGGATTATGGGTCAACCATTTCACCTATGCAGTTTTAAGGTTTCAATGGTAAATCGGACTTACACGCATATGTATATATATATATATATATATATATATATATATATATATATATACATATACACACACACACACATATACACATTAACAAGTTTGTAAGCTAACACAAACACATCATTTTTTTCAGTTAATGTTGTGGCAGGGGCCTTTAGACAACAGGTCAGAGGCAACTGCTTAGGTCACCTGGTAGAGGATTGAGCTGTGCTCTAGAGAGTACTCACAGAGGCATGGAGAGAAAGGCATATACCAAATGACAGGAGAATAAACATTCTAGTGCCAGTGTACAAAAATAAAGAGGACATTCACAAATGTCGGCAGTAAACAGATATTAAACCCACACCATACTACATTAATGCATTATAATAATAATAATAATAATAATAATAATAATAATAATAATAATATCGAAGACCAAATCATCAAAACGAAATCATCGAAACCTTATTTCAGCAAATGACATGATCACTGAATACATTTCCAGGGTAAGTAACCACTCATACCACAACTAATGAAAATGAAACCATACCATCCCCAATCTACCCAGGTAGGGGGCTATACCCCCACCCCCAACTAAATATACTAACTCTAAAAATGCACTACAGTTGGCAAAAGTGCAAATTCCAGCTTTTTGGCCAGCAGGTTACTTACTGTGGGAATGGATTCAACAATCTGGTCGTTCACTGAAGTGAGGTTTTGATGCTTTTATCTCAATAACTTTGTCTTTGATATTGTGGGCTTTCGATTTTTTTCAGGTAGGCCCATATATGTATCTTCTTCTTCTTCTTTTGGTTTTTCCCGGTTAGGGGTCACCACAGCAGATCACCTGTCCACTCATGATTGGCAGTGGAGTTTTACAGTGTCGAGTTGCCAGCCTGATGCCCATCCTTCCATGGAAGGCACACACACACTCACACACACACACACACACACACACACACACACACACACACACACACACACACACACACACACACACACACATCCCTAGGGCCAATTTAGAGTGTCCAATCCACCTACAGCATGTCTTTGGGATGTGGGAGGAAACCGGAGCACCCGGAGGAGACCCACGCAACCACAGGGAGGACATGCAGACTCTGCACAGAAGGCACCATATAGCCAAACTGGAGGCTAAGCTCTCTCAACTCAGTACTGGCATAAACATTCAGAAAGAGAAGGAAACCACACTCACTACAATTCCAGTCTCACACGACAGCAAACCAAACACATAATCACACAAAAACCTACTCGGAGGCTCTAAATAAAGATCTGCCTAAGCAGCAGAGACCTCCAAAGTAGACACCCAAGCAACCGCTACCCCAAAACAAAACACATGCAACACATATCTCACAAAGCCAGTGTGCCGAACAGTCACAGCCCTTAAGACTAAACAACACACCTGATACACTTATAATAGGTGACTCTATCGTCAGGCACACTGACGTCCCGCTCACCAGGCTGAACAAGGAGAGGGTCATGGTGAGCAGCCTGCCGGGCGCTAGGATCCGCCACATAACACAAGCACTCAGGTCACTCCAAGGCAAGTACAAATATGACTCAGTCATTGTCCATGCTGGTGTGAATGATCTGAGACGTACCTCCTTGGACTACATGAAAAGAGACATAGAGGAGTTCTCTGAGCATGTAGCCCAGGCCGGTATGACCCTGACCATGAAGACAAGACGATCAATTTCAATAATTGGCTTAAGTACTGGTGTCATTCAAAGGGGATCCAATGCCTGTCAGCTTGGGATGATATGCTCGACAAGCCACGATGCTTCGCTAGGGATGGCTTGCACCTGTCACTCCTGGGCTTTCAGATATTGGCAAAGGCTCTTGCTACCCCCATAGTGCCTTTTTTAGGCAAGGCTCAAAAGACAAACCCACCTCCATAGGTATCACAAGGGATAAGAAACTAAGAGTAATGCTACTCAATGCCAGAAGTCTAAACCTCAAGATGCACGCACTCGAAACTCTCCTTAGCATGGAGAACATCGATATCTGTGCAGTAACAGAAACCTGGTTCAGGGCTCCCGAGAGCACCCCAGCACTACCAGGTTATACCTCATACCATGCTTTTTGGCCCCAAAACTTGGACCGAACCACAAAAGGAGGGGGGGTATTGATATTCATCAAAGATACCCACACCTCCAGGTTGGTGGCAAAGCACGAAGCATCAGAGACTATCCATGTGCAACTAACAGTGGGTAAAACTGCCTTCCAGTTTATAGCCTGCTACAGACCACCCTCCCAAACCCAGGAACCCCACTTGGCCTTCCTGAGAACACTGGAAAATATGAAGGTCTCACCAAACACCATTATATTGGGCGACTTCAACTACCCAAACATAGACTGGGGGCATTACTCTAACTCCAACTCCCTAGCCCAAAGGTTCCTAGAATTTATAAACTCAAATGCTATGGAACAACTTGTTACCACTCCCACAAGAGGGGAAAACATACTGGACCTGATCATCACCAACATGGGGACTCTATGCTCCAGACCAGAAGTGTATCCCTCACTGGTAAGATCAGACCATAAACTAATCTCACTGGATATTCACGTCCCGACCCCACTCCCTGCCCAGAAAACCACAGTGAAAAACTTCTCTAAAGCAAATTTCACACTCCTCAAAACCGAGGTGGAATCCTTCAAAGCCCCCGGGCCTGTGGAAAATACGGCCCAGACCACAGAATCCTTTATAAACGCATTCTATGAACACCTTCAGGAATGCATGGATCATGCGATCCCAAATAAAACCAAGACCCAATCCTCCAAAGGCAGACGTCCTGTCTGGTGGACCTCAGCCATAAACAAACTATACAATAGAAGGAGGAAGCTACTAAATGATAGAGCAAAATCCCAAAAAGGGAAGGCATCACTGATCAGTATTAGCAAAAAACTATGGGCACTCATAAAATTGTCTAAGGCCAGCTTTGAGAGAAAAATTGCACAGAACACTAAGGAAAATCCCAAGGCTTTCTTTAGTTATTTTAGGAACCTGGGTGGTAATTCCCAGTTATGCTCAGAAGTAGTCCAAAATGACAAAAAATACGCCGAACGCACAGACATTGCCAACATCCTAGCTGACAGGTTCAGCGCAAACTTCTCCCCCCTCCCCACCAAAAGGGCAAATATCTATCCCAGCAGAGTGCTGCCCCCCCTGCCATCTCAGATGCTCAGGTAAGAGCCGCCCTCTCCAATGCAAAAAACACAGCATCAATGGGACCAGACGGTGTCCCGGGCTGCATCCTATATGAACTCCAAGAAGAGCTAAACCCAAACATAAAACTACTGTTCAATCTCAGCATTACTACAGGATATGTTCCCAAAGAGTGGCATACAGCAACAGTGGTCCCTCTGCATAAAGGTGGTGCCTCAACAGATCCTGGAAACTATCGCCCCATAAATCTGACTAGCTTGGTCTGCAAAGCTATGGAAAGGATCATCATGGACCTCATAAATAAAGATATTGGGGACCTACAGACACTACCCAGTTTGGCTTTGTTAAGGGCAGATCCTGCCTCTTAAACCTGGTTGATTTCTTTGAAACAGTCACCAAGGCCATTGACGAGGGGAAGGTGGTCCACACAGCCTACCTGGACCTCGCAAAAGCCTTCAATACAATACACCACTTGGGCATTATAGATAAGCTCACCAGCTTAAATATAAACCCCTTTGTCACTAGATGGATTGCAAACTGGCTCAAGGACAGAATCCACATGGTTAGAATTGCTGGAGCCATGTCAGACTCCAAACCAGTTACAAGTGGTGTCCCACAAGGCTCAGTCCTGGGACCTCTCTTGTTCGGTATATATTTCTCGGAGGTACAGGCCAACACGGAAGGACTGTGGCTGACCAAGTTCGCATATGACTGCAAACTGGGTGCCATAATCGACTCTCCAGCCGACACAAGCATCAACAAAAGGGCCTCATAGAAACAGACAACTGGTGCCAGAGCCATGGCCTCAAGCTAAATGCCAAAAATTGTATAGTCATCCCCTTTGGCAAAAACAAAGTGCCCACAAATTACCACATAGGTGGTAATCCATTAAGTACAGAAGAAGTAATTAGGGACCTGGGGACCCAAGTTGATAGCAATCTCTCATTTGACAACCACGTGGCCAAAGTGGTTAGAAAAACATTTTATATAACCCACCTAATCATGAAGGGATTCACATCTAGATCAGGGGAGGTCATTGTGCCTCTTTACTCATCCCTCATCAGACCCATAATTGAGTACAATGCCCCTTTTGGGATGTACCTTACCAGACACCTGCAGCAACTGGAAAGACCCCAAAAGTACCTCACCAAGAGGATCAAAGGGCTCAAACAGATGCCATATGCTGCCCGGTTAAAGAAACTCCAGCTCTACTCAGTGGCACACTGCCTGTTCAGAGGCGATCTGTGCCTGACGTATAAAGCCATGTTCAACCCGGAATTAATGGACATGCTGCACCTCAGAAAATCCAAATCCCATCGAGCTATGTGCTCGAGGGACTTGAACCTCAGCACTGAAATAAATAGGACATGCTGGAGGGACAGATTCATAACCCAGAGGCTCCCTTCACTCTGGAATAAAATCCCAGTCCAGGTTAGGCAGAGTCCCTCATTGACTCTCTTCAAGAGGAATCTTGATGAGTGGATGGGAGATCGTAGGTGTACCCCGGGTATCACTTCTGTGTCACTGTTAGACAGAGGCACAGTATACTAACCTCGAAAAAGGGCATAGCAAAATAAATTTAAAATGGGTGGCAAAAGCCAAACACATTCTGGCTAGGCTTATAAATGCCCTAGGGCAGATAGCCTAGTATGAACCTATGAACATATATATATATATATATATATATATATATATATATATATATATATATATATGTTTGTGTATATATATATATATATAAATAATATATATATATATATATATATATATATATATATATATATATATATATAAACATAAACATAAACTTGAATATGAATATGAATATAAATATGTCAAAGTTTGGCAGTCTGTAATTTCAGTATTGGCAAAATTGATATATTGTCATTGACATTAATGCCTGCCACATTGGTAGTGTTGAGGATGAACAGACAAAATGTTTTCCATACTCAGTCCTTGATTCCCAAGCACCTCATTGGGTCCCTCGTAATGTTTTGCAGTACACTAAAATGGATCTGAAATGGAAATAAATGTGACAATCTCTTATATGTCCTTTACCTTATTTTTGACCTCTCTCAAGGTGGGATTCTTCTAATGCTCTTTCCTAAAACTCATATCACTTATTTTTAGGTATATCATATACTCATCAATGCATTCAGACCTAAATTCATTATTAACCTAATTTGAACTATTCTGTACTAGTATAGGTAGTTTTTTTTTTTTTGAGTGTTGGTTATTCTGGTTATCCTCAAAATCCCTTTCAGAGAAGTATAAATTTTTCTGACCGTTCTCTCCACTTTTTGGTCTCAGCTCATAAGTCAAGGAAGATGGTAGAATATCTCCATATAATGATCAGATGCGTAAGTCCAAAGAAAAGTATAAAGAATACTAGATCCTATCTTTATAACACTAATGCTGCAAGCAGTGTGACAGAAACAGTATGTATACATGTTGTCATTCTTGTTAGCTCTTTTCTAATCAGTACAAATAGAAAAGAGAAAGACAGGTTGGGAAACAAAAATATAATGTGCAAAGGAAGAAGCATATAAGTTCATATACAGCTACTTTGTACATTCTTCTCCATCGTTTTGCCATGCTTGGGTAGAAAAAAAAAGATAAAAGAGAAAAAGAAAACATGTATTAGTATTAAGTCAGTTTCCTCAATTAAACTTAGAAGCAACCGAATCAAAGTAATTTTTTTACAAGATATCTGACTTATCACTTTAAATCCATATGTTCCATTGCTCACTATCAGACTTTAAATTCTGAGCATGTAACACAGAGCATATTTTTATGTAACTATCTCTGTCAAAACTGGGAAGCTGAACCTTGTGGATTCACCCTCCTCTGTATCATTCGCAGTTTATTTCTGGGCCCATCATTTTCTTCCCGTGACTGTGATTCTGAGAGATGATCCTGGGGGTATGCTGATTCCGCAGGCAAAAATAACTTTTGCTTGACTTCCCTTTAATTTCTCATTTGGTGTTTCCACTGCTTTCCTTCTGAGCTGGAGATTGAATATGTGAGTCATTAGTTGGATGGTCTCTGTGTTTAACTACTACAGGAACATTTGGCTTCAATGCCTCAGCATATTCTTTCCACCTGTAAGGTCTCCCTCAGTCCTTAAGGAATCCTGCAACAGCTGGCAATAAAAATTGAAAAGTTTTTATTCTCTTTGTCATCTGCAGCAAGACTGGATAACATACTCCAAAACATATGTCTCTAACCCATCTTACAAGGACTTCTATTTCCTTATTCTTTTCATATATGAGTATTGGTAAATGTCTCTGCTCTTTCTTGCATGTATTGGGAGTAGTATTGTATTTCTTAGTTATGTGTATTCCTTTACTTGTATGTGTCGTTTCACTTTCCTTTGCATTTTCAGTTCTCAAGAATTGAGCTGATAGAGGAAATTTCATCTGGCAATAAAGGTTACTTTGACTTTGACTATATGCCTCATCTATAATTATTAATCTACAAATTACTGAGAAAAATATTCTAGAATACTATTTTAACAAAGTGTGGCAAAACCTGTAGTAAACCATCCCTATACTTCTCCCCACTGTCTGGCTGTGAAACAGCTAATCTGGACTGAACTGGCAATGCTGCCTAACATTCACTCAACTAGTCACAATTCACATACCTAGTTATAAAGCTGATAACTGTCCTTCTTTACATAATATTACTCAGCAGTATTCCCAAAATAGAACTTTATGCTCTGGGAACAAACTTCTAATTACCAGAAAAAAAAAAGTCATCAGTATTGTGTTCTGTGTCTACAAAAAATGAACTCCATTCCATTATATCTGAAACATCCTTAAATCCTTAATTTAACAGTATGTTATAGACTCATGGCTGTACTTGTACTGAACTCCAGGATAACTCTCTATATTTATAACTTCATGGTCATGTTATAGATCTACCTAGTCCTAAAGGACCATTTAGAAGATGTTTTTGCCAATAATGCAGTCCTTGACAGATTCATGGATGTGGTTTGGTTTAACTCCAGGATAACCTTTCATATGTTCATGTTATAACTGATCTAGCTATGTTTATAGTAGATGAAGCTTTGACTACTTCAGTTTTGCTCACTATTTTCTTTTCTTACTCTCATTCCAATTCTGTCATGCTATTTTTACATGGCCTGTCCTCTTTTCCCGACCTCACTCCTACTTCTATACATATTTCTCATTTTACTTTTCATTTGTACTTCTTTTTTTTCACTTCTCTACACATTCTTTCATCTTTTTCTGTCCCACTCATGTTTGTCTCCAGTATACTTCTTTGATTCTATCCACTCCATATTTTCTTTGAAGTTTTTCTTCTTTAATGTCAGCATTTTATTCTCTATTTAACACACATTTATATATCTTTCCATCATCCTTCCATATCTTAATATCTGGGAAAGTAAGATTTTGTAGCTATTCACTTGTCTTCAGTATTCATTGTAAAATGATTTTTCCCTCAGTCAGAATTCAGCTACTTGAATTTGTATGTATGCAATCTTTTTTTCTCTTCTTTCTAATGTGACATTGTAATTACTAAACTTTTTTCCATATTGTTTTAAAAGTTTACTTTGTCCATTTATTATATTTTACTAATCACTATTTCTGTGAAGCTTTTCTCCCCAGGCTTCTGCTAAAAGGGGTTTTTCTCCAGTTGGATTTTCCTGGTAAAGAAAGGCAAATAAATAAATAAATTTAAGGTCTACAAAAACTAATCGACAAAGAAAATTGTCAGAAACTTTCATAATTTCAAGTTAGTATGGAACATGTGTTTATCTGGCTGAAGGTAGTAGAAGAACACAAGCATGTGACAAATCTGTTTTTTTTTTCAAGAAGAGGGCAGTGGTTACTTAACCACTTGTGATATTTCAAAACTATTTTTCTAAGAATGGAAAGAACACCAACAAGGGTCTATCCACTAAGATGCATCATAACTTTTTCAAACATCATATGCAGTTATATCAACTTGTGAAGTCAAACCAGAGGAGTACTAATGTAGGGGCAGAGGGTGTAGTCTGCCCCAGTGCAAATAGTAAGGGGGTGCAGCTTTGCCTTTTAAAATATTTTCCTGTTCTAAAAGTGAAAAGCTTAAAGTAAAACTGGAGCTGGATCCTTTAAATGTCCATGCATCCCTGCATGCATGCATGCACATGTTGCTTACTCCTTTTCTGTGTTCCACGCAGAATTTAAGTACGAGACATTCTTGGTGCTACTGTGTGTGTGTGTGTGTGTGTGTGTGTGTGTGTGTGTGTGTGTGTGTGTGTGTGTGTGTGTGTGTGTATGTGTGTGTGCGTGCGTGTGTGCGTGTGTGCGTGTGTGCGTGTGTGTGTGTGTGTGTGTGTGTGTGTGTGTGTGTGTGTGTGTGTGTGTGTGTGCGCTCTTGTTGCTGCCTGGATGATTTTGCATGTGCGTGTGTGTGTGTATGTGTCTCATGCCTCTCAACTGCTTTTTGCCTCATATTTTAGTTCTGTTTCCCATAAAATGTTAGCATTTTTGGCAAGTCATTGTAAACTGAAGTCCAAAAATAATGTCATACATTTGATTTCCAGGCATCATAACCTTTAGAAAATTCATGCTAAAGCAGAAGCTGTTATTCTATCAAATTTCTAAGTTTACAAGAACAATATTAAAAAAAAATTGCCCCTAGTTTTGGGCCTTTGTCCCCCATTATTTATGGGTCTGTCTGAGAGGTATGGCGTGCATGTGTGTAATGCCCTAGTTAGCGATGGCAGGTTAGTTAATTTCCTTAGCCTCCAACCCTGTACTTTGGTTACAGGAAACACGAGCCTGCATCCTCTATACCACCTATTAAACTAGTAAAAAAATGAGTTTTTGTGCATTTTTAAGGAACTGAGTTTCAGTGCATTTTCAAGGAACAGTAAGATTCATAACAGGTAGCATACTTGCTTTTGATTCAGAAGGTTGTGGGTTCTGCTCCCACAGCATGTAGATGGATTACTGATACTATGTTGCACTTTTAGGGGGAAGGGGTGGGGATGCCACAGTCCTGGTTGTCTCCTCCTGTTGTTGGTTTGCTTCTGTTCCCTATTAGGTTCATAGGTTCATAGGTTCATACTAGGCTATCTGCCCTAGGGCATTTATAAGCCTAGCCAGAGTTGTGTGGCTTTCACCACCCCTTAGGTTGAAGAATACTATACCCATTAGTTTGCCGTGCCTCTGTCCAGCAGTGATACAGAGATGATCCCCGGGGTAAACCTACGATCTCCCATCCACTGATCAAGATTCCTCTTGAACAGAGCCAGCGAGGTGCTCTGTCTCACATGGACTGGGATTCTGTTCCACAGCATAGGGAGTCTCTGGGTGATGAATCTGTCCCTCCAGCACGTCCTATTTATATCCGTGTTGAGGTTTAAGTCTCTTGCTCTTGTGGCTCTGGTGGATTTGGATTTTCTGAGGTGGAGCATGTCCATTAATTCTGGGTTGGACATGGCCTTGTATGTCAGGCACAGGTCACCTCTGAGCAGACGGTATGCGACTGAATAGAGCTGGAGTTTCTTCAGTCGGGCAGCATATGGCATATTTTTGAGCCCCTTTATCCTTTTGGTGAGGAACTTTTGGGGTCTTTCCAATTGCTGCAGGTGTCGGGTAAGATACATTCCGAATGGGGCATTGTACTCAATCATTGGTCTGATAAGTGAAGAGTACAGGGGAACAATGACCTCCCTTGATCTGGATGTGAATCCTTCATAATCAGGTGGGCAATGTAGAAGGTCCTCCTAACCACTTTGGCAATGTGAGTGTCAAAAGAAAGGTTACTGTCAACTTGGGTCCCCAGGTCCCTGATAACCTCTTCTGTGCTTAATGGATTGCCACCTATGTGGTAACTTGGGGTTACCTTGTTTTTACCAAAGGGTATGACTATGCATTTTTTGGCGTTTAGCTTAAGGCCATGGCTCTGGCACCAGTTATCCATTTCTATGAGACCTCTCTGAAGGATATCTGTGTCTGATGGATTTTCAACTATGGCGCCCAGTTTGCAGTCATCTGCAAACTTTGTCAGCCACAATCCTCCTATGTTTGCCTGCACTTCTGAAAAGTAGATGCCGAATAAGAGGGGGCCCAGGACTGAGCCCTGTGGGACACCGCTTGTGACTGGCTTTGAGTCTGACATGGCACCAGCAACTCTAACCCTGTGGGTTCTGTCCTTGAGCCAGTTTGCAACCCATCTTGTGACATATGGGTTTACATTTAAGCTGGTGAGCTTTTCTATGATACCCGAGTGGGGTATTGTGTCGAAAGCTTTTGCAAGGTCAAGGTAGGCTGTGTGAACTGCCTTACCCTCATCAATGGCCTTGGTGACTGTTTCAAAAAAGTCAACCAAGTTCAAGAGGCATGATCTGCCCTTGACAAAGCCAAATTGGGTAGGATCCAATGTCTGTAGGTCCCCTATATCTTTATTTATGAGTTCCATTATGATCCTCTCCATAGCTTTGCAGACCAGGCTTGTTAAGCTTATGGGGCGGTAATTACCAGGGTCCGTAGAAGCACCGCCTTTGTAGAGTGGGACCACAGTTGCCGTACGCCACTCTTTGGGTACGTATCCTGTGGTAAGGCTAAGATTAAACAGCAGCCTTATGTGTGGGTTTAGTTCCTCATTGAGTTAGTGTAGCACACAGCCGGGGACACCATCCGGTCCCATTGATGCTGTGTTTTTAGCTTTAGAGAGAGCAGCTCTCACCTGGGCATTTGAGATGATTGGGAGGCTACACTCTGCTGGGATCGATATTTCTCCTTTTGGGGGGGGGGGGAATTTTCACTGAACCTGTCTGCCAGTATGTTTGCAATGTCTGTGAGTTCATTGATTTTTGTATCATTTTGGACTAATTCTGAGCATATCTGGGAGTTTCCACCCAGATTTCTAACATAGCTAAAGAAGGCCTTATGATTGTCTTTTCAGTCCTTGGCGATTTTTCTCTCAAAGTTGGCCTTGGATGATTTTATGAGTGATCATAGTTTTTTACTAGTATTGATCAGAGAGGTCTTCCCTTTTAGGGATTTTGCTCTATCTTGTAGTAGCTTTCTCCTCTTGTTGTAAAGTTTGTTTATGGCTGGGGTCCACCAGATCGGGCGCTTGCCTTTGGTGGAAAGGGTCTTGATTTTATTTGGGATTGCTTGATCCATGCAATCCTGGAGGTGCTCGTAGAAAGCATTTGTAAGGGATTCAGCAGTGTGGGTTGTGGTTTCCAATGGCTCAGGGGCCTTGAAGGATACCACACCAGTCTTAAGAAATGTGAAGTTGGCTTTTGAGAAGTTCTTCACTGTGCTCTTTTTTGTTGGGGGTGGGGGCGGGATGTGGATCTCCAGTGAGATTAGTTTATGGTCTGATCTCACCAATGAGGGATATACTTCCGGTGTGGAGCATTTTGTCCCCATGTTTGTGATGATCAGGTCTAGTATATTTTCACCTCTTGTGGGAATGGTGACAAGTTGTTCCATAGCATTTGAGTTTATGAACTCCAGGAACCTTTGGGCTAGGGTATTGGGGCTTGAGTAATGTTCCCAGTCTATGTTTGGGTAGTTGAAGTCACCCAATATGATGGTGTTTGGAGAGACATTTATACTGTCCAGTGTCTTCAGGAAGGCTGTGTGGGGTTCCTGAGTTTGAGAGGGTGGCCTGTAACATGCTACAAACTGTAGAGCAGTTTTGCCTATGGTTAATTGCACCTGAATGGTCTCTGATGCTTCGTGAGTTACCACCAGCCTGGAGGTGTGGGTATCCTTGATGAATATGGATACACCCCCTCCTTTTGTGGTACGGTCCGGGTTTTGGGGCCGGAACGCATGATATGAGGTAAAACCTGATAGTGCTGGGGTGCTCTCAGGAGCCTTGAACCAGGTTTCAGTTACAGCACAGACATCGATGTTCTCCATACTGAGGAGGGCTTCGAGGGCGTGCATCTTGAGATTTAGACTTCTGGCATTGAGCAGCATTACCCTTAGTTTTTTCCATTATTGTTTTCTAGGGCGGTGGGTTTAGAATTTGAGCCTTGTCTAAAAAAGGCACTATGGGGGTGGCAAGAGCCTTTGCCAATATCAGGAAACCCAGGGGTGACAGGTGCAAGCCATCCCTTGTGAAGCAGCGTGGCTTGTCAAGCATGTCATTCCAGGCAGACAGACATTGGATCCCCTTAGAATGACACCAGAAATTAAGCCAATTATTAAAACTGATCATTTTGTCTCTGTATTGTGGCATCATTCTTGGTGAAGGTAGGATACTGCTCAGGGTCAGGGTCATACCAGCTTGGGCTACATAATCTGAGAGCTCCTTTATGTCTCTTTTCATGTAGTCCAGGGAGGTACGTCTCAGGTCATTCACACCGACATGGACAATGACTGAGTCATACTTGTACTTGCTGTGGAGTGACCTGAGTGCTTGTGTTATGTGGCGGATTCTAGCACCTGACAGGCAGCTTACTGTGAACCTCTCCTTGTTCAGTCTGGTGAGTGGGACGTCAGTGTGTCTGACTATGGAGTCACCTATGACAAGTGTGTCTGGCATTGTGTTTGGCCTTAAGGGCTGTGACTGATTTGCACACTGACTTTGTGATCTATGTGTTGCTTGTGTTATGTCATGAGGTGGCAGTTGTTTGGGTGTCTGCTTTGGAGGCCTCTGCTGTTTTGGTAGATTTTTGATCAGTGCCTCCGAGTATGTCTTTGTGTGTTTATGTGTTTGATTTGTAGTTGTGATAGTTCTATGTGAGACTGGGTTTATGGTGTGTGTGGTTACCTTCTCCTCCTGTCTGGTTTTGTCAGTCCTGAGTTGAGAGAGCTCAGCCTCCAGTTTGGCTATATAGTTGCATCTCTCGCATGTATTTGTGTTTTGTGGGAAGAGGAGAGGGTTGTCTGTGTACATGAGACAATTGTAACATTTCCTCAATATTCCCAGATTCACCAGCTGAGCAGGAGAGGATGGTAGCAACTGACCCTTTGACATGCTAGAAGAAATGAAAAAGTTTGCTGTGTAACTGAGTCAGAAAGGACCTATAGGGAAGTGGGTACTCAAGGGGGTTTTAAGCTAGTGAAGTACTTTGTATAATATAGAAGTGCTTTACCTGACTAAAAAAATGCTTTAGGAACAAGTGCTGAGCTTTACAGATAGAGAATAGACTGTTTAAATTACAAGTAGAGCAGTTCTAAGGGAAAAATGAAGAGCAGACTTTATGGAGCCAGAAATAGTTTAACCTTGTTTAACCAGCGCTGCCCGATGGTGCTCTAGTGGCAACTCCGCGCTAAATGCAGAAAAGACAATAAGTCAGTAGTACAGGCTAGCACACTTTAGTGGGCAGCCAAACAATTAAATTAAACAGCAATATTACCAGCATTATTGCAATATTACCAGCATTTTTTTCAAAGTAACATAATGTAACATAGGCAATTTATTCTGCAAGGGCAGCAGGCAGTGAATTTGTCCATGAAACACTGAAATATAAAGTTGTTTGCTAGAAGCAACCTCTCCATTAGTTACATATCTCTTTAATGTGGAGTTATTGACAACACTTTTATTTCTGCAGAGATTGTGCATATTGACTGATATTGGTGGGATTGTAATGACAAAAATTTGAATGGACTTCTGTGGTTGAAATGTTCTGAAATGGGTAGTTTTGTCATTATTGGTTCATATGTTTTGTTTCATTGCTTACTGGAGAAATGTTCAAATCTACAAATTTAAAACATACTCTAACAAGTGGTGCTGTATTATGTAATGAATATAATTTAATACAGTCGGGAAGGTGAATCAAATAACTCGTGCATGGTCCTAAACTGTGTGCTAGGGGCCTATGGTTTGGAAACTGCACAAAGGCAAGCTTTATCTGCCACTTTTGAATATGGGTTTCAATGCAGTTTCAATGAATGTGAGTTTCAAGAACAAAGAATTTTACTGTTAATGCCATGTCTGTTTTCATTGTGAGACTGTATTGTTTTGTTTAGCAAATGTCTATCAGTGTTTCTGCTATGAAATTTGAAATAAAAGTTTTAAATGAAATCTAAATATCTGTAATAATAGTAGAAGTAAAGAAGAAAATAATGTGCACACTGCGAGGTTTGAACAAAGTTTATGGGGAGAAATAGCCAAGTAATAGGACACTGTAATGGCTACGGGGGTGAGTGCGATATGTGCGTGTGTGTGTGTGTGTGTGTGTGTGTGTGTGTGTGTGTGTGTGTGTGTGTGTGTGTGTGTGTGTGTGTGTGTGCGCGCGTGTGAGTGGGGGAGATCCAGATTCATTAGCCTCCCGAGGGCTGCATTTCTTCCCCTTGCATGCGTGTGTGTGTACATGCATGAAAATCTGGTACAGAATTGGAGGAAACTTGGAAGGAACTACAGAGAAGATCAAAGAGAACTGGGGTTACTTTTAAAATTAACAGCGTCCTTCTAGTTATTCAGTAGTACAATGTAGTAGAGAGTTTTGCAGTGGAAATGTTTGTTTTTATTTAACTAAACCAAGTAAACTGGATTAATCACAGCAAGTAATTCAACCAGGGCATTGTCGACTACTGGACTGAAGGTAAGCATTTTTTTTTATAATGTGACTATAACCTGTTTTTCTTTCTTACTTTTGGAGAGTGGGAGGAATGGTGGCTAAGCTAGTGTGTGTGTGTGCGTGTGCGTGCGTGTGTGTGTGTGTGTGTGTGTGTGTGTGTGTGTGTGTGTGTGTGTGTGTGCGCAGCAAATGTGTGTGTGTGTGTGTGTGTGTGTGTGTGTGTGTGTTTGTATTTGTTTAAATATTTTGAAACTGGATATTTATGTTTTTTTTTTTCTTTTTTCCATTGTACACTTCTGCCCTCTTTTTGTTTTGGTAGGTAGCTAGCTGGGCTGTGGATTAAAGTAACTTGCCCTTTCACTAGCTCAGCTTAAATTCTGCCATTAAGGCTGGCATGTGAATATTTGTGTCAATAAACTGGAATATTTTTATCCTTTTTTGGGGGGGAAAGGTTAGCTAGCTGTGCTGTGGCTGAATGTAACTTACCATTTTCACTTGGTAGGTTTGAATTTCACTCTTAAGGTGCATTTGTGTGAATAAATCTGAATATTTATGCTTTTTGGTAGGGGGTTGGCAGTAACTTTGTCCTTTCTATATTATTTTAAAGACTGGCTACTGTGCATTTGGGTGAAATTAATTAAATTTTTTTGGGTGGGGATGACTACCTGTGCTTTCAAACTTTATCCTCTTCATTTGTTCAGCTTAAAGTCTGGTATTACTTGGGGCTGGCTAGTGTGCCTTTGTGCAAAATAAATTGGAATATTTATGTTTTTTTATTTCTTGGAAGGGGTGGCTAGCTGTGTTGCTGATGAAATAAGTGGTGCTCAGGTTAAAATCTGGCATTAATGACTATTATACATTTGTGTGAAATAAATTGGAATATTGTATGAAACACATTTGAAACTGTTCCCACTTTTACAGAATGTTCTTGCATTTGTCTAATATGTTTGGCCTGCAAGTTTCTCTCATGTTGTTTGCTTAGCTTATCATCTGCCTTTATATGATTAGTGTGCATCTGCATAAAATATGTTGCAATCTTTACTGTCTTTCTCTCTCTCTCTATGGGTGCTGTATTTGTAAAATCAAGTTGAAACTCTTCCTGATTTTGCAGAATGTTCCAAAGTTTGCTTCATATTGATATGTTCCTAATAGAATTTGGGATCAACTGTCCACATAAGTTATCAAATCCAGAACTAATGGGACAGCTCTTAGGGGTGTGTTGTCAATGTCATACTCAACTTTCCAAAGAAGACGATTATGCATTTTTTTGACATTTAGCTTTAGTCCATGATTCTGGTACTAGTTATTTGTTTGGGACAAGCCTTCCTGTAGGATGGCTGACTCCTTTGGGGATTTGATCACTGTTCATAGCTTGCTCCTTGATGACCATTATTTTGTTTCATTTCATGATTATTACTAAAATCAACTGTCATAGAGGAGGACGTGTTAAGAAATCTCCTTGGGGGGGGGGATGTTAAAAAATTCTTCTCTGGGTGTCAAATATTCTAGGTACACCACTGAGTCGGACTAAATTTGACCTGTTTTTCTTTGCACATTTCAGAATGTCACTTTAATAGCAAAAATTAACATTTCAGGAATGATCTTTGTATTCAGGTATGTGACTTGCAGTCCAAGATAGAGGTTGTATTTTGCCTAATTTCACTGCGGTAGTTCTGTTGTGATAATTTGAAAATGTAATTGCTGCATTCCTTGTGCTAAAGTAATTGTAAGAAGAAAGTAGAATTGTGTTTAATTTAATAGTTAAAGGCTCAGAGCGCAGGAATGACAGGTGCTGAAATACATTATGTGCACCTGGGAGTAGAGAGAGTAAGCAAATGAAATTACAGGGAAAGTAGGATGGGAAGTGGTAAGGAGTGTGTGTGTGTGTGTGTGTGTGTGTGTGTGTGTGTGTGTGTGTGTGTGTGTGTGTGAGGGGGAGAGCACGTCTATGTTTGTGTGCCTATTTGTACTCAGAATCCATTGTAAACAGAGTTAGTTTCTTTGCCTTACACTCAACTGAATACTGGGATAGATATGGCTCCCATGTGATAATGGACTAGCTAAAAGATGTAACACAAGCATGAATTACTGAATGAATAGAGGAAGACATAGTTAAGCTACAAGATAGAGTTATTGGGAGTTGTCGTCAACTAAAACTGCGCATAGAGGAATAAGATAAGATAGATAAGAAACAAGACTGAATTTATAGGGGAATCTCACCCAGGTAGTTACTGTGCTGCATGATTTTGCTTTTCAATCATGGGTTTCCTCTCCCTGATGTCATTGTATAGAGGCAGAGAGAGAACCCTGTGATAAGAGCGACACTTATTGTGGTTTTGTCTCCCCACCCACTTATAGCAGTGCTGCAATTTCCAGCTTTTGACTTTGAGCATCATCCTGTATTTTTCATTACTTTGTTTCCTTTGATTTTGATTAGTGGCCATTTTGGTTGCAGCATTTTAAGAAACATTTGAATGTCGTCCTTGAAAATGCAGATGAGTCGTTGCTATTTTCAGCAACTGTAGTTCCGTGACCAAATGTAAGAAATCTAGCCCCGGTGATCAATAGGCATTACTTAGACTAAGTTAGCTTGCTTTGCACTCACTTTTTCAACACTGTAGTTAGGGATTTTGTTGTTAATCATCCCTCCTAGAATTCATTGACTTGTCTCAACGAAACCCAGTATATATTGCAAAAATGTTGCAACAAACTCCACAAGAAGACAATGTGCATTTTTACAAATAATGCAGTACAGGAAAAAATGCAAACTTTAATACTAGGGGACAAGCACTGGCATGTGCAGGATTTAATTCACAACTCCTCATGTTATCATTGCAACAAACAAACTGCTAAAACCCCAAGGAGAAAGACAACATTAGATTATAACTGAGGTTTGAGTGGAAAGACCTTGTAAATGTAGTTTACAGGTTGAAAGAACAAGATTTTGGATGGTTTGGTGTGGCATTTGTAATTTTGATATGACAGAGAAATCCACAATGGCAGAAACCAGGGAGAATTTAATTGAGGATATTAAAAAATCAGTTACCATTGGAGATGATTACACAACTAAAGCATACCACTAGAGCAGATTAACAGGACTTAAGGCTACTACCTTGAAACATGATCAGCAACTAGAAAGTATTCAACAAAGATCATATCAACAACAACAAAATCTGAAAGAGAAGAGACTGGTGTTAAGTGTGAATTCAAAGCATGTCACAGAGTTTTCATACATGTGCTACAAATGAAAGGTAAAATAGATAACCTAGAAAACAGAGCTTGTAGAAATAATCTTAGCATCCTTGAGAGGGTGGAGGGACTTATAGCATGATGTTTTATATCCAGAAAAAAGCAAATTTTGTTAGAAACTGAGCACCTATCTGTTAAAGAAAGGGTACACGTGGTTTAATCCAGGAAAATGAATACATTATATCCAATACATTTTATTTTTAAAGCTTAGATTTCAATGATTGAGAAGGTATCCTGAAGAAAATCAGAGCTGATCATATAGTGAGGACAGCCACAGATTATAGTGCAGTCTTTATCAGGAGTTAAATTAACTACCCTATTTAAAGTAAAACAAAACTTTTGAAATGCCTAAGTTATCTAATACCGCACTTGAGTGAGTTAAATAATGCTGACTATGGATATAATAAATAACTATTGCACTTACATTGAATATATGTAACTATGTATTGTACAAATAAATAAAAATTGACTTACGTGTCCAGACCCCTGAACTAGTGCCCGAGTTCAGGAGTCTAACCACTGTAAGATAGAAACTGTTACTGAATCTTGTAGTCCTGCAGAGGATGCTGCAATATCTCCTGCCCAGTGCCAGATGCTTAAACAGTCCATGCGCAGGATGCATGTTGTCCTGTATTATTTTGGTGGCCTTCCAGATGCTTCTTGCAGAATAAATATGTATTGATGTAAGACTGGAACCTGTTACCTTCTCTGCAACCCTCAGCACTCTTTGTAGCACATTCCTTTCTGTAACTGTGCAGCTTCCAAACCACACTGTGAAGTTGCAGGTGAGGATGCTCTCTATTACATCTCTATAGACGGCGGACAGAATATGAGGAGGAAGCTTAGCTTTTTCAGCCTTCTTAAAAAGTGGGAGGCATTAGTGCTCTTTCTTGACCAGTTGGCCGGTGTTTCCCAACCACGAGAGATCCTCCAATATGTGTACACCCAGGAATTTCATATTCTTAACCTGCTACACACTCTCAGGATTGATCCTAAGCATTGAATGGCTTGTTCTCCTATTCCTGAAGTTGATGATAATCTCTTTGGTCTTATTTACATTCAGGTCAAGGTTGTTCATCTCGCACCAACTCATTATAGATGCCACCTCCTCTCTGTACGCTCCTTCATCCTCCTTTGTGATGACCCCCATGACGGCAAACTTGATGATATGGTATATGGTTCATATAGCCTAGTGTGAAATGATGATACCACTCATTGTGGTATCTGTTCACTGTTTCATGGAATATCAAGCAATAAATATCAAAAACAAAGATTGTTTATGTAGAGTACGAAATCTGTAACCAATTTTACCCTGTGGTATTCCAGGAAACTCTCATACTCATTTATTTTCTTAGATTACTGCTAAATTATTATTTCACACAAAACAATTCTGACCCTCTTACTCTATTTATACTGGTATCACTGACCAAAATAATGATCTACATGCTTTTTCTTTAGATATCATAGTTTTCAAATGTGAATCATATTCTTACCAACATTTTTTTTCTAAATCAATCAGGTATAGTATATCAGTCTTAGATTTGCACATGCAGCTGACTTCTTCTTTGAGTAAAAAACATGTCTGTTTTTTTTTCAGAGCAGTTTTTCTCTTCTTTCTAACATTCATTGCTACTTCATCAAACATTTGCATACTAGGATCTCTCTCAGTATATTCCAGAAACTTAAAATCAAAAATCCAGGAAGGTGAGCCCAGAAATAGAAGATTTTATCCACCACAGACATTATCAGAACAACTATACTCCTTAATTAACTAGCCATTTCTATACTAAAGGCCCCTAATAATAATAAATTAACACTTAAAGAACCATTATTCAAACATGTGAAGACCAATAAAATCAAGGAATCATTTAAAGTAACCACCCTTCTTTTAAACAAATATAATTTTTTCTAAAACATATATCTAAAAATTAAGAAACTATTTATGCTCTTTTAATCTTTTGTCCTTTAAAAAACATTTAATATTGACAGAAATATTTAATTCAGGTGGTGTGTCAGACCCCATTTTCAATTGCCATAATGTCTCTCCCTGTTCAACTTTGTTTCTATAATTCCCCCCTTCTAAGATCTTTTGGCACCTGTTCTAACACTGCAAATAAAAATTTTGTGTTGTCTTTGCATACCAATTTATGTTTATATAGATTATTAGTAGTAGTATTTTATTCTTTATTGAATAAAGATGTTCTTTAATTTATTTTTGTAAACTTCTCACAGACATTCCTATATAAAAATAGCCACATTCTAAACATGCTGCAATATAGAATATTCTTTCAGTTTTGCAGTTGTATACCTGGGGATGGGTAAAGTCCTATATAAATATTACTCAGGGTTTCTAAAAGCCCTTCCAAGATGTACCTGCATATGGAACAACCTCCACACTTATACATACCCTTAGTTTTGTTTGACTCCACCCTCATAGATAAAATTTTACTAGAATCATTCTGCAATAATATCTTTACATTATAATTATTTTATAAACACATTTAGGGGAACTACCTACCACTTTAATCAAATCAGCATTCCCATCAATTATTTTCCAATTTTTTTATATATTAGAATAAATATTTTTGTTGTCTATGGTCATATTGAAACAACAGGTCACAGTGTGATCTGTAATTCTTTGTTTATTGCTATTATTACTTAAAGGTCTGATTAGAATTAATAAACTGTACACGGATATAAAAAGTTTACACACCCCTGTTAAAATGCCATGTTTTTGTGATATAAAAAAATGAGACCACGATAAATCATTTCAAAACTTTTCCCACCTTTAGTATGACCTATAACCTGTACAATTTAATTGAAAAACAAACAAATCTGTTAGGGGGAAAATATCAAAAATAAAAAACATACACTAATCTGGTTGCATAAGTGTGCACACCCTTAAACTAACACTTTGTTGAAGCACCTTTTGATTTAATGACAGCATTCACTCTTCTTGG
Source organism: Protopterus annectens (assembly GCF_019279795.1). NCBI lineage: Eukaryota > Metazoa > Chordata > Ceratodontiformes > Protopteridae > Protopterus > Protopterus annectens. Next base: position 843,721,791 of record NC_056735.1, on the reverse strand, counting down.
GTAGGAGTCTATCAGCATGTCATTAGCATATGTTACCATAACAGTAGATGTTTGAATGGTCACTGCTGCAGTAGCTACTCCCTTCCTCCCTCTCCCTTCCCTCCACTTTCCCTGTTTTTTTTTTATATTTTTATGCCAGTGTGTAGTGGACATTTATTATTATTAGTTTCCTAGCATTGTTCTTCTCAGGGCTTTAGTCTCCCTCTTTCTGTTGGCATGAAAACTCTGAAGGGCTTGGTGGCCAAGTCTAATTTTTAGTCATTTCAACTTGAGCTCACTAATGGTTTGGGCACACAGAAGGTGCACTTAAGCTTTGGAAGTTGGTCAGTGATTATGTCTATGGCAGGACATAACCCATATAGATTAGACTACTACAGCAGTGATCATTTGAATATTTACTGTTATGGTAAGTTTGGTTACACAACTGTACCTTATCAATAATATTAATTTTACCATTCCACAATCAATTGTCTTGCCTATCTCTGTAATAACTCTCTGAAGCATGTTAGTTGTGGAACAAAGCATGAAGATGAATCCTGGGAAATCTCTATCATGCCACAAGTGAATTAAAACTACATAGCTTGGATCACTCTTTATCAAGCTTAACTTGATAAAATACCAAATTAAGTTCAAGCAATGAAAAAATACTATAATCCTGTAATGGCAGACACCATTTCTTCAATTGTATGAAGGGAAAATTATTTTGCTTTATACCTTTTTGAAGCTGTCACTCTTTGTAGTATATTCATGTTTCAATGCATTTTATTCCTCATTATACTTTCTCATGTTAATTCTACAAAGGAATTTGAAAAGAATAAATAAAAAGGGAGAAGAACACGTCTGATTTTTATTTAATTTCAATGCTCACTCAGCTTTTCTCTACAACCACACCCACAAAATAAGATATTCAGCAATGATTTCCATACAACAGTAAACTATAAACAAAAACAACTTACTTCTTTAGAAGAGCAACTTCTTAACATAAATTGTCATTTTACTACTACATTAGCATGTACACATTTTCAGTGTAAGGTGTTCCACCTATAAGCTTTAGTTGGCAACTTGTTGTTGTAGGACATACAAAAGTCCTAGTGATACATATAGCATAAAAATATAGTCATCCATGCATGAGTTTATGTTGTAATGCATTGTGGGCTCAATCTTTCATGATGTTATTGAAAAGATGGCAGCTCCAAGAAAATTTTTGGGGGCCATCCTTTTCAGTAAAAGAAAATGGAAAAATAACACCATTTTTTGCATGAGAAAATGCATTCTGCTAATTGTATGGTATGGAGATTATTCGGGTCTATGTTAAATCATTGAAATCTTAAAAAATGTGAACAATGATTTATTGAACCCATGTAAGTGTAAGAAGTGTCAGATAAAGTGATGTTTATGAAGCTGGAAATTGATGGTGTAATGATGAATGTTGTTAGTGCATATGCTCCACATGTTGGGTCTGCGATGGATGAGAAAGAAAAATTTTGGAGTGAGTTGGATGAACTGGTGATGATTTTACCCAAGGGTGAGAGACTGGTGTTTGGAGCAGATTTCAATGGGCATGTTGGTGAAGGGAACAGAGGGGGTGAGGAAGTGATGGGTAGGTATGGTGTTAAGCAAAGGAATGCAGAAGGTCAGATGATAGTGGATTTTGCAAAAAGGATGGACATGGCTGTGATGAATACGCATTGTAACAATAGGGAGGAGCATAGGGTGACGTACAAGAGTGGAGGAAGATGAACACATGTAGATTATATCTTATGTATAAGGGCCAGTCTGAAGGAGATTGGAGACTGTAAAGTGGTGGCAGGGGAAAGTGTAGTTAGGCAGCATAGGATGGTGGTTTGTAGGATGACATTGGTGATCAAGAAGATTAGGATGAGTGTGAGGGCAGCACCGAGGATCAAATGGTGGAAATTGAAAAAGGGTAATTGTGAGGTGATGTTCAGGGAAGAGTTAAGACAGGCACTGGGTGGCAGTGAAGAGTTACCGAATAGCTGGGTAACTACAGCAGAGCTAGAAAGGTGCTTGGTGTGACATCTGAAAAGGGGAAGGAGGACAAGGAGACCTGATGGTGGAATGAAAAAGTACAGGAGAGTATACAGAGAAAGAGGTTGGTGAAGAAGAAGTGGGATTGTCAGAGGGATGAAGAAAGTAGACAAGAGTATAAGGAGATGAGGTGCATGGCAAAGAGAGAGGTGGCAAAGGCTAAGGATAAGGCATATGAAGAGTTGTATAAAAGTTGGACATGAAGGAGGGAGAAAAGGACCTGTACCGATTGGCAAGACAGAGGGACCGAGCTAGTAAAGATGTGCAGCAGGTAAGGGTGATAAAGGATAATGAGAGAAACGTTCTCACAAGCGAGGAGAGTGTGTTGAGCGGATGGAAAGAGTACTTTGAGGAGCTGATGAATGAAGAGAATGAGAGGGAGAGAAGGTTGGATGATGTGTGGATAGTGAATCATGAAGTGCAGTGGATTAGCAAGGAGGAAGTAAGGTTAGCTATGAAGAGGATGAAGAACGGAAAGACTGTTTGTCCAGATGACATACCTGTGGAAGCATGGAGGTGTTTAGGTGAAATGGCAGTGGAGTTTTTAACTAGATTGTTTAATGAAATCTTGGAAAGTGAGAGGATGCCTGAGGAATGGAGAAAAAGTGTTTTGGTACCAATTTTTAAGAATAAAGGTAATGTGCAGAGCTGTAGTAACTACAGAGGGATTAAACTGATCAGTCACAGCATGAAGTTATGGGAAAGAGTAGTGGAAGCTAGGTTAAGAAGGGAGGTGATGATTAGTGATCAGCAGTATGGTTTCATGCCAGGAAAGAGCACTACAGATGCGATGTTTGCTCTGAGAGTGTTGATGGAGAAGTACAGAGAAGGTCAGAAGGAGTTGCATTGTGTCTTTGTGGATTCAAAAGAGAAAGCATGTAACATGGGTGCCTAGAGAAGAGTTGTGATATTGTATGAGGACGTCAGGAGTGTCAGATAAGTATGTAAGAGTGGTACAGGATATATACAAGAGTAGTGTGACAGTGATGAGGTCTGCGGTGGGAGTGACTGATGTGTTTAAGGTGGAGGTGGGATTACATCAAGGATCATCTCTGAGCCCTTTCTTATTTGCAATGGTAATGGACAGGTTGACAGATGAGATCAGACAAGAGTCCCCTTGGACTATGATGTTTGCAGATGACATTGTGATCTGTAGTGAGAGTAGGGAACAGGTGGAGGAGACCCTGGAGAGGTGGAGATATGCTCTAGAGAGAAGAGGAATGAAGATCAGTGGGACTAAGACCGAATATATGTATGTGAATGAGAGGGAGGATAGAGGAATGGTGATGATGCAGGGAGTAGAGGTGGCAAAGGTGGATGAGTTTAAATACTTGCGATCAACAGTTCAGAGTAATGGTGAGTATGGAAGAGAGAGCTGAAGAAGAGAGTACAGGCAGGATGGAGTGGGTGGAGAAGAGTGTCAGGAGTGATTTGTGACAGACGAGTACCAGTAAGAGTGAAAGGGAAGGTCTACAAGAGGGTAGTGAGACCAGCTATGTTATATGGGTTAAAGACAGTGGCATTGACAAAAAGGCAGGAGTCAGAGCTTGACGTGGCAGAGCTGAAGATGTTAAGATTTGCACTGGGTGTGACGAGAATGGGCAGGATTAAGAATAAGTATATTAGAGGGTCAGCCCAGGTTGGAAGGTTTGGAGACAAAGCCAGAGAGGCAAGATTACATTGGTTTGGACATGTGCTGAGGGAGGATGCAGAGTATATTGGGAAAAGATGCTAAGGATGAAGCTGCCAGGCAACAGGAAAAGAAGAAGGCCTAAGATAAGGTTTATGGATGTGGTGAGAGAGGATATGCAGGTGGTTGGTGTGACAGAGCAAGCTGCGGAGGACAGGAAGAAATGGAAACAGTTGATCTGCTGTGGTGACCCCTAACAGGAGCAGCCAAAAGTAGAAGAAGAAGATTTACTGAATTTTACATACATACTTTATCTTCCTATTGATTTTAGATACTCAAATAACAGGACATTTAATTTCATCACGCACAGTGTATCAACCTCATATATCTCAGGCATTTCATCTTTCTAATGATTTATTTTTACTCTATTTTACAAATCTTCAGTTTCTCTTTTTTATTGGTAACTCTGCTCACTTGTATCTGAGATGTAAGTTCTTTTGACCTTTTGATCACTTTATTTAGTTTTAAATCTGAATGTTTCAAAAATCGTTCCCATATGTGATCATTTTAGTACTGTAGAATTTTGTTTCATTCTAATGAATCGTGTAACTATTAAAACCTAAGCCTAGCTTATTTTTTTAATTTACACACACACACACACACACACACACACACACACACACACACACACACACACACACACACACACACACACACACACGCACACAAACACACACACACACACACACACACACACATATATATATATATATATATATATATATAGATATATATATATATATAATTTGTTGAACGTGGCTTGTGCACAATTCAGTTGTGCGGGAGTCGGAATGCAGAAAACCATTAGGGAAATGGTTGCAGTGTCAACTCCGGAAGACCAAAGACCAGGACAGTGGGGATAAAGAGATTTACCCTTTTACACACTGTAGTGCAATCTCGGAGTTGGAATATAAGTGGCAGGGCTTGTGGGGGGCTACAAAAAATGACTGCAGTGCATTGAAGTTTGGACACCAGAGTGCAGGAGTTGAATTTGACTTTGAATGCTTTGGTGTTTGATCTTTAATGCTGTTTACTATTGTGAACATTGAACATGTAAACCGCATTTTGATATATTTATGCTATGATGTTCAATGTTTCAATAGTAAACCATATATATATATATATATATATATATATATATATATATATATATATATATATATATATGTAAAAAACATATTTTCTAAACTGAAAATGATTCAGTATTTTTGTTTCATAACTATAGTGTCCTCTTACCCTTATTAAAACTGAAATATATTATAAACCTTCCAGACTTTTTCCTCTGAAACATTTAAATATGTAATACCTCAGACATTTTCAGGTTTGTAGATCTCACAGTCAAGAACAGACTGAATTTCTAAGTCCAGAATTTGCAGCTCTCATAGTGAGAGGCTTCTTGGTGGTTGTAGCTGTACCTATTTCTGGCAAAAAAAAAAAAAAAAACATTGAAACAACTTGATTATTTTATATCTTACACATGCAATAACTGGCATTTACAACTAAGAAGGATGAAACATAAGATTGCATGCTGCCACTTCCGCTTTGATACTACACACTACTGTACAGAAATCAGATCACATGATATATAAGTATCAAAACCAAATGAGAAAAAGTTAACACGGACATATTATTCAGTAAAAATTGTAAGAAAGACATCATATTAGAGTCTACATTTTACAATACCTTTAACCTCCCCCAGTGGAGGCCATTGGGATATATGCAAATGACCCATTAAGCATATACCAGGGTTTCAGCTACATAGTTTCAGAATGCTCAATACTTTTTACTTTTTCGTTTTTATTTTTAAAGTATATTGGTTACATTTTGAAGCACTTTCATTTTACAATTAATTTAATTTCCAGTTATACTCCTCATATTACAGTTGCAAAGGGTTCTGCAAAAAATGAAGATTATACTGGGTTGCTAATTTATTTAGGGTCTATATTATTTCTTTGACAGCTTAGGTTGTTGAATGCTCAATGAACGACACCTAAGCGTCAAAGTTTCAAAATTGCGAATGGCTATATAAGCAAATTCTTTCCTCAGGAAAGAATTTGCTTGTCCATTATTGGGGATTTGCCCTTTCCCCAATGTTTATAGGTTCATAGGTAGGTGCTAGGCTATCACCCCTGGGGCCTATATAGGCCTAGCCAAAAAGGTTCCCTGGCTTTCGCCACCCAAGTAAATTATTTTCCTGTGCCCCTGTCAAGCTGTGCTGCAGAAGTGATCCCCAGGGTGAATTTTCTATTTCCCATCCAGTCGTCAAGATATTTCTTAAACAGGGCCAATGAGGAGCTTTGCTTGACATGAATGGGTAGTTTGTTACAGAGTATGGGAAGTCTCTTGGACGGGAATTTATCCCTCCAGCATGTTCTGTTTATTGTGGTGACAAGGTTTAGGTCCCTGGAGCATGTGGTTCAGAAAGATTGGGATTTCTTTAAGTGTAGCACGTCCAATAGCTCTGGGTTTGACATAGCTTTGTATGTTAGGCAGAGATCGCCTTTGAGTAGGTGATATGCGATGGAGTAGAGCTGGAGATTTTTGAGACGGTCTGCGTATGGCATCTGTTTGAGGCCAGTAATCCTCTTAGTGAGGTATTTCCTTGGCCTTTCCAATTGTTGTACGTGTCTTGTGAGATACATGCCAAATGGGGCATTGTACTCTATAATGGGTATGATGAGGGATGACTAGAGAGGAACAATGACCTCCTTTTTTTGTAGAGGAGAATCCTTTTGTTATGAAGTGTGCATGTAGAAGGATTTCTTGACTACTGTGGTGATGTGGTTATCAAAGGAGAGACTACTGTCCACCTGTGTCCCGAGGTCTCTTATCACACTTTCAGTGTTTAGTGAGCTACTGCCTATGTGGTATTTCATGGGCACTGAGTTTTTCCCAAAGGGGATAAGAATACACTTCTTGGCATTGAGCTTGAGGCCATAACTTGGACACCGAGCATCTGTCTCTGTGAGGCCCTTTTGTAGAATGTCTAAATCATTAGGTGATTCTATTATAACTCCTAGTTTGCAGTCTTCTGCGATCTTTGTTAGCCAAAGACCTTCTGTGTTGGCTTGCACTTCAAAGAAGTAGATGCCAAACAGGAGAGGACCCAGGACCAAACCCTATGGCACTCTACTTGTCACTGGTCTGAAGTCGGACAAGGATTCGGGTACTTTTACTGTGTGGGTTCTGTCAGTGAGCCAGTTGGCCACCCATCTTGTGACATTGGGATTTATGCCCAGTTTAGTGAGTTTATCTATAATTCCAGAGTGGGGGATGGTACTGAAAGCCTTGGCGAGGTCAAGATAGACTGTGTGCACTACCTTGCCCTCATCTATGGCTCTAGTGACTGCTTCAAAGAAGTCAATCAGGTTTGGTAGAGCAGTCTTGGTGTTGGTATATTTAGTTAGGGGGGGTGTAGGGGGCACAGTTGAAAAGTTAATTTTATTTCCGGGTGGCCTAGCAAATTCTTTCCCGAGGAAAGAATTTGCGTATATGGCCATTTGCTATTTTGAAACGTTGACGCTTAGGTGCTGATCATTAAGCATTTGAAAACCTAAGCTGTCGAAGAAATAATATAGGCCCTTTATTTATGTTCATTTTTTACTCAGGTTTTCTGTAAATCAGCACCCACAAAATAATGTCATGTTAGGCATTGGACAATAATTTACATATGACTGAAAAGCATTATGGGAAATCAAACCAAGTTACCTCTTTTGTGGAAATGCTGCTTAATTTCATAGTGGTTTCACCACACTATCATTACTATGCTGTACTTCCATGAACTAGTTGATGCCTTGTTTTTCGATGCATAAAGGAAGTAACTCCTCTTGATGCATTTTGTAAGGAATTACAGTTCAAATTACAGTGGTCTATACATTAATTTAGGTAGTGAACCATTATGGGTTTAGTCTTTCAAAATGTCATGGCAGGGGTTTGCAGCACTGAGAAAAAACCCAGGGACCTGTCCTTATTAACAAAATAAAATACAAAAACATGACACTTTTTCTATCAAAAACTGCACAATTTGGCACTGTATATGATAAAAAGGATATACCCACCTCCAAAGGTTTGTTACTAAAAATTGCTCCAGAACATGACTGATACACTTTGAGTCTTTATGGGCACATTCAGGCCAATTAATCTAAACCCCATTATCTGTAGACATAGCATGTTTCACCCTTTCTTGAGATTGTCAGTAGAGCATAAATGGCTATGGCAGAGACTAAAGGCACCAAAGCACCAATATTTAAATGATTTACAACCTATATAATAGGGAAACACCCATATGATTATGGCAGTCTAAATGTACATTTAAAAACCTCTGTTAAAATTACAGTTTCTCAGTCATTGTTTCTCTGTCAACTTAGCATAAGTGTAAATCAAGCTAGAGAAAGGTTTTCTGATTACAGCCCATTTCATCCAATGGTCTTCCAAAGTTGTAGTAACAAGTAGTTTGCATTTGTTTTTTTTTTTTGTTTTTTCCTTCACTCTGTTATCTGCCAGTCTATATGTCTATTCTTCTGCCTCTGATTTCATACATCGCATTCTAAGCACAGTAGTCATATGGCTACCAGGTTTTTAAAATACATAGAATCATTTTAACACTTTTCTAATTTATGTTTTATTCTCATTTAATTCCTTTCCTCTTCCCCTTTCTCTTACTCTGTATTTTTTGCAAATGTATACACTGTAAGATGCAATTATCTTTCCCACTCTTAAAATGCATATTTATGCATGTGTGACACATGCAACAAGTGGAATACCCACTTACTAAAAGGCTACAGGGCCTAATCAACATGACCTACATGGACTGACTCAAAACTCTGTCACTATACTCAGTATCCTACTGACTGCTAAGATGTGACCTGTGTCTGGCATACAAAACATCTTCCAACCCATTACTGATGGATTTACTACACATCAGCAAGTCAAATGTCATCAGAAATTCTTGGTCTAGGGATCTAAATATCTTCTGCAATATCAACAGAACAGAAGATTTGAGGGACAGGTATATCTTACAGAGGATACCAATGTTGTGGAATAGACTCCCCACCCACATAAAACAGAGTTCATCCCTGTCCATTTCCAAGCACAGCTTTGATTTATGGATGGGAAACAAAAAGTGTACCACAGGATTGACCCTTTTACTACTAATGGTCAGAGGCAACTCCTAATTGCTTTATCCCATGCATAAGTCCCCTCAAATTATCTATGGTATGATCCCAGTTTTTATCAAACTTGGAAATAGATAAGACCACTCTATAATCAAATGGGATAGGTTACTTCTAGCAAAGACAGTGAAACTTGCTAGGCTTAGAATGACCCTCAAGGTTAGCTAGCCTAGTACTTATTTATGAACCTATAAAACAGGTAATAATCAAATATTCCCACTATTATTCCAATTGTAAAATTACAGTTTATTTATCAGGGAGTCACTATGCAATGAGGTTCATAGCAAATTATACTGCATAGCAGAGGATGTGTACTGTAATGACTAACTTGTTAATAAATCCCATACTACAATTTTTCTTCAGTTTTTTGTATCTTTCTCATGTGTAGTTGAGTTATAACTCTTATTCTACTCCAAACCAAAGCATTCTTCATCAGGTATGCCCTTATAATTTCCTTATGAACTATAATATTTGCTCCCACCCTAAACCTTACCATCAAGCCTCCCCATTAACTCATCCATTACCACTGGAGAAGGAGCTCTGTAGCCCAGTGATGCCCCATAGAGTGATTTCAAAATAAGTACAGTGGTCTTGTCATCTTTAGAGTTATGGATTTCCATCACAGACCTACTGTTACCCCCAGCACATGCCTCGCTAGCATTCCATATGATTTTATTGGGTGACATAAGTCTACAGTACCCTCTTAAAAGAAGAAAAAACCTTTGTTGGCTCACTGGTCTCCAATGAGGAGTTCAGTCAGAGCAGACATTTTTGGGCATTGGTTCCCATCCTTTCACTTGGGGGGATGCAAGCAAGATCATGTTTTTCATTCTTCTCCTGCTTCATTTTCGCCCTTCCTACACTGGAACTCTGACTGATCCCACACTGTCTTGGCAAAGTCAGGGCTATTCCCATTTTTGCTATAGAGCTGCTAAAATGTGGTATGTCCTGATGAAAAAGTATAAACAATAAACTAAAAAAGTGGGCAGAACAGCAGCAAATTTATTAAAACATTAAACTCTTTCATCCTACCAAAAACAAATGACTTTATCAGAATAAAAGTATATCATTAGAAACACACAGAATATAACAAAAATGTCAAATGACTAATCACATAACTTAAATAGTAATAGTAAATGAACAGTAAATTGTTAAATCATCACTGTAAATAAAATACTATATATGCATATGAATCCACTAGTGTTCTTATGTCTTTTTGAACTGCATTGTTTTAAAAAAAATACTTTATACTTATAGTATCATTTAACCCAGGACATTTATCTACCTTCAGACTATTCTGCCAAACTACCTCATTTATCTCATCTCTTTTTATAGTCACCTTCCATTTAGTCTGTATTGTCATAATCTAAGAAAAAAAAGAATAAAACTTATTATAGCCCTCACACATATTAGTGTGTTTATATAATGACTTATTTTCATTTTTTACTTTTATAGCATACATATGCTCTTAAAATTCTCTTAAAAAACTTCTTTGTAGTTCTACCTACATAAAATGCATCACGTGATGACTGCAATACAAAGTAAACTACATGTTTCAATGCACAGGTATAATGCATGTTTGCCTGAATAGTCCTTTTCATATGACTTAGATCAACAAATGTTCCTTCCAAAATAAACCTACAGACATTTCATTATCCATATTTGGACATTCCATTAATTTTACTGCTTTGTGACATTGTAACTATAGTTGAACAAAACAAGAAAGAGCCAGCATACAGTGACCTGAAAACCTTTATTGGTTAAAAAACCATAAGAAACAACAAAAATTACAGACCGGTTTCGGTTTGGTTGAATTAGCCAAATTTGTCCTTACAAGTAACGTCTTCTTTTATCAAAACAAATGTTATTGGCAAACGAAGGGTACCGTGATGGGGGCCTCATTTGCCCCTATTTATGTGGACTTATTTATGGCTTATGTAGAACAACAGATTATATATGATTGCCATAACAATTCTCTTTTTGAATACATTGACATCTGGAGACGTTACTTGGATGATTGTTGGATGGTATGGAAAGGTGATATACTTGGTTTACATGAATTCATATCTTATCTTAACAACAACATTTGGGGTCTACAGTTTACTGTTCATTATGATAAGAATACCATCACTTTTTTAGATGTTTCCATTATCAGACTACCTGACCATACTTTAAGCACAGAAGTACATAGAAAGCATCCTGAGTACAACACCATTCTCCATGCTTCTAGTTTCCATCCGCCACATGTTGCACGTAACATTCCCAAATCACAATTTATTCGGATGAAACGCATTTGTTCTCAAGATTCTTCATTCCAATCACAGCGAAAGGATCTTACTGACAGGTTTAGATCGAGGGGCTATGGCATGGGTTACGTTTCCAGTGCCAGTAATCTGGTCAATTCCTTAGATAGGCAGAATTTATTGAGATATAACGTACATACCAGAACAAATTCTGCACCATTCAGGTTTATTACTACTTATGCTAGGAATTCTGACCAGTTAATACAGAGTGTGAACAGGCATTGGAACATATTACAATGTGACCATGAAGTAGAAAGTATTATACCTGACAAATGTTTATTTTCATTTCGTAAAGGGAAAAACCTTGGTTCTTGTTTCAACCATTACAAACATGGCTCTATGGATCTGCAACCACAAGTTTTGCAGACCACACTGACAGGTGAACCATTGATAGGTTGTTTTCCATGTGGCCACTGTACCAACTGTGACAGGGTAAACAAATCCAAGCAATTTTCTAGCAGAAATTGCTCATTGGTCTATGATCTTAACTTTTTTGCAAACTGTAGTAGTGACTGGGTGGTATATTTGGCTACATGTCAGTGTGGTTCATTTTATGTTGGCCAAACATCTAGACCATTGAGAATCAGAATATCAGAACACATTAGTAATATCAAAAACAAAAGGGCTAATAATGCATTATACAAACATCATTTGGTTCACCAATCTGCCAAGTTTTCTTTTATGATTATTGATATTATCAAAGGTAACAGATCCAATAAGACAGGGTGGCACTCTATTTTAAATACTAAAGAGAAAAAATGGATTGTGAAACTGGGTGGATTATTCCCACCTGGTTTGAATGATCATTTTTGACACAACCAATGAGATTGTAGATGGGTTTATTTAAGGCTCAACAATTATTTTTTCTGTTTTTACACTGATGAAGGCTGTAATTTGATCCGGCCGAAACCGGTCTGTAATTTTTGTTGTTTCTTATGGTTTTTTAACCAATAAAGGTTTTCAGGTCACTGTATGCTGGCTCTTTCTTGATTTGTTCAAATGGTTCCATTTGAGCCGTGCATTTCCAACCGTGCAGGAGTTCCTTTTTGATTGTAACTATAGTAACATCATTCTGTAAAATGTTCACCAAACTAGTGTTTTTTCTGTATGCCAAATTTGGCTACTGCCTATAATATTACAAATTTGGAATTCCATAATAATACTTTTCAATTGCCAAAGATATCTTTTATGGTTCTACTATCAACTGACATCACTAAACAGAAAGATTTAGTTGTAAGGTTAACTGAAGCACATTTATATGAAATCCCTTGATGTAAAATAGGTAGAAACTTATTTCTACACTTTTGAGAAGTTTCTTTTGCTATATAGTTTAAAAAGTTCACATCATATCCTTTCTCAGCACTGGATATATAATAACATCTTCATCTGTTGTTGAAGTGTATTAGCTGTATTATGAAACAAATGTAAGTCACAAACCATTGGAACTGGACAAACTCACCTTGTCGTATGCAAAACGAAATTCTATAGACCTTGCACTTTATTTTGTTAATAAGGGCAGCCCTCAGATTTTATTTTTTTATTGGAGCTGAAAACCCCTACCACAATAATATGAAAGACTAAACCCACAATGTTTCCTAATATAAACTATTGTATAGGTGGCTGTTGCTAATTGCATCAGTAAGAGTTTCTTACTTCCTACAAAGCAAATTATCAACTAAATCTTGCAGGTGGAACACCTTTCATTGTTGTTGTTTCTTTCATCTTTTCCCGGCTAGGGTTCGCCACAGCAGAACTCTGGTCCACTAAAGATTGGCAGTTGATTTTTACGTGCCGAGTTGCCGGCCCTGATGCACAACCTTCAACGATGGTACGCCCATTCATGCATGTCTCCACACAGAAGATGCTCTAGCTGAGAATCGAACGGGACAACGTCTTGCTGTGGAACACCTTACATTGAAAATGAATATATGTGATAATGTAGTAGCAAAACCAAAAAGTGAGAAGCTTCTCTTCTAAAGAAGTATGTTATTTTGCTTACCCATAATGATTTTTGGTTTATGTAAATTATTGTCCAAGATCTACTATGCCATCATGTTGTTGGTGTGGTTTTATTGAAGAAATGAGTAAATAGTGTAAATAAAAAAATTAAACCACACAATATAATTTGAATTTTTTGCAAACTCACTTGCAGGTTTAACATGAAGGATGTAGTTGGGAATTAAATATATTACAAAACAAACATACTTCAAAATGTGACCAATACCCTTTAAACTGGGCACCCATCTACCTCTGGGAATATTCTTTTTCATATAGTAGGGTAATTAATTTTAAAATATAAATGATTGCCTAGAAATTTTCTCTTCACATAAAAAGTACTTTAAAACATCATCCACTACAATCTAGTTGAATTTGAATGTCTAAAAGTATAATTGGCCTTAACAAATTTCAAAAATGAAGTAGTCATATTTAAATATTCTATAAATGTATCATATTCGGAAAGTATGCCTTTCCAAATGAAAGGAGGCCATCAGAAATATTTTATAGCAAGTTACTTTACCATACAATATGACCTTTGGAAAAAAAATATTTCATCTCATCATCCCAACAGTATATTAATGAAGGAAATTATAGTAGTGCCACCTATTGTAATTTCCCTAGTTTGTTGGTAATACTTAGAGTTAAAAAATAATTATTTTCCAACAATTAATCTATTAAATTACATAATATGTTAATGTCAGTATTTGACAGACTAGTGAAGCATGTGAGGTACTGGCATATGAAATCCAGCTCTTCAACTTGAAGTCATTAATATGAATTAATATTGATAGTAAGCAAAATAATTTCATCACCAATAATTTTGTATGTCTTCAATTTGTCCAGGAAGCTCTACAAATCTTTTACATAGGATAACTTCTGTACAATAGGATTACAATGCTGTCAACTGAAAACATAGGCCTAAATGGAGGTTTAGTCATGTCATATGCAATTTAGAAATACCAAATGATACTCCAAGTTTAGGCATCATGGCACTCAAACAAATATACATATTATAATCAATATAACCATACAGAATTAAATCAGTCAATGCTACAGAGCAAATTATTGTTAGTTTACGTGATTTGACAGTAGTATCTATGGTGCTGCATTCTGTTTACTCAACTAATGTTTGTCCATTTTCCCAAGCCAGAATCCTTAATATCCATGTTGTAATAGATTAAAGTGTATTAATCATGCTCTGGAACAAGTTTAAGTAATACAACTTTGGAAATGGATAACACTAGCTTATTATATCCTATACCAAACCATGCATTGTTTGATAGAAAAAAGTGTCTTGTTTTTGCATTTTATATTGTTGATAAGGATGGTCCCCTGAGTTTGTTTTCTTATAACTGAAAACTCCTGCCATGACATCTTGAAAGACATACCCCATAATTCTTCACCACCTAAATTAATGTATAGGCTACTGTAATTTATACTGTATTTCCATACAACATGCATCAGTAGTTGTTACTTCCTTTATTCCTTGAAAGACAGGGCATCAACTAGTTTTTGCAAGTGGGGCATATCACATTGGAAACTAATATGTGTGATGGTGTAGTGAAACCGCAATGCAGGTAACTTGGTTTGATTACCCATAATGCTTTGTAGCCATCTATAAACTATTGTCTAATCCCTACTGTGATATCCCCACTCTGGGATAGTAATCAAAGAGCCTGAATTCTCACCACTGACACTGGGCAGGTACATTCACTTGGGACAAAAATGGATAGACATGGTATTTCCAGATGCAGCTCTCTGCATCAACCACAATTTATCTTAAGAGCATACAGGGAACACACTCAGCTGGGAGTCTGGGTTTATCTCTCTGTCTCTATCCAGATCCCAGTAAGGGTCCCCACTGGCACAGCTGCAGACTTAAGTCCTCAGCTGAGAGTAGTGTCCAAGCCAAGTCCTCTACCAGTCTCTCTCTGTGAAACCAGTGTTTAATGTCCTTGTCCCAAGCAGCTGACACACACACTCTTTGAGATTTGATCTGTACACACACACACACACACACATACACACTCACATACACACACACACACACACACACACACACACACACACACACACACACACACACACACATACACACACACACACAGCTGGGAAAGGCAGGCACAGGTTTACTAGCTATGCCCCCTTCTATCCAGACTATAAGGTAGTTACTGCCACGAGACACTTCCAACCCAGCTACTTTAAGGCTGTTACAAGGGTATCCAATTATACCGAGTGAAATTAATATTAATACGAATGGTAGTTTTCAGCTGAGTGTCCAAGCCAATTCCTCTACCAGTCTCTCTCTCTGTGAAACCAGTGCTTAATGTCCTTGTCCCAAGTAGCTTACACACACACACTCTTTGAGATTTGATCTGTACACACACACACACACACACACACACACACACACACACACACACACACACATACACACACACGTACACAGCTGGGAAAGGCAGGCACAGGTTTACTAGCTATGCCCCCTTCTGCCCAGACTATAAGGTAGTTACTGCCACCAGACACTTCCAACCCAGCTACTGTAAGGCTGTTACAAGGGTACCCAATTATACTGAGTGAAATTAATATTAATACGAAAGGTAGTTTGACCAATGCATGAAGGCTTTCAAGAGTGGCCACAGAGTCACCAAAAGATATGAGTACTCTCAAATGTTACAATATTATCTAAAGGACCAGCCACAAGGAAACGTTTAAATATATTTAATAATTAATAAGAAAATAACATAAAAATACTAAATATTTATTTACAATAACTACCAGAATTTCAACCACAGGAAATATTAAAATAACACAGATGAATAGATTCACACACAGATACAGAAAGACAGTACTTAACTAATCTCACTATATTTTTCTGAGTAATCTAAAGAGTTACTATTCCCTGGCCACTTACTAGCACACAGAACAATGAAGTAGGTGAGTGATCCTTCTATGTCAGGTTTCTAAAACAGAGTGCCATGAAACTTTGGTCTCAACTAGTATTAAAACATTATTTTTGTCCTAGATTACAGAATGACATCATATACATCTGGTCATCTGACTTCTGTCTGCCGTGCAATCCCCCCTTGGTTAGAAACTGTCAGGATTTAGCACACAGAGAGCCTTTCTATGATCTGCTGCAGATCCTGGTAGACATAAAAAACATAAAACATGTCCACTCTCAAACAGGAGCTAATAAACCATACTTTTAACAGACATTGCATCTCTGACTTCAATCAAAACTGTGAGATAATATTTTTATGGCCTAGGCCCAGTAGTTTAATTCCTTACTATTTTTAAAGTTTGAGATTAACCTCTTATCTTCTAGTATCCTCTGTTAAAACATATACATATAAACAGTTACAATAATGCAAGTACATTTCATTTTCTGACCAGCAGAGTGCACTGCTGATACATTTTCAACACAAGGAGCTTTACAAACACATTTTTCAACACAAGCATCTGTAGAAATCAAACAGCAAAGAACAAGGTTGCAGGAATTAAGCTGTGTCAATAAGTATCATAAAGCCAGTAAAAATGTAAAGACACAGCAAGCATACCAGGTCAAATATAAAAATACGAAGATATTTATTGAATGATAAAATTTAAGTGCTTTTGCGTTGTACCAAGCAACACTTCATCAGACAATACAAATGTAAATGCAGTGCAGAGTTTAAAATATGTTTTCAACCAATCAAAAATAAGAAAACAAAAAACATCATGTTTTTAAACAACATATTTATCCTACATAGCTTTGCAATTTGCACATTAGTGATGATACACAAATCCAGGAATCCACTTTCGCAACATAAATTCTCACATCACATCATTTTAAAATTCTACACATTTATCAAGTGAGAATCCTGATAAAGGCACCATCTATTTATAAAAACTAAAGTAAACACAAATCTAAAAACAAAATAGCTAAAGAGATAGCATGCATTGCCTTTATGGCTACATGAATCTTTAGCAGCAACTTAAGGCAATACAAGTTAGAATAAGCAAGCCTATTCCACAACATATCAGGCATCAATCTTAATTGCTTAAAAACTAATAAAGAAACCTGTAGTAGCTAACTAATAAAGAAACCTGTAGTAGCTAAATCTGAGATGGTTTGCAGAGACACACAAACTTTTATAAGATCTTTGTTTGAACATATTGATAATACACCACTACCA
Organism: Protopterus annectens; assembly: GCF_019279795.1. NCBI lineage: Eukaryota > Metazoa > Chordata > Ceratodontiformes > Protopteridae > Protopterus > Protopterus annectens. Next base: position 843,704,402 of record NC_056735.1, on the reverse strand, counting down.
ACACATTTCTTCTTTGTTACCTTAGATGTTTGTTTTCTGTTCGCCTGCATCCCCAATGATATAGGTTTGGACTATACTAAGAAATACTTACAGCTTCATACTACTCATTCACCAGGATTCATTAATACATTGTGTATGTTATTGGAGTTGATCCTTTGTCTTTAACAACACCTATTATTTACAGAAGATGGGTGTGGCTATGGGTACCTCCTGTGCCAATTCATATGCCAACATAGTAATGGCATATTGGGAGACCCACTTCATGTCTAATGAAAGATTTAAGTCACACATATACTATTTCTGTGGCTCTGCTCAACAGGAGCACAGGAAATTAACTTTCTTGGGTGGCGTAAGCCAGGGAACCTTGTTGGCTAGGCTTACTTCGGTCCTTGGGCTGATAGCCTAGTACCTACCTATGAACCTATGAACCTATAAACATTTTGTGGATGATGTATTTATTATTTGGGAGGGGGATAAATCTACCCTGGATGAATTTTTATCATATACTGAGACCACTATTACTTTTCTTAAGTTTACTATGCAGGTTTCAAAAGAACAAATACATTTTCTTGATGTCAGTTTGTCCTTCTATGAAGGGACCATTTGGACTAATATTTATAGGACGAATTGTTGGAAGAATAACTTGTTAGATCGAACTAGTATACATCCCAGTCATGTCTTTAAGAACATTGCAAAGACACAATTTTTACGTGTTTCACATTTAACCAATTATAATAGGTCACTGAATGAGTCCTCTATGATGCTGAGTAATAACATAGTAACACAAGGTTATTCCCTTAAGCTTTGTGAGAAACATAAACTTGCTGTCACTAAAGATAGATAGGGTATAGGAATACCTTATTTTTCTAAGAATTTGTATCATAAAGATAATATTCTTGCTCCCAGTAATAATAAGGAGAAGGTTTGTAGGATGCTACTTTCATACACCTCTGATAATAGAAATGTATTGGAACTTGTTAGAAAGAATTGGCATATTATGACAGCCAGTGAGGATCTACACAATATAGTAGGTAACCATCCCAGTGTAACCTATAAGAATTGTAGGTCACTAAAATGTAGGCAATGTCATCATAATTTGAAGACCACTAGAGTCATAAGCTCTGAGAGATGTGGCACTTTTAGCTGCAGACACTGCAGCATGTGTCATTATATAGCTAATGGACATCTATTCGTACATCCTAGCATTAAAAAGGGTACATTATGTCACACTATGCATATGGTTTCACAAGGGATGTGGTTTATCTTGCTTTTTGCACAGTGTGTCCAAGATTTTATGTGGGAAAAACAAACAGGAAGCTAAGAGACAGGATTAGAGAACATGTATATAAGATTAGCAAGAGTGATGCTACTGTAGCTACTGCCAAACATGTTGCTGACACCAGTAACCAGCATTCATCTAAGTTTTTAGTTTTAGAAATTATTAACATGGATGATAGAATAGGTAATGTCAGGAATAAGACTGAACAAATTGAGCAGAAGTGGATAATTAGATTACAATCTGATAGGATGTATGGTCTTAATGATAGTATTTGTCTGAAACCTTTTTTAATTGACAGACCACTTATACACTAAGTATTATTTTATTTTTATTTTTATGTCTATTATTATTTTTAATTTTGTCTTATATGGCCACAAATATTGAAGTTACCTAATGTTTTTATTTGTATTTGGTTATGGTTATATGGTTATCATTTTTGTTTTTTAGTTTGTTGGTTCATTTGTTTTTGTTCACATTTTAGTTGCATGCATTGTATTAGTCATGTGATTGCCACTCTGTCCTTTGATTGGCCATTACTTTGCTAGTGAGTCTGGTTTATGAGTCACCTTTAATTTCATAGATGTTGCTTGGATACACTCTGTTAAGTCATACTAGCTATTTTAGTTCTCAAATTAATTTATTTTCAAGATTTTCGGCTCTGGGCTGGAATGCATTGCAAATGTGAGTATTGACATTTAGCTTAAGTAAGTTTTGATAGGTTCGCTCAGATATTTGAGATTACTCTATGTCCTACATCTATTAAAACTGATCATATAGTAACTTAACTAGTATAGCTTCTTTTTGATTAGTTTTTAAGCAGTTAAAATTGATGCCTGATCTGTTATTGAATAGGCTTGCTTATTCTAACTTGTATTGTCTTAAGTTGCTGCTAAAGATTCATGTAGCCATGAAGGTAATGCATGCTATCACTTTAGCTATTTTGTTTTTAGATTTGTGCTTACTTTATTTTTTATAAATAGATAGTGCCTTTATCAGGATTCTCACTTGATAGATGTGTAGAATTTTAAAATGCTGTGATGTGAGAATTGTTGTTGCCAAAGTGGATTCCTGGATTTGAGTATCATCGCTAATGTGCACATTGCAAAGCTATGTAGGATAAATATGTTGGTTTAAAAAAATGATGTTTTTTGCTTTCTTATTTTTGATTGGTTGAAAACATATTTTAAACTCTGCACTGCATTTACATTTGTATTGTCTGATGAAGTGTTGCTTGGTACAAAGCAAAAGTGCTTACATTTTTATCATTCAATAAATATCTTCGTATTTTTATATTTGCCCTGGCCTGCTTGCTGTCTTTACATTTTTATCTGTAGAAATCAGTTTGATATTGCTTGAGAGGAATGAGCCTGTCAGGGAATAAATTAATCCATACCCTGTTTTGATTTCCCATTTGCATTGGCATTGATAACCACACTATGGTGCTAAACTGTCATATCACATCATATGCCTACAATGCTAGGGACCACCTTAGCAACTTGGCATTTGGCTGGCTGGCTCAATGTAGCCATATTAAGGGATTTTGGTCTGTAACTACAGTGTGATTCCTTCCATACAGATAGGGTTGAAGTTTCTGCAGTGCCCATACTATGGCTAGACATTCTTTTTCTACTGCTGCATAACATTCCTCCCTAGGTTGGAGTCTACAGCTGAGATATACCACTGGGTGCTCTTGTCCCTGTGAGGAAACCTGGCTGAGTACAGCCCCCACACCATGGTTTGAAGCAGCCACTTACACAACAAATCCTTTGCTGTAATCTGGACTGGCTAGCACATGGGGTCCTCCCAAAGCCACCTTAAGCTTTTGGAATGCCTGCTCACAGGCTGGGGTCTACACTACCTTGTCTGGTCTGTTTTTCCTTGTCAGGTCTGTGAGGGGAGCAGCTATTGTACTATAATGGGGAACAAATTTTCTATAGTGCCACACTCTCCCTAACAATGCCCTCACTTGTTTTTTGGTAACAGAGGCAGGCCATGACTGAATGGCTTATACTTTGGCAGGTTCTGGCCTGATAGTACCACTCCCCAGTCTATGTCCCAGGAAGGAGACCTCTGCCATACCCACCTGACACGTACTGGCCTTAATGGTCAACCCTGCCATTTTCAGTCTATCCAGGACCTCCCTGACATGCTGAATGTGCTCATGAGAGGAATGGTGGTAAATGGCAATATTATCCAGGTAAGCAAAGGCATTATCTCCTGCTCCTGCTAGGATATGATCTACCAGCCTCTGGAAGGTCACTGGTGCATTTTTCATCCCAAAAGGCATCTTTGTGAACTCATATAATTGAAAAAAAGTCACAAAGTCTGACCTCTCTCTAGCAGTGGGAGTCAAGGCACCTGCCAGTAACCCTTGGTCAGATCAATGGTAGTGAGATACTTAGCTCCACCCAGCTGCTATAAGGCTTCATCTGTGCTAGGCATGGGGTAAGCATCTGGCTCTGTGTGGCTATTTAATTTCCTGCAGTCCAAAAAGAATCTGGTGCTGCCATCTTTCTTTGGTACCACCACCACTGGGGAGATCCAGGAAACTGCTGGACTCCTGGGTTACCCCCAGTTACAACATTTCCTGTATGTCCTACATCAAATTCTGTCTGACTCAGCAGGCACACTGTAAGGGGCCTGCTTGATAGGCCTTTGGGTTCCTGTATCCACATGGTGCTGCACCAGGTGGGTGCATCCAGGTTTCCCAGTGTTCATGCCTCCAGACTCATTTAACACTGCTTGGATTTCTCAAACCTGGGTAGGGGATAGCTGCTGGACATTGCTACCCCTTCCACTGAGGTATAAGTTCTAGCTTCACTGAGGAGATCATTCCCCAGATACCCCTCAGACTCCTCCTGCCATCCACTGCAAATACTCAGCAAGAGGGCCTCACTATCATGGCATGGCTTCATCATGTTAACATGGTACCATTTGTGCCTCTGCCTCCTGCCTAGAAGTTACTCAGCATAATGCATCTGAGATTATCCAAGTGCAACTAACTCTGGACAAGACCACAATGCAAATTGTAGCTTGCTATAGATCCCCCACCATGCCCCAGGATTCCCACTTGTCATTTTTTGATACACTGGAAAATATTAAGGTACAACCTAACACCCTAATAATGGGCAATTTCAACTACCCCACCATAAACTGGGAAAACTGCTCATGTACCAACTCTTGTGCTCAACGTTTTCTGGAATTTATAAATTCTAATGCCTTGGATCAACTTATCCACACCCCCACCAGGGGCAGCAATACCCTAGACCTGGTCATTACCAACATGGGCAACCGGTGTTCCACACCAGATGTCAATTCCTCGTTGGTCAGATCCGACCACAAGCAAATCACCCTAGACATCCACATCCCAGCCCCACCCCCCATTAGGGAAACCAACATAAAAAAGTTCTCCAAAGCCAACTTCATGCTTCTTAAAACAGAAGTGGCAAACTTCACGACACCCATGCTGATGGACAGTAGAGATATGACTGCTGAATCCTATACAATTGCACTTTATAAGCACTTACATGAGTGCATGGATCATGCAATCCCTAACAGAACCAAGATGCTATCCTCCAAAAAACAGGAAGCCAATCTGGTGGTCCCCTGCTATAAACAAACTCTACAACAGAAGAAAGAAACTGTTGCAAAAAAGAGTAAAATCCCATGATTGGAGGAACTCTGTGGTCAGTCTCAGTAAGAAGCTGAGATCCCTCATAAAATCCTCCAAAGCTAGTTACGAAAACAAAATTGCCACTGATTCTAAAGACAACCACAAAGCATTCTATAGCTATATCAAGAATCTCAATGGCAACACTCAGATCTGCTCTGAGTTACAGCACAATGGCACTAAATATACAGAACCAACTGATATTGCCAACATCCTGGCAGATAGGTTCAGTGCTAACTTTACCCCTCTCTCATCCCCTAAAGGGCCCATCTCTATACCAGAAGAATGCAAAGTACCTGTATTCATGGCTGCACAGGTAAAAAACACACTCTCCAAAGCCAAGAATAGAGCATCCATGGGACCTGACAACATCCCAGGCTGCATTCTACATGAACTACAGAGCAAACTGGCACCCCACCTAAGTACCGTGTTCAATCATAGCATTACCTCAGGCTTTGTTCCCACTGAATGGTGCACAGCAACAGTTATCCCACTCCAGAAAGGGGGAGCCACCATGGACCCCGGGAACTACCGCCCCATTAGCCTGATGAGCCTGGTCTGCAAGGTTATGGAGCATATCATCATGGAACTTATAAACAATAACATTGGTAATCTCCAAACTCTGGACCCTACCCAGTTCAGGTTTGTAAAAGGCAGATCATGTCTCCTAAACCTGACAGACTTCTTTGAAGTGGTCACCAAAGCTGTAGATGAGGGTAAGGTGGTACACACAGCCTATCTAGATCTCGGCAAGACTTTCGACACCATCCCCCACTCTGGAATTATAGACAAATTCACTAAACTAGGTATAAATCCCTATGTCACAAGATGGGTTGCCAACTGGCTCACTGACCGAACCCACACTGTGAAAGTAGCAGACTCTAAATCCAACGTCAGACCAGTGACAAGTGGAGTACCACAGGGTTCAGTCCTAGGTGCTCTCCTATTTGGTATCTACTTCTCAGAAGTACAGGCTAACACAGAAGGTCTTTGGCTAACAAAGTTCGCAGATGACTGCAAACTAGGAGCCATAATCAAATCTCCTAATGATGTGGACATCCTACAAAAGGGCCTCACTGAGACAGATGCCTGGTGTCAAAGCCATGGCCTCAAGCTCAGTGCCAAAAAGTGCATTATCATCCCTTTTGGTAAAAAATCTCTACCCATGAACTACCACATAGGCGGTAGTCTACTTAACACCGAAAGTGTGATAACAGACCTTGGGACACAGGTGGACAGTAGTCTCTCCTTTGATAATCACATCACCACAGTAGTCAGGAAATCCTTCTACATGGCACACCTCATCACAAAAAGCTTCTCATCTAGGAAAAAAGAGGTCATTGTTCCCCTCTACACATCACTCATTAGACTCATTATAGAGTACAACACCCCTTTTGGTATGTAACTCACAAGACATCTACAACAACTGGAGAGGCCACAGAAATACCTCACAAAGAGGATTCCTGGCCTCAAACAGATGCCCTACGCAGACTGTTTCAAAAAACTCCAGCTTTACTCTTGTCACATATTTCCTACTCAGAGGCAATCTCTGCCTAACATACAAAGCTATGTCAAACTCAGAGCTGTTGGACATGCTCCACGTAAAGAAATCCCAATCCCTCAGAGCTACACACTCTAGGGACCTAAACCTTGTCACCACAATAAACGGAACATGCTGGAGGGATAGATTCCTGTCTCAGAGACTTCCCATACTCTAGAACAAACTACCTATCTATATCAAACAAAGCTTCTCATTAGCACTCTTCAAGAAAAGTCTTGATGATTGGATGGGAGATAGGAAATACACCCTGGGGATCACTTCTGTGGCTCTGCTTGACAGGGGCACAGGAAAATCATTTTCTTGGGTGGCAAAAGACAGGGTACCATTTGGCTAGGCTTATATAGGCCCTAGGGACAATAGCTTAGTACCTACCTATGAACCTATGAACCATGTAGTTAACATCAATGACCTTCTTTACCACTTTGAAGGGTCCCTCCCAAGCTGCCTGCAGCCTGTTGTATCTGATGGGAATGAGAACCATAACCTGCTGCCACACAGCATACTCTCTAGCTTGAGCATTCCTGCCATGCCAGCCCTTTTTCTGCTATTTGGCTCCTCTCAGGTTCTCCTGGGCCAAGCCCATGAGCTGCCTAAACCTTGTCCTGAGGTTTAGGATGTATGCCAGAACACAATCATTGTTGGATTCACACTCACCCTCCCACTTATCATGAATCAAATCTAAAGGCCCCTCACACTATGCCCATACAACAACTGAAAGGGTGAAAAGACTGCGGATTCCTGGGATACCTCTCTGTATGCAAACCACAGATAGGTCAAGTATTTGTCCCATGCTCTCTTAAACTGGCCTGCAAATGCCTGTAGCATGGTCTTTAGTGTAGAGTTTAACCTCTCTGCCAGATCTTTAGTCTGGGGATGGAGAGGGTGGTTTCTAAGTGCTTCTCCCCAAAGTGCTTCTGCAGACAAGTCAGCAGGTCTGACATAAAATTGGCACCTCTGTAAGATCACTATTTCTCTTGTGAAATCTACCCTGCTGAAAATCTTTAACAAAGTATTTACCACCTTCTCTGCTTTGATGGACAATAGAGTCACTGCCTCAGTTTATCAAGTAGCTTAATCTACTACCACCAGGATATACTTCTTTCCTGTGGAGCTTTGGGTACTCAGATGCCCCACAATATCCATAGCCACCCTCTAAAATGGTTTCTCAATCACAGGCAAAGGCAAAAATGGAGCATTGACCTTGTCTCCTGTCTTGCCTACTTTTTGACAGTGCTTACATGTCCTGAAGTATCCTGCTACATCCCTCGTAATCCTAGGCAAGTAAAACATCTGCATAATCTGTCTTTTGGTATGCTTTATGCCCATATGACCTGCAAAGGGAATGTCATTGGCTATGGCTGGAAGCACCAGATGGTAGACTCTAGGCACTACTGACTACTGTATTACCTCACCCTTTAGCCTTCCCTCAGGGGTCCACTTTCTGTACAGTAACCCTTTGTTCCAGGATACAGACTCCCCTTTTCCCTGAGAATCGTGTGCCTACCTAGCTACATCCCTCAAGCCTCTCAGTGTAGGGTACGAGAGCTGAGCCTGTCTCAACTCTATCTTTATAACCCTTCCCAGCTCCCATTCCACAGGAAGTCTGGTATCCTTTGACTGCTGTGCCTCACTCTCAGACCTTGTACTACCACTCACCTCTGCCCCTGCAGTCACACTGTCCAAGGGAACACCAGTACCTACCAGCAGCTGTGACTCACTTTCAAGCTCACTGCTACAGGGTAGCTCCCTCCCTGAAATAGCCACCTCACCAGCGCTGGCTTCAGGTGTAAGGTCTGTAAGGGGCTCCCACAGTCTGCCAGCCCCATATGCCTGTCTCCAAGCTTGACTGCATGTAACTGCATGCACATGAGATACTGCATTATCAAAATCATTCCCTATCAAGACATCTGCATGGATATCCTCAAACAAACCTAGTCACTTGCTTCCATTTCCACTCTCCCAGTCAATGTGAACCCTGGCCAAAGGCATTTGGAATATGGGCTCTCCTAAAGCTCTGACTGGAGTGGAATGCCCAAGGAAGTACTGTTCCTTTTTAACCACTACAGGATTCACAATGGTTATGTGAGAGACTGTGTCTTTCTTAGCAGTGGCCTGTTTTCCATCCACTAAGATTGGATATAAACTTTGGTGATAGTTTGGTACCCTCATTGCGTCCAGGCAACTTACCACTGGCATACTGTTATTCCAACTTCTTGGCTCCCCCACCTTTTGTTCCCACCTTTCCTCCATGGACATCTATATGATACATGGCCCACTGGTTACATTTAAAACATTTAACCCTTGATCTTGACCATTTACCTGAGCTAGTGGCTTCACCTGTTACTGGTGGACTCTGTTGGGGAGGTTTAGGCTGCCCACCATGGGTTTCCTTATATCCATGCACAGCAGTGGGCATCCCTTTCCTGGGAAGTGATGCCCTGCTTGCTCAGTAGAGATCCCCTTTTTTCCTCAATTCATCTGCAATTACACTCTGTCTGGCAAAAAGATTTTCATGTCCTCAAGGAAAGTGCTAAGGGCTTGTTCCCTCACCAAAGGTCTGCCAGCCCATCAAAAGCGGAGACCTGACATCCACTCACCTACCTGTGAAAATAAGGGCTCAGCTCAGCAATATAATCACATATACTTTCATCTGCCTTGCATTTATGCTCACAAAACTTTTTTTGTAAGCTTCAGGTGTTAACTTAAAACATGCAAGCAAACATTTCTTTACTTTGTCATAGTTTAAATTATCAATACCACACAATTTAGAAACAGCAATTACAGCTTTACCATGGAGTAAGGGGGTCAGGAACCATACCAGGAGATCTTGGTCATAAGTATACTGTTTACATACCCTTTCAAATATATGAATAAAACTATCAAAATTATCCCCCTCTGTAAATTGTGGAAGAAATTTACTGACCTTGATTGCTTCTGGGGTTCAGTTATTCCCTTCCCCATTACTTCCATGATGCTGTAGAAGGGTCAGCATCTCTTTGTCATGTTGATGCTGCTTCTGATTTTTTTTCAACCCTCAAACTCTGCAGTCTCTCTACTGATTCTAATTCCCAACCTATGGCCTCCAGTTCAAGTCACTTTAACTCCAGACAAATTTCGAAGTTCTCTGAGAAAATGTAAACTGTCCTGTTTCTGAGGGCTGCACATCCCCAACACCAAACTGGTTGTCCTCCTGGTTGCTAGTCTGTGTTGTAGCTGCAACTAAGGCTGAGATAATTTCCTCTTTAGTCAGGTTAACATGCACTAGTCCTTTAGTTTCACACACCTTGGCCAACTGGTTCTTTGTCAGAATGCAATAATCTTCTGCTGACATATTTGCTTGCTTTCCCTGACTAAAGTAAACTAACAAAAATAAATAAATAACTAAAGCTGTTGTGAAATTAAACTCTGAATTTTTCCCTTGTGGCGGCTGAGAGGACATACTTTTAGTGCCAACTGCTTACAGGCTATAGAAGTTCAATTGACATTGACACCACTGCTCACTAGTATGTGACATCCCCACTCTGGGCCAGTAATCAAGGAGCCTGAATCTTCACCACTGACACTGGAGAGGGACATTCAATTGGAACAAAAATGGATAGAGACAGTATTTTCAGATGCAGCTCTCTGAATCAATACACAATTTCCCTTAGAAGCACACAGGTAACACACTTAGCCTGGGGTCTGGGTTTCAATCTCCATCCCTTCCCAGTTCTCCACTAAGGCTACCCACTGGCACTGCTCTAGAGGTAAGTTCTCAGCCGAGCTCCTGGAAGTCATAAGACCATAAAACACTTCCGCTCTAAATACAGGAGCTAATAAACCATACTTTGTACAGACATTGTGTCTCTGGCTTCATTAAAAAACTGTGAGATAACATCTTTATGGCTTAGGACTAGTAATTTAATTTCTTACCATTTTTAAAGTTTGAGATGAACCTCTTGTCTTCCAGTTTCCTCTGTTAATACATACACATTCAAACAGTTAAAATAATGCATGTTCATTTCTTTTTCTGACCCCTGGGTACACTGTTGCTACATTTTTAACACAAGCAGCTTTACAGATACATTTTTCAATGCAAGCATCTGTACAAATCAATTTGATATTGCTTAAGAGGAATGAGCCTGTCTGGGAATACATTAAGCCATACCGTGTCTTGAGATCCCATCTGCATTGGCATTGTTAACCCCACTATGGTGCTGCACTGTCATATGGCTAGACATTCTTTTTTTACTGATGAATAATATTCCTCCTACAGCTGACATATACCATTGGGTGCTCTTCTCCCTCTGAGGAAACCTGGCTGACTACAGACCCCACCCCATTGTTTGAAGCATCCACCTGCACAACAACTTCTTTGCTGTAATCTGGACTGGCTAACACAGGGGGGGGGGCCCTCAAAGACCCTTAAGTTTTGGAATGCTTGCTCACAGGCTGGGTCTGCACTAACTTGTCTGGCCTGTTTTTTTTTTTCTCATCAGATCTCTGAGGGAACCAGCTGTACTATAATTGGGAACATATTTTCTATAGTACACCGTTGTCACCTAGAATGCCTTTACTGGCTTTTTGGTTAGAGGTGCAGGTCATGCCTGAATGGCATCCACATTGGGAGGTTCTGGCCTGATCTTACTACTTCCCACTCTATGTACCAGGAAGGAGATCTCTGCCATACCCACCTGACACTTACTGTGCTTAATTGTCAACCCTGCCCTTTGCAGCCTGCCTAGGACCTCCCTGACATGCTGACGGTGATCATGCCAGGAATGGCTGGAAATGGCAATATCATCCAGATAAGCAAGGGCATAATCTCCAACTTCTACTAGAATGCATTCTATTAGCCTCTGGAAAGTCACTGGGACATATTTCATCCCAAATGGCATCTTTGTGAACTCTTATAATCTGAAAGGAGTCACAAAGGCTGACCTCTGCCTAGCAGTGGGGGTCAATGGCACCTGTCAGTAGCCCTCGGTCAGATCATTGGTGGTCAGATACTTAGCCCAATCTAGCTTCTCTAAGGCTTTATCTGTCTTGGGCATAGGGTAAGCATCTGACTCTGTGTGGTTATTTAGTTTCCTGTAGCCCACACAGAACCTGGTGCTGCCATCTTTCTTTGGTACCAACAACAACAATGAGAAGGCCTTGGGATTGCTAGCCTCCAGTATTACTCCATTTCCAACATTTCCTGTATCTCTTCTCTCATAGTCTGTCTGACCTGCTCAGGCACCATATAAGGGGCCTGCTTGATAGGCCTTTGTGGTCCTGTATCCACATGGTGCAGTACCAGGTACATGCACCCAGGTTTCCCAGTCAACTTGCCCCCAAACTCCTGTAACACTGCTTAGATTTCTCAAACCTGGGTAGGGGATAGCCACTGGGACATTGCTATCCCTTCCACTGAAGTGTCAGTCCAAGCCTCACTGAGGAGATCAGTCATCAGATCCCCCTCAGACCCCTCCTGCAATCCACTTCAAATACTCAGCACCAGGGCCTCCCTTTCATGGTAAGATTTCATTTTAACATGGTATAATTTGTGCCCCTGCCTCCTGCCTAGCAGTCCTATGATACAGTTAACATCATTGACTTTCCTTCCCACTTTGAAGGGTCCATCCCTAGCTGCCTAAAGCTTATTCTGTCTGACAGGAATGACAACCATAACCTGCTGCCCCACAGCATACTCTCTGGCTAGAGCATTCCTGTCATACAAGACCTTTTTCAGCTGTTGGGCTCCTGCCAAGTTCTCCTGTGGCAAGCCCATGAACACCCTAAGCATTGCCCTGAGGATCAGGACATATGCCACAACAGCGTTCTTGTGGGATTCACACTCACCCTCTCACTCATCATGAATCAAATCTAATGGCCCCCTCACCCTATGCCCATACAGCAATTCAAAAGGTGAAAAACCTGTGGCGTCCTGGGGTACCTCTCTATATACAAACATCAGATAGGGCAAATGGTTGTCTCACTCTCTCTGATTAATCTAAAGAGTTACTATTCTCTGGTCACTTACTAGTGCAAGGAAAGATGAAGTAGGTGAGTGATCCTTCTATGTCAGTTTTCCAAAACAGAGTGCCCTGAGACTTCAGTCTTAACTAGTATTAAAGCATTATTTTTGTCCTAGATTACAGAATGATATAACATGCATCAGGTCATCTGACTTCTGGTTCCCATGCAACCCCCCTTGGCTAGAGGCTGTCAAGATTTAGCACATAGATGTCAATAATACACACACACACACACACACACACACACACACACACACACACACACACACACACACACATATACACACACACACACACACACACACACAGCCTTGCTAAGATCTGCTGCAGCTCCTGGAAGTCATAAAACCATAAAACACCTCCAGCCTTCCTACAGGAGCTAATAAACCATACTTCTTAAAGACATTGTGTCTCTGACTTCATTCAAAACTGTGAGATAACATCTTTATGGCCTAGGCCCAGTAATTTAATGTCTTACTATTTTTAAAGTTTGAGATGAACCTCTTGTCTTCCAGTACCCTCTGTTAAAACATACACATTTAAACAGTTCCAATAATGCATGTACATTTCTTTTTCTAAGCAGAAGGGCACACTGTTGATGCATTTTACATGCAAGCAGCTTTACAAACCCTTTTTTCATCACAAGCATCTGTACAAATCAGTGTGATATTCAAATAATATATAATTCTTTGCAAAACTCCTGCTAGCTGATATGGCATATGTTACATATTCACTGTCCTACATCTCCTGGCATAGCTGGCAATACTTCACATTACCACACCTACCACAACATCATTTTGTGGTTGTGGATTTAGTGCAAACCTGAGTAAACAATGAACCTAAAATAATCAAACACCACAGTATGGTCTTCATTTTTTTCAGATTTCCTTGCTACTTTAACACGGGTAGTATAACAGAAAATGAAATTAATGTAAAAAAACTGTGATTCCAAATGAGACTAATACACTTTAATAACTTTATTAATCTGTTTTTTGACTCCCATTAAAAATATTCTGTAATATCCTATTTACAGAATATTTATTATTTCTACAAACTTGAATATTGCACAAATCCTAATGAAAATGCAAATTGTCTATAATCTGAATTTTTTTTAACATCATGGAATTTTTAATATATTGCTGATTAAAATTATGGGAACAAACATATTCATGAATTATTTCTATTTATTATAAATATTTGAAATTATGATTTTACTTTACTAGTCATAAATAAGCAAACTCTTCTGCAATGATGTCACAATATAAATAAGAGCTATGTTACTGAAATTAACATGTAATGATTTTTACTTACCACATTTAGCTTCTACTTTAACTTTGTTATAGGATCAGGTTTTCTATAAAACTACATTTTAGGTTGCTACAGAATAGTAACCAGACAATGGAATGGATTCCACAAGGCTTTGGCATAGATAACATGTCTAACGGACTTACTCCACAGTGGGTTCCAAAAGATAGTGGTCAAGCAGACCCCATTCAGCATAAGTTAATGGGGTCTGGTGGACCTCTATGCCTGATTCCAAAAGTGGAGTCAGGCTCACTTCTCTGAAATCATTCAGCACTGCACATTGGTGAAGCTCATTCCTTTCAATCTGTGGTGGGGCCCATTGAAATGAATGGGATTCTAAGTGAGATAGAAGCTTAACCTATATGTAGAACTAGGTTCTACAAACAGTGTCTGGTAAAATGTTAGACTGTCTTCAGTACCTAGTTTTCAAAAAGGTGGAGTTGCACTGCAGGTATTGGGAGTTGTGGAGTCTGCGTGTGACTGTGAACATATGTGGTAGTGGTGAGTATGAGACAACATCCAAACTTTTTAGAAGGTGGCACATTTTAGTGTATTATTGTAAAAGATTGCACGCTCTTGTGGACTAGTGGCCCTGCATTACCATCCCTCATCTTGTACAATATGAATTCAGACAAAAGCCTCCCTGCATGCAACACCAAGTCAGACATGCAGATGAAGTTCTGTACCCAAAGACTTAAATTTGACTCAATACCCCTGCTGAGTCCTTGGGCTTTCTGGCACTATCCCAAGTCTAAGTAATGAGGTTCATTACATTGAATGTTAGTGAATTGCATTATCTTGTCTGGTTGTAGGAGATCCCCAGTCAGTTCAATGCTGAACATTATGAGGTATTGAAATGGGCAGGCACTGCCCCCAGGATGACATATCATGGAGTATATTAGATTTTCCTGTTCAAACTACTGAATGTGTGATGCCAGTGGCTGTGTTCTATCATCACACCAATGTTTTGCAATCCAGTCCTATAACACATAGCCTATATGTAGTTAAAAACTAACAGGTAGTGAAGTCCAATGTTTACAACCTGTCCCATTTGGCTATAGATTATCCTTACCCATCCCATGGTTGATAATTATATATTACCCCTAATGAAAATAATTGGGGATATACCATAGATAATTGGAGGGGCCCCATGCATTGAATAAAGCATTTAGGAGCTGCATCTATCCATTAGTCATACAGGGGGCAATCTGGGGGTAAATTTGCTGTTTCTAATCCATAGATCTAAGTTGCACTTGAAAATGGACAGAGAAAGCTTTGTTTTTTCTGGATGGGGAATCTGTTCCATAGCAGCAGTATCCTCTGCAAAATATGCATGTACCTCCAAACCATTCTGCTGATGTTGCAGAAGAGATTTGGATTCCTAGAATGAGTATTTCTGATGCCATTTGTTTTGCTTATGTGCAGTAAATCCATCAGTAATGTGTTGGAGGATGCCTTATATGTTAGACACAGGCCACCTCTTAGCAGTTTGCAGGATACTGAGTATAGTGAAAGGGCTTTGAGTTGGTCCATGTAGGCCATATTGTTTAGGCTTTGCATCCTTTTAGTAAGGTATCTCTGTGGGCATCTGGACAGATACAGGACAAAAAGGGGCATTATATTACTGGCCTAATGAGAGCTGAGTAAAGTGGGACAATGTAGACACAATCCCTTTCTCATAAGCTGTGCAATATAGGACTTTCATACAACAACAGGCACATGTTGGTCAAAAGTTAGGTCACTGTCCACATAAGTTCCCAAATCCCAAACAACTGAGTCATGTCTTAGGGATGGATTCTCAATGTAGTAGTTCCCTGGAGCAGATGACTTCCCAACGGATAGAATAATCCATTTTTTCCCTTTAGTTTCAGATCATGATTTTGACACCAGCTATGTATTTGAAACAAACCTTGCAGCAGGATGGCTAAGTTATTTTGGGGATTCAAAGCCAAACGAAAAAACAACAGGACACTGCTGTAAGTGTATAAAACAAATAAGATTTAATCAAGCTAAAACCACACAAAGTAAGTGCTTTCAGGATACACCCTTCATCAGACAATAATACATTCAACACACCTCATTTTTAAAAAATGCAACAGCCAATGACAACTAATGAAAAACCCGCCTATTCAAAAGGGTGGGTTTCACAGGTATTACATAATTTAATCCTGATTCCCTGTGTGCCATTAACTCAATAATCCATCTTGATTCAGCCAAAGCTGTCTGATGTTTAACACCCCCCCCCCTATTGTTGAGCTGAATGTTGACAATGACCCTAAACTTAAAACTATGTGTGGGATGTTCACTAATGTGTCTACACAAAGCATTGCTCAAATCATTATTCCTAATGCTACCCAAGTGTTGTAGAATTCTTACTTTGAACATGCTATTTGTCATCCCAACATAAAAACAGGGGCAGAGGTTGCATTCAGCCAGATATACTATGTTTTTGGTCCTGCATGTAGCCTTCCCTTTCAAGTGGAACACCCTCCTAGTCACCGGATGGGTGAATGTGACATCCTTATTAATATACTCACAGGCCTTGCATATCCCACATGGAAGTGTAACTCACAACAGGATACTCTGGAAGATAGAAAGAACGCTGCTCGTGCGAGTAGTAAAAGTTTATTCCACATATATTCTCAAATAAGTAAAATAATAAATGAACGCTGTTAGTAATCCATGCGTTTTCGTCCTCCACGGACTTCATCAGATACAACTTCATTAAAACAATTATCATTTTATATACATTTTGACGTCAGTACCCTAACCAATCATAAAATCAATTCAATTAAACAGAACTTTCCAAAAAATTATTTTAAACTTGTAATGCTTTTTATTTACAGATGTATGCAATTCTATAAAAACTCTTAAAAATATTTGTATAATAAATATTATAATATCTTAAAATAAATTGTGATATAAATACCTAAAATATCTTTCAAAATGTTTAATACATTAAAAAGGTGCCTGTTCTAAATGTATATTGATGTATACTGCCATGTACTGGCATGTAAAGGGAAATATGCTTAATTTTTATTCCATACTTGCTTTTAATTTTAATAGTGGCTGGATGGAAATGTATTCATTCAATCCTGGATTTCTGTTTGCTTCAAGTGCTAACTGCCACCATAACTCCCTATAGCCTATACATTCTTCCCATGGACCACCCCTCAATTCCTTTTTAATTTGCTCTAAAACAAAAAATCTATACTTGTATTCTTCACATACCATAGTATGCCTATACAGTGCATTTGTATCTTTACATTTTTTTATGTCGTACATATGTTCATATATTCGTCTTCTCAAAGTTCTTTCTGTTTTTCTGACATAAAATGATGTGCACGTAGTGCACGTAACCAGATAAACCAAACCTCTGGATTCACAATTAAAATACCCCTTGCTATTTAACCAAAGGTGTCTGCATTCTAAGAATATTTTATCTTGATTTATGATGAATTCACATTGTTTGCAAGAGCCGCATTTGTATGTACCCATCCTAGCTGAATTTGCTCTATCACCTGTTCTACCTTTCCTGTTATTCCCATTCTCTAGAATATATTTAATACAACCTGAGTTCCTAAACACAACTCTGGGTGTTATTTCAGAGAGCCCTTTTAAATCTGTTAATGTATTGAATTTTTCCCATTCCCTTTGGAATGCTTCCTTCACTTTTATATTTAAGGCATTGTACTCCAAAACTAAAGCTTGTTGGTATTTAGAAGTAGCTTGATTTGTAATATTTTGTTCAGTTTCTTTTTCTCCTTTTATCGGTCTAAATCTTCCTTCCCTTCCTGCCAAGACCTCCTCTTTTATTTTATTAATAAATTCTTTGGGATAACCCCTTTCCAAAAACATGTTTACTAACATATCACATTCGGTTAAAAAGTCTACATCCAAGCTCGACATCCTTGAACCCCTAACCAGTTGTCCTTTCACCAAATTCTTCTTACAATAAGTAGGGTGCCCACTATCATAATGTAGAAAAGAATTTACATAGGATTTCTTCCTATGTACTCTAGTCTCAAAAGAATTTTCTTTTTTCATTATCTCCACATCCAGATATGCTATTTTCTCATAGGATGTGGTATAAGTAAATTTAAGAAAATCAGTGGTTTCCCCTATATATGTGATGAATTCCTCAAGCTTGTCATAGGTTCCCTTCCAAAATATTATAATATCATCTAAAAACCTCTTATACATCCTCAATATTTAATGTACTCAGATTTAAAAATATATCTTTCTTCCCAGTTTGCAAGAACTAGGTTAGCAAAAGTGGGAGCACAAACAGCCCCCATCGCGACCCCCTGGATCTGTTGAAAGTATTCACCATTATGTATCAAAAAATTATTCCTTAATATTATATCCATTAAACTTGTACATGCTATTTTATCCACATGTGATAGTATCTTATCCTCAAACACTTCCTCCTCAAACATCATAATGCCTTCATTATAAGGAATGGACCCAAACAGGTCCACTACATCAATTGTCACAAAGATTAACTCCTTGTCAAAAAGATCTGGAACCAAACTTCTTAAGAGATCCCATGAATCCCTAAGTATGGATTCTTTGTTTGTCCAAATATGTTTAGCTTTTACATCAACGAACCTGGCCAGTGGTGTTGTTTTTGAGTCACCTGCTGATACAATAGGCCTGAGGGGTGGGTTACCCTCGTCCTTATGTATTTTCGGAATGCCGAAAATAATAGGGATCCTAGGTTTCTCTTTTTTCAAGAATGATAGCATTTTAAAATCTATGATGTTTTCTATGATCATATCATCCAACTTTATATCAATGTTCCTATAAGCTAGATTGATCTCATTTTTAGAAACTACTTTATATTTGCTTTCATTCCTTAATATATCGTTCATCTTGCTTTCATATTCCATAGTGTCCATAATTACAACCCCCCTCCCTTATCAGATTTCATTACCCTAATACCATCATCCTGTCTTAATTCATCCAATTTCTCCTTTTCACTTACTTCTAAGTTGTTTCTGTAACCTGTTCTACTTTCGGCCTTCTTAATGGCCACCTCCATCACTTTTTCAAAGTTTTTTAACTGTGGTTGGATGGGTGGGTTGAACGTGGATCTATTTCTCAAAGATCTTTGTTCGTTGGTTATTTGGTTTCTATCCACACTTGCAGCTATTTCTTCATTAAAAAATAAAATCTCAAGATTCATTTTCCTTAAAAAGATTTTTAAATCTAATAAAGTTTGAGTTCTATTACCTTTTACTTTGGGGATAAACTTAAAACCTTTTTCTAGCAAGGTGAAATGCTCTTTACTAAGTTCCATACTGCTAAAATTGTAAATAGTGAACCCATTTAAAGTACATTTGTTACCAATCTGGTTGAAAACTTGGGTTTCTGTAGGTGGGGGTACTTCAACAGCTTCCATTAGTAATGTTTCCCCATTCCTCTTATCCCCCCCCCTCCATTGAACATTTCCATGTTCTCTATCACCTGGATCAATTTCCCTTTCATGTCTCTCTAAGGGTGGAAATTCTGTGTCATAGTCATAAATATATGTATTCCTATTGTCATTCCTGTATGTGAATTTGTCATATTTTCTATCTTTGTTATGTCCATTAAAATTATTAAAAGTATGTTTTTTAATAAAATTATTATTGTTAGGTTTGGGGTAACTGACCTCACTTTCATATTCCTTGATATCCCTTCTTAATTTGTCCATCTTTCTCTCTACCAATTCTTTACATCTACCATCAATTTCATCTTTCAGTTTGTTGTACTTCTGTTTTTCACCATGGACTTCAAACATTAAATCTTCCTTAATGTGTGCATCTATAACATTAATTTGTTCAAATAAAATGTCTAAATTCCTTACATTCTCATCAATAATACATTTGATAATTTCAAGACCGCAATTGTTAAACACTTCTAATAATTGCTTATGGAATAAAGACCCTACTTGCACATTGTTAGGGTACTTCCATGTCCGTAACCCTTTCGGTACAATTTTACGTTGCAAGCATTCATTCAAATATCTGTTCTCTATAACAATTGCCTTATACTTATACATGTGTTTTGAAGCATCATCAATTTTCTTTTTATAAGAATCAGAATTGGTGGCATAACGTGTGTTACCACCACAAAAGTCAAAATCAAAAGTCTGTTGTTTTTTAAGCCAAACATTCATCTCCTGTTGGTCGGAGATGTGTACAGTACCTTTATTGTGTTGACGCTCATCTCGTACAGCTCC
Source organism: Protopterus annectens (assembly GCF_019279795.1). NCBI lineage: Eukaryota > Metazoa > Chordata > Ceratodontiformes > Protopteridae > Protopterus > Protopterus annectens. The sequence continues at coordinate 843,684,362 of NC_056735.1, read as the reverse complement.
CCAATTGTCGTCGTTGTCATTCTCATCATCCAGAAACAACTCCGGTGTATTAGCTGGGTCAAAAGTTTGACCGTTCGGTCCTCTATCCCGTGAGTTCGCTCCTTCAGCGCCATGGCATAACCTCTTACGTTTCAGTTTCTGTTGCCTCTGACCCAACCCTTCGTTCTCATCCGTCACTTCCGGTGGAAGGGAGCGCTGTACTAGAGTATGGCATATATCATTTATATATTTATACATTTATATAATTATTTATATTTCATGGCTTTTTATATTCATCAAATAGCTGTATTATGTATTTTATATATATATATATTTTAGACTATTATGTGTTTAGGGCAAGTATATATTAGGGTTTTTGCTAGTTATTTCCATCATTATTATATTACATACTCATCATATACTCATCATATATTTTATAATTTTATTAAACATCTTAGGCATATACATAACAATATCAGTTGATTCATTGTATAACATACCAGAACATCCGGTAGGCTAGTAATTTATTTTATTTTATTTTATTACATTAGTATATTCATTATAAGGTATTAATATTTGGCTTCACACTGATCTAATAACATAATAGATTAAATTAATGTTTCAATTTTATTTTTATTGTTATTGTTTTACATGTTATAAGGAAGGACATAGCTTCGGTTTATATGTATTAGTTAGCACTTTCATTCAAATATATTGTAATTCAATAATGTCTCTTTAAAAGTTTTGGTGCAATTTTTTGAATTCACAAGTAACAGTTACTATATATACACAGTGTATTCATCAACACCTTGTTCTGATGAAGACTGATTTCTTCAGTTGAAAGCGCTTAACCAGTAGTTTGTGTTGTCCTATGTTATATGTGGAATAAACTTTTACTACTCGCACGAGCAGCGTTCTTTCTATCTTCCAGAGTATCCTGTTGTGAGTTACATTGTAGTGGCATTCAGCATCCACATGGAAGTGTGCCTGTCACTGTTTTGAAGGGCCTGATATTGCTTCTAGTCCTTTCACTACACAGCAAATCCTTGAGATTTTTATTCCTCCTGTATCGGAAACTGGGATTGTTGTCAATTATATCCCTAAGACCAATATCACTAGTTAAGATGTTCCAGTTATTATGTACAATCTTGCAGACATCACCAACATTGCTACCATAAGTGAACATAAGTTTTGGGCCCCCTTGTATGTATCCACAACCGGTGTCACCCAATACTTCTTCTCCCTGGGACCTTCCTAACCATGGTTTATACTTTGTCCGTCTATATTTTTTACTGCTGTCAATAACCTTATGTAACATACCCCCATCATAGCCTCTTTCTTTAAAACAATTGCTAAGTTTATCCAACTCTTCCTCAAATTGGGTGTCAACCACACTCACCCTAGAGGCCCGACTCACCTACCCTCTAACAATGTTTGGAAACACATGGCGGGGGTGCATGCTATCAAATGATAGCAGGGTATTTTTCCAACACTCCTTCCTATGAAGACTGGAGACAACCTCCATCTGTTTGTTTCACACAAACATCAAGAAACTCTATATGAGTATAGGAAGTATTCGCTGTAAATTTCAAAAATGTGGTCGTGGAATGAATGTAAGATAAAAAACGGTCAAACATACCATGGTCACCATTCCACAAAATAAATATATCATCTACAAAATGTGTGTACATAATGATATGGCCTTTCCATTCATCATTATTTAATATTTTTGATGTTTCCCAGTTCGAAAGAACCAAATTTGCATATGTGTTCACACAGGGGGTTCCCATGGCCACCCCCTGTGCTTGTCTATATATTGAACCAGCCCCTGCAAAAACATTATTCTCCAAAACCAGTGTCAAAAGATCCTTCAATAACTGTACCCTATCCAGGTTAACTCCTAGACCTTCCAATAGCTCTCCCACAGATGTTACACCATAACTATTATTAATAACGGTAAACAAGCTATTTACGTCTAGGGTGACCATCAACAGTTTGTCTACACCTATTGGCTTGATGACACCACCCAACACTTTTAAAAAATGTCCCGTGTCTATGAGAATATTATTCATCTGTCCAATATACGGTTTAAGTGTGGCTTCCAACCATATAGAAATATTCTCAGTGACCCAACTCCTACCTGACACTATAGGTCTTAGGGGTGGGTCACTCAAAGATTTATGTATCTTGGGCAAAGCCTTGAATACAGGTGTAACTGGAAGAGATCCCTGAGCGAGGACAGGGATGTGGACAAGAGAAGATGGACACTGCATTGACTATTGATACTTATACTGGTATTGTGTATAATTTATCATCTCATGTGTTGACTAAAGATGAGTTGGCTGTCTTGAACAAAGGTTTAACCTTTTTACCTAGTAAAGTTTGTTCATATAATGAGATTATTATGGATTTGATGTTATTTTGCAGAAACGTTATGTTGAAATCTATGTTTGGTAATGCTGAAAACAATTGTGTGATGCCAAAAAAAACAAGCAGTTTTGTTCCACCACTTACACCTGCTTTGAATCTTTTTTATGAATGGATGTGAGAGGGATTTAATCAAATATTTTAGTGATGGTAATTTTAGTAAATATTATAATCTAACTACAGCGCAGCAAATGGCTTTAAAACATCTAGCAGACAATAATGATTTAACCATTAAAATGGTAGACAAGGGGGGAGCTGTGGTTGTTTTAGACACCGTTTGGTACAACAACAAAATAAGAGAAATGCTAATGTTTGATAACATGTATGTAGAGATTAATCCCCTAGGAGTAAGACTTATTATTGATAGGGTTCACCAACGATTAGCGTCATTACTTAAGGACATGAAAATCACACCAGAGGTACATACATTTTTATGTGTGGAGAAACCAGTTACACCTGTATTCAAGGCTTTGCCCAAGATACATAAATCTTTGAGTGATCCACCTCTAAGACCTATAGTGACAGGTAGGGGTTGGGTCACTGAGAATATTTCTATATGGTTGGAAGCCGCACTTAAACCGTATATTGGACAGATGAATAATATTCTCATAGACACGGGACATTTTTAAAAGTGTTGGGTGGTGTCATCAAGCCAATAGGTGTCGACAAACTGTTGATGGTCACCCTATTAATAATAGTTATGGTGTAACATCTGTGGGAGAGCTATTGGAAGGTCTAGGAGTTAACCTGGATAGGGTACAGTTATTGAAGGATCTTTTGACACTGGTTTTGGAGAATAATGTTTTTGCAGGGGCTGGTTCAATATATAGACAAGCACAGGGGGTGGCCATGGGAACCCCCTGTGCGAACACATATGCAAATTTGGTTCTTTCGAACTGGGAAACATCAAAAATATTAAATAATGATGAATGGAAAGGCCATATCATTATGTACACACATTTTGTAGATGATATATTTATTTTGTGGAATGGTGACCATGGTATGTTTGACCGTTTTTTATCTTACATTCATTCCACGACCACATTTTTGAAATTTACAGCGAATACTTCCTATACTCATATAGAGTTTCTTGATGTTTGTGTGAAACAAACAGATGGAGGTTTCGTCTCCAGTCTTCATAGGAAGGAGTGTTGGAAAAATACCCTGCTATCATTTGATAGCATGCACCCCCGCCATGTGTTTCCAAACATTGTTAGAGGGCAGGTGAGTCGGGCCTCTAGGGTGAGTGTGGTCGACACCCAATTTGAGGAAGAGTTGGATAAACTTAGCAATTGTTTTAAAGAAAGAGGCTATGATGGGGGTATGTTACATAAGGTTATTGACAGCAGTAAAAAATATAGACGGACAAAGTATAAACCATGGTTAGGAAGGTCCCAGGGAGAAGAAGTATTGGGTTACACCGGTTGCAGATACATACAAGGGGGCCCAAAACTTATGTTCACTTATGGTAGCAATGTTGGTGATGTCTGCAAGATTGTACATAATAACTGGAACATCTTAACTAGTGATATTGGTCTTAGGGATATAATTGACAACAATCCCAGTTTCCGATACAGGAGGAATAAAAATCTCAAGGATTTGCTGTGTAGTGAAAGGACTAGAAGCAATATCAGGCCCTTCAAAACAGTGACAGGCACACTTCCATGTGGGATATGCAAGGCCTGTGAGTATATTAATAAGGATGTCACATTCACCCATCCGGTGACTAGGAGGGTGTTCCACTTGAAAGGGAAGGCTACATGCAGGACCAAAAACATAGTATATCTGGCTGAATGCAACCTCTGCCCCTGTTTTTATGTTGGGATGACAAATAACATGTTCAAAGTAAGAATTCTACAACACTTGGGTAGCATTAGGAATAATGATTTGAGCAATGCTTTGTGTAGACACATTAGTGAACATCCCACACATAGTTTTAAGTTTAGGGTCATTGTCAACATTCAGCTCAACAATAGCGGGGGGGTTGTTAAACATCAGACAGCGTTGGTTGAATCAAGATGGATTATTGAGTTAATGGCACACAGGGAACCAGGATTAAATGATATAATACCTGTGAAACCCACCCTTTTGAATAGGCGGGTTTTTCATTAGTTGTCATTGGCTGTTGCATTTTTTAAAAATGTGTTGAATGTATTATGGTCTGATGAAGGGTGTATCCTGAAAGCGCTTACTGTGTGTGGTTTTAGCTTGATTAAATCTTATTTGTTTTATACATTTACAACAGTGTCCTGTTGTTTTTTCGTTTGGCTTTGTTCGTATTTTGGAGTTGACAGGACTTTGGCATAGCGTACGGATTTTTTGCTTGCATTTGGGGATTCAATGACTGCTCCTAAATACTGTTGGCTTGAGATTTATGAAATGTGTTGGCAGCTTAAATGTAATTCCAGTGTTTTTCCTGGTTTAAATGACATTATTCAAATCAGCAGTGTGCTTAAACTTATGACTATGAATTTGTGAATGGATTGTGAAGATTTATTTATTTTATTTCATTTTTATGATTTCTCTTTTTTACTTTTTTATTTTTGCCACTACTATTTAAGTGCTTCAGCATTGTGTATATTTTAATATTATTGGTTTTTAACCTTTAAGAGATAATTGATTTAATTGAATTAATTTACTTGTTCTATTGCGTTTGGGTCATACATTTTTAAATATGCAGTGCATCAGGTACTCTGTTTACTCTGATGATGTTCTGCAACTGTTGGAATGAAAGTGCTCAGGTACTGTTTCAATAAATTAATTTTTAGACATTTGCACATTGTTGTTTGCCTATGTGGATATTTTCTTTGTATTTTTGTACTTATTGGTGGACAGCTACTATAAAGTTATTACACAAACAGCTATCAATGGGTGGAAGTCTTCATGAAGGGTTCAAACCAAACACAGTCTTGTCTCGGTTGCATTGGTGGATGCTTTGGAAGGAAAAGATCCGTTTAAAGTACACTACTATACATCTCTTACTTTGGTGTTTTACTGCTAATTTCATGTCTAGATAATCTGCAAATGGTTTAAAATCTCCACTAAGATTATAATGTTTTTTTCTGATGTTTTGATTTCACTGTTGACTCAGCTTTTCCTTATGACAACGCTCACAGATTGATGTGACAACTTACAAACACAATCAAAGCATTCTAGATAATCAAACAGACCATATTTTTTAGAGAAATAGCTATTTACCAAGATTATGGTCTCACTAATAGATCATCACAAGATTTAATTTTTAGTGTAATGGTTCCACCTGTGACATAGCTGACAAATTGTCTTACTAGGATACAATACTACTGGTGCACTTAGCATATAAAATTAGTAACCCATATAAAAATGGTGGTAGTAAGGCACTCAGGTTGTTCATAATGCTATGTCTGGAGTTTTCAGTTTCAAGAAAATTTTCAAGGGAGGTGCTTATCAACAAAATCAGTTGCAAGAATGACACACTTCTCCCATCAAACACTAAAATATTCATATGGTATATATTAAGGAGATTATTCTCATTGCTGATGGTTGGTTATGTCGGTTATGGAAAGTTTGGTAATACACTTTTAAATTCAAGGATAGTAGCAGCATCTATCTGTTCATTTCTGACTTTTTCTTTGGAGTACTTCAAAGCCCAGCGAAAGAGTGGGTTGTGTTTTCTTCATTGTAGGCCACAAGTGGAACTAAGTGGGCATGAACAAACAGGGGGTTTCAAATAATTGGAGTAATGATCCCTCAGTGACAAATATTCAGTCTCCTGTAATAACAGATAATTATGCTTTCCATCCTTCATTCATGACTGCATATACATGCACCTCTCACCACCCACAAGTGTTTATTTTACCCACGTGAATAGCACAACTTTTTTCCTCACTTCTAGTATTATATGACAATAGACGATAAACAAGCTTATATTAGATATTTATTAGATATTGTCATTCTTTATTTTCAGTAGGTATTTTCATGTAGTTATGAAGTACATTGAAGGCCAAGGTTCAGTTTTTGAGTTCTTTCTATGTAATTTCTTTGAAGGACTGCACATCATAGTAACTATGCCTGCAGTGAATCAGACTTTAATGAATCATGACTTACTTCAATTTCATTTATTTGCACTCTTTGTTTGAAATATTGTATACAGAACAAATATATTCCAGTTTATGAAATGTCTTTTGACACTCTTGCTTTTTACACTGCCGTATGTTATAATTTTTAATTTTTCACTAACAAAATATACCAAAGATAAATTTATTTTAAAGTATATAAAACTGATTACCTGTAGTCTGCACGGGTATTTTGTATGAAATATGGTTAGGAACAGAAATGGAATAAAAGCTATAACGTGTGTGTGTGTGTGTGTGTGTGTGTGTGTGTGTGTGTGTGTGTGTGTGTGTGTGTGTGTGTGTGTGTGTGTGTGTGTAAAACAGTGACTTCAGTATCATTTTGCCAATCAGAGTGAAAAATATTTTTTTTCACATGTAAATAGACTTGGCAGGCTTGAAACATCTCTGCATATTTGACAATAACTGAAATATACACTGATTTAATTGTCTGCAAATCTATATAAATGTTATAAAGAATATTACAGAAGCAAAATGTTATAATGAAATATTACAGAAACAATTTCCTTTTATTCTTTTTATGTATTGTTATTCAATCTATTCGGCTATCTCACTTGCATGGGAGTCGCAACCTGCGGCACCATTTCTATTAAGATAAACCAAGCTGCTTATCAGAAGCTCAGATGTCAAAATTCAAGTTAGACATATTTCATTTTTCTACACTATGCATGAATGGAAACAAAAACTAGAGAAACAATTTAAGATGTGAATATTTTCTTGATTTAGGAACAGAGATATTTAAATTTATGCATTTGGTTATGAATTTACTATTGAAATGATGTACATTAAAATGATTAACCTGTTCTTTTCATGACTCACTTAGACTGTTCTCTGTTCAGAGGTTCAAATTATTTTTTTAGAATGTCAAAATTAGTCACTTTTGATTGGTATACTAATCTGTCATTTCATTCAAAGATAAAGTATTAGTTGACAACCCTTCATCCTTATTAATTGCCTTTTGTATGCTAGCATTTTTTAATATTCAAAGTGGTTTATATATACACTAGGCAGTAGCACAATTTACTTAATTGTCATTTAGCATACTTGTATGACCTAATTTAAATTGGTTAGTTTTATGAAATCAGCATTATGAAATACAAAATGTGACATTCTGGGCATCTATAATCTATAGTTTAATACACTTGAAAGTAAACTTGGGCAAAAATGCTGCCTGAGTGAATTGGAAAGGATACTGTTCAACAAATAGCTTAAAGGAAAAAAGTAACACGTGCACTAATATTCAGTGTATTGAAATCATAAACAATTTACAAGCATAGGGGAAAAGTATGAAATGATCACTGACAAGATGCAAAATGTCAGATATATGCAACTATTAATTTTTATACACACACACACACACACACACACACACACACACACACACACACACACACACACACACACACACATATATGTGTGTGTGTGTGTGTGTATATATATATATATATACATATACACACACACACACACACACACACACACACACACACACACATACACACATACATAAATACATATACATTCATGATACATACACATGCATATACACACAGAGATGCATAGGAAATAACTCTACTTGAATAGTTTATTTATATAATTTTGTCATAGACAATATCTGACTGGCTGAATTCCAAAAACATGGAGATGAACAGAAAAGCCTGCAACTGATAAGGTGATACCAGGCTGGAGAGTATTTAAGGCTGGTCACTAATAAAGCTATTATATTACCAAACACTGTAACTAGGATGTTACCCTAAATCTCAGTTGTAAGTCATATTCTTACAGACTTTAAACTCTAAGTTGGCCATGGTGTTCACTTTAAAAATCTGGCAAAGTTAGTGAATTTTACATGACTCTAGTGGGGTATCTTGGTCAGTAAGAATTTCTTGTGGAATTCCAACTCTATATAATAATATAGTCTCATCTAACAACACCAAAATGGAACACTCACAGTAACTTGGTATGGGTGACGTGTTCCATTTTGGTGTTGTTAGATGAGACTATAATAATATAGTCTCATCTAACAACACCAAAATGGAACACGTCACCCATACCAAGTTACTGTGAGTCATCATAGATGATAAAACTAAATCTTACATATCAATGCTGTAATAAAAAGTAAAAACAATGCTTTATAAAACAGGAACATATCTCACTGGCAACAGCAGGAATGTAACTGCAACATTCCTCTTACAAGCCAATTGTATGCATCTACTAGTTTCACTTATCTTCAGATTACTCTAATTAACAAACTATAATAAGATAAGAAAAATTGCATCCAGTCTTCTGAACTGAACCCATCACTGTATTCCTCTGCAAAACCTTTGCTGACTACAACTACCACATATTGGCACATAAAATACCACAGCATCCCTTAAACACCCCAGCCATTACTAATACTGGTATAAACCCAAAATGAGCCTTCTCTGAAGGACCATCACCTAATAGAATCTCAAATTTCAAGTAACTCATATGAGGACTACTTAAAGTATGGAAATGCATTCCATTCACAATCATACAAATAAACAACTTCCTCACTTTATCAGCAACCTCAGACTACATCGAAATCATACAAGCACATTAGTAACTTCATCATGTTAAGGCAAGCAAAGTCCTAAAATAGTGGCAGAAAAACAAAATAAAAATGACCATCTCAAGTCAGCACAGAAGAAATAGTTTAATAATACCAACTTCCACTCATAAGCTTTCAGATATAATGCTTGATCAGGTCAGCAAAAAATACAATTACGTCCATATCTTTTCAAATAATTTTAAATATTTAAGACACCATTTAAGCCTGAATAGTGATCTGTTTTCAAAATGTTTATCTAATGATGCTCTGCATTTTAAATTCCAGAATTTGTAACACAGTCCCTTTTATTCTCAAAATGCAGTTATAAAACTATAAATTTAAACTTTTACATGTAATTTTACTCCTGCCTATTCCTTTTCTTTGACTCTCTCTTATTGATAGTATTGTGCTGTTCCTATTCCATATTGGACTTTCTGAAATTATGTTCTTCAATAGTTCCACAATATGCAAAATATTCACATTTTTCTTCATAAGTTTAAGACTCAATACATTATTATTAGCCCCTCTCCTATTAATTGATGGCTGATTAGAGAAGGTTGGTTTAAAATCACAAACTGGCATAGAATGAACAGACCACAAAATAATATGAAGCAAGTTCTACTAGTCAACAGAAAGAAGTCACTCCAGATGTCAAGATTAAGTGTTTTTGTTCTTTAATTTGTGAAAAACGGAATTTCATCAGAATCTAAATAATACTGAACACATCGGTTTACAAACCTTAAAACACAATTGCATGACTTTTTTAAAGCTCCAATAACAGTAAAGTATTCACAATTTGGACCAATCATGCAATAATTTAAAAAGCAGGACATTATCAATAAAAATGATGTAAATTACAACAATAATAAATTAAGAAGAAGAAGTTGAAAAATATATGTCTAAAAAGTAGAATCCTTGAAGCATAAAATGTATGGCAGCACATCTTTCTGTCATTAGTAGAACTTGTTTCATAGTTAGAAGGTTGATTTACTTCTTTCTGCATGCTCAGACAACACAATATTATCTTGTTTTTATGATTATAAACCTTTATCATAATCTCTCAGCTATAAATTGCTGGAAATATCTATTAACTGTTTATCAAGATCATAATTATCAGTATTTAATCTAACTAGGTGTAACATTTGGCCCCTTGCTATATTCCAAAAATATGAACATCAGATTCAATAATACATTGTTCATTATTTTTCATTAATGGATTTTCTCTTGAGGAGAGTAAATAAGAAAAACAGTGTTCCCTCGGATTACCATGTGTCATCCTTTGTGAAAATAGCAAGGGTTAGAAATTCATATTGTAAATACATTCTGTGTCTTGTGACTTAAAGTGGCCATTTTTCTTTTTTGTCTGCCACCATCTTGGGACTGTGCTTATCTTAACCTGCTATAGTTACTTGTGTGTTTGTTTGTTTGTTCTAGTTTCCAGAGACTACTCACATGGACTGAAGGTATTTGCAATATGAAGATGAGGTCTACTCAATGCATTTAAATGATTATTCATCTTTAGATCTTTTAAATTACTTCCACACACCATATCCAATAGTACGTATATATTATAGATTGCCCAAGATTCTTAAAGATAAGGTTTAATCACCCATGTGTCCTATTGTTTCTTTGAAAGGGTAGATTGCACGGCCAGTTTCCTTATATCTAGAGAAACATTAAAAGTTTTTTGTTTTAAAATTTTCTCTGAGTTACATGAAATGCAGTAATGATTTTCTGCAACAACGGTATGATTGTTACCAGTTAATTAATAGAATGTCTTACTTATTTGTGACACTTAAACTTAAACTTAATTCTCTATTCACAGTCATACCAAATGATGTTGGTTTGGACTTAATGAGACAGTGCCTATCAGAATTCCCTACTATGTCAAATACAGACATTAGTACTGTATGCAAATTACTTTCACTGGTATTATGTAACAAATGTTTTTTTTTTTAATTTCAAGGCAAATATTACCTGCAAGATAAAGGTGTGGTCTTGGGTACACCAGTTGCTAACACATATGCAAATAAGGTGTTGGCAACATGGGACTGAGCATGTGTTTAATATAATTAATATGCTTTTGGCATGCTTACTTTTTTTTTTCAAAAGGTTTGTTGATGACATTTTTATTTTATGGCACACTCATCTGAGCCATATTGATGGTTTTGCAAAATATTTGTCAGGCATGCTCAACTTTTAAAAATTAACAAGATGTGGTCAGACACAGACATACATATCCACCCAAACCCAGGCCCCAAACGCATGATCTCATTAAACTCCCCAATGCAAATCAAACTACCTACTCCACATAAAAGTTCTGAAATACTACTACTAAACCTAAATCTTAGAAGTATGCTGATTAAAATACATGAACTCCATGTGACTCCTTCCCTGTAAAACCCAGACATTACCATCCTTACTGAAACCTGGTTGAAACCACATATACCAGACATAGAAATAACCCCACCTGGTTACAATATTCTAAGAGCTGACAGAACAGAAAAGAAGGGAGGTAATGTAACAATTTTCTTTAAGAGCACACTCAACTTACGAGCTGTAAACATAAGTATTACTTACATTAATAATGCAGAGCTACTCATAACCAGATTACAACTAAACCAGAACAAATATATATATATATATATATATATATATATATATATATATATATATATATATATATATATATATAGACGTCTACATCTCTCCAGGAAACAATTCAAGCACAATCAAAATAATTCACCAAAATATCACAAAAGCCATATCACAGGAAACCATTATTGCAGGAGACCTTAACACAGACTGGATGATATGTAACCATGACAATCCTCATAACTACCTAAACCTCCGTGGTTTCACTCAAATGATTTCTCACCCAACTAGAATTGACAAGAAAACAGATAATCTATTTTGGACTTGTTCTTAGCTAATAAACCCCACTATTACCAAATAGCAGGGTGTCTTCCAGATCACTTAATTGACCACTTTGAAACCAGGTCTATATTAAAATTGTGAAACCTCACTTACACGAATACAGAAACGTTGACACATATATAGTGAACCGCAAGATCACCGAACATCCTGAAGAGTGAAATTCAAAATGTCGAATTGTAATAGTTGGCCCTTATCCGGTATAGCTCCCTAACGTAAGTGTGCAGTAGTTACGGACCTTAGGGTTAGGGTACGGGTTAAGGTAAGTGCATACATAGTAATACATGCAACCTTTACTTTATGGTTAGAAGTAGGGTTATGTTAAGTGCATGTATAGTAATATAGTTGTGTAGCTGAATGTATATGTAATTTATACTTTTCCTGTAGTTGGGTGTTGTTTGTTTAATTTGATACATTTGTGTGTAGTGAATGTTTGATTAGGGTATGGGAATATATGGGTGAAGTGTAGATATGGGGAAGTGTGGATTATTTATTTTGTATGGGTATGTAGTACTTAGGGGGCGGTGGGATTGGCCAACTATGACAATTCGACATTTTGAATTTCACGCTTCAGGATGTTTGGTGTTTTTGTGGTTCGCTATATATGTGTTGACGTTTCCGTATTCGCGTAAGTGAGGTTTCCTGATTTTAATATAGACCCTTACTTACTGTGAAATCACAGTAACACTACTAAACTAATTAACTTCCAAATTCATAGTAAGAAAAATCTTAACTTACAGATTCTACTTAATATTCTTGAAAAACTAGACTGGACTCCTCTTAAGCAACTACCCTTAGATGCTGCTGTGCAACACTTCAATGACACCTTCCTTACTGTTCTAAACAGACTCAGACCTCCAAGAACAGTTTGTGTCAAAGCCAACTACACACCATGGTTAACCCATGAGACTCGTACCCTCCTAAAACAAAGGGACAAAGCACAGCAAACTTGGGCTAAAATAAATCTCTCCAAAACAGTTTAATTTACCAGCAACTTAGGAACAGTGCCAAACACCACATTAAACTAGAGAAACAAAACTACTATTCTAATTTATAATGGAAATACAGAATGAATTCACAAAAATTCTGGAACATAGTCAATAACATACTTCATCCGGGCCAAACCTCAACCCCCCCAACTTACCTGATAACACAAACAGTATTGCTGAAAAATTTAACATATTCTTCACTGAAAGTGTTTTAGCACTAAGAATAGCAAGTCTCCCAGAATGCCAACACCCAACAATCCAAGCAATATTGTAGATACATTCTCATTTCAGACAGTCTAAAACAAACTATTGCAAAACTATTAAAGACTTCAAATCCCACTTCACTGGCAGCAGATAACTTGTCAGCAGAATATCTAAAATTAACAGCAGATGTTATTGCCTTCCCTGTGTCAATACGTATAAACAACTCTATAACAGAACAGTATGTCCCAGCTATTTGGAAAATTGCATATATTAAACCATTACACAAAGGAGGTAATTCAACAGAAGTAACAAACTACCAGCCCATTGCTATATTTTCACCAATTTCTAAAATTCTGGAAAGATGTATTCACTTTCAATTCTTAAACACTTTCTAAACAATAATTTCCTCTCATCATCACAGCATAGATTCCAACCACATCATAGCACTACTACAGCTCTGCTAAGTTTCACTAATACTATAAATAAATTCAGAGATGATGGCAAAATAGTGCCTTCAGTCTTTTTGGACATGTCTAAAGTATTTGATAGAGTTTGCCATCCTAAGTTACTGTCCACTCTGAAAATCTTAATATCATCCCTGATGCTGTTAACTGGTTTCAAGGTTATCTATCTAGCCACCAGCAAGCTGTGAAATGGAAGCAAGATTTATCTCCACTCCTTCCTGTTACACTTGGAGTCCCTCAGGGTTCAGTCCTAGGGCCCCTCTTCTTCAGCATATTCATAAATGATCTTAATACTGCCTCCTGTCAAGCATCTATCATACAATATGCAGATGATTCAACCCTCATATGTGCAGCATCCACAATAACTCAAGTTTTTACAGTCACACAAAAAGCCTTCTCTGATATTGAAATGTGACTAGCAAACTCACAACTCATTCTCAACCCTAATAAAACTAAACTTATGATCTTTCATCCATCTAAACCTATCAACCTCCCAGCTAACTTTTATATCACTGCCAGTAATAATACTAGGATTTTCCCAGATTCTCAAACAAAACTAATAGGCGCCATAATCAACAACAGACTAAAATCTGACATAAATATTTCTAACACAATCAAAAAGGTTCGCAAGAAAATGGGAACAATGTATACAAAGAAAAAATTTGTAACAGATGCTGCAAGAATAGCCATAGCTAGAACCCACCTTCTCTCCTCACTCTTATATGTATCCCCCATACTTACCAACTTCAAAAAGTCAGAACTAAGTAAATTAGAATCATGTTATAATAAGACTGCCAAATTTGCAACAGATTCTACACATTCAACCCATCACTGTCAATGCCTAAAAAATCTTCCTTGGTTGGAACTACCTCATATTATGAATTATAACCAGTTAATAATGGATCACAAAATAATGCACAATTCTGACAACGTACTTTCCCTAAAAAAATCTTCCACAGCCCTACTCTAACATTCGTACTCTTCGATCATTTAACAAAAACTTACTCCAAGTAACCAAAGTATCCAACACAGCAGACAAATCTCTTTACTCTAACTTTGTTGCTAACAATTGGAATACCCTTCTACATATTATTAGATGCATAAGCAATAATCATTTCAGAATATCTCTCAAAAGATACTTATTTGAATCCTGGCTTTGTACATGTAACACTCCAGGTTAATTATTAACTTAGCATTACTTATACAATTTGGCTGTACATACTAACTCTGTAAACATATCCCTTCTAATAACACTATTTCTCTATAAGTAGTTACATTCCTACTTGCAACTCTCACCATGGAAGTATTACTAACTATGCACTACTTTGCTAAGTGATTCTCCCTGCTTAAATTCCTAACTAATGTTATGTTCCTCCACATATATAAATTCAACCATATATTTGTCTATATTCAAGTGCTTAATTTCTTGTTATATTTGATACTATGTGTATATTTTTGTTTTTTATACTTTAAATGTGTTAACACTCTTTTTTTGTCAGTTTTGTTTATAATTTCTATTACTTACTGTGATAATTTGTATGTAAGCTTAGACTGGAGCTTTTCTCCCCGGGCCTCCACTGAAAATGGGCACTGTCCCTGTCAGACCATTCCAGTAAACAAATGTAAAATAAATAAATAAAATGACATTAACATATTGTACTCCTCCCATGAGAAATACAATCAGCTCACAGAATGACATAAAAATAGAGGCATATCACATTACTTCAGCTCCCTCATTTTTAGTATTGTTTACTGCTTAGTGATGCTGTTATATCTACATTGATAATTTCCTGTTTCAGTGATGCTCTGCAGTGTGCAGTAACCTCACTTCTTAGAACTTACTATGATGGATAACTTTTTTGTGTGACATTTTCTGTTTATTCTATTATAATGAATTATATTATTTTTATACATATTTCTGTGGTGGTTTTTAAACTTTGTAATATTGTACATCTGTTGTTTCTTTGTGCTTTTTCCATAGGTAAACAAACTAATAATAATAATAATAAAACAACTGTAGTCTTTTTCTTATGGACTTGTCATTAATTTTTAAGTTTACTGCATTGAACACTTTTTGTAACATAATTGATGATTACCAGGATATAGTGAAGGACTTTTCTTGGTTTCTGCAGGTGGACCTATAATGTCCGTTATTCTCCTTAATATGATTTCTTTTCTATTTTAGGGTATCAAATGTCTCCTAAACATAGTTCTCAACTTCTTAGCACAGAAAATCTAAACAAAGCCAAAAAAATGGGGAGAAAATGCCCTTAAAGTAGAGACAAATTGTAAATATTGCTCTTATAAATATAGAAAGTTGCTAGAATAAAATGTCTGGTGTTACCATGCATTTTTGAAAGATATGTAGTCTGAAACTCAAATGCCTATCATTATTTAGTGAATTCAATTCTCACTGATTTATCACAAAAAATCCAGAAAATCACAAATTGTATGAGGAACAGACCAAAAATATGAGGCAAAATGGAGAAAACTAGCAAAAGAACCAAGCAAATAACTAGAGAGGAAAAGGTAATAGAATGGGAAGAAGCCAATAATTTGTTTGGAATGCAGGTTAGAGATTGCCATCCCTATCAAAGACTGATATCAGACTATAGGCAAAGAGAAAAAATAGGGTTTCTAAATGAAAGGCTGTCACTTGTAGATGTTTTAGTAGAATCTAGAACAGAAATTGCCATTGAAAAAGTAATAATTAGTAGAATATATAAAATATTGCATGATAACTATAAGATTCAATCAGAGGAGGTTAGAAAGTATTGGGAAGATAGATTAGATAAGCAATTCATGAAGAAACAATGGTGGAGGATATATGTATGTTTCCCAAATAAGCTACAAAATGTAGAAAATTTAGGATTTTTGCTTTGAAATGTTTACATAGGTATTTTTATACCCTAATTAGACTCCATTGAATTTTTCCTCAGGTAGACGGCAAATGTTGGAGGTGTGATGGCAAAGAAAGAGGTAATTAGGAACATATTTTCTGGAATTATGAGTTGGCAGACTATAAAGATTCCATGCAGACTACTGTACCAGAAATACTGGGTGTACAAATTGGTGTATCTAGAGAAATTATTTTTCTGAGATATGATACAGAACTGGAATTGCCTAGACATACTAAAGCCTTGCTGAGTCTAATTATGCTGGCTGCGAAAAAGCAGTTACTAGAAAATAGAAATCAACAGTTAAACCAACTGCACTAGAAAAAGTGGATATAGTAACAGAGATAAAACAATTGAAATTGGAATCTTTAGAAAAGGGTAGAAGCAAATTACATAAGAAAATTGGAATTATAAGAACAATATATCAATATATACGGGGGGGGAAGAGGTTTTAAAAAAGGCAGGATTTGTATCAGCTATGTAATGTTTGACTGACAATGATTGGGTAGAGTATAAGTGATGCATAATGTTTGCAACTAAAAGTATGTCACCATGTTTATTTTTATATATATATATATATATATATATATATATATATATATATATAAAGGAGCCACACCAAGAGACACTGAAGTAAATTTAATTGAGCGCTTTCATTTTACAATGAAAACTTCATCAGAATCTTGATTTTGATTCTGATGAAGTTTTCATTGTAAAACGAAAGCACTCAAATTTACTTCAGTGTCTCCTGGTGTGGCTCTTTCATATATATTTTACTGCTTTGCAGCAACTTGGTTTCATGTATATATATATATATATATATATATATATATATATATATATATATATATATATATATAGGTGGCTGTGGTGGTGCAGCGGTTAGTGCTGCCACCTCACAGCAAGAGGTTCTCCAGTTCGATCCTCGGCTGGGGTGCCTTCTGTGTAGAGTCTGCATGTCCTCCCTGTGGTTGCGTGGGTTTTCTCCGGGTGCTCCGGTTTCCTCCCACATCCCAAAGATATGCTGTAGGTGGATTGGACACTGTAAATTGGCCCTAGATGTGAGTGTGTGCCTTCTGTGGAAGGTTGGGTGCTGGGCTAGCAACTCGTCACTGTAAAACTCCACTGCCAATCATGAGCAGACAGGTGATCCGCTGTAGCGACCCCTAACTGGGAAAATCCGAAAGAAGAAGAAGGAGAAGGTTTCATGTATATATATATATATATATATATATATATATATATATATATATATATATATATATCTATATTTGATTGCCATGTTATAAGTCATAGTTTAACAAAGGTGTTTCTTGTTTAAAAAATATGAGGCAAATAGCTGGACATTCTGTGAAAATCTGGACAGTTGAGAAGTATTCTTCTAAACCCTAGGTTTTTGATGCACAAAAAAATATTCAGACCAGACAGTAAAATTTGACTAAAATCCTACCTTTTTACTTGTTCTTTAATGATTTAATGAAGTCAAACTCTTGAGGATCTCAAGGACATTAGCTTGCCAGAACTGTCTGACAGTAACCACTTTTTCATGTTCTTCTAAATTCATTTTCTTGAGTACTCATTACTTCAGTAATGCTGTCTCTTACTGTCTTCCATTTCCTTCTTGTTTTGTCTTTTGCCTTTCCCAGCTTCACTGTCTTCTCTAGTGAATCCTGTTGTTGCATTATGTGGACGAGGTATCTGAGTTTAACTTTTTCCTTAACCATTCCTAAATTGCCACCTAAGATGTGGCTATGCACTAACTTCATTACAAGTATTAAAAAACAAAAAAGAAAAGCAAAAACATTGGCTACAACTAATCTACCAAGAATGATCTAATGATAACAGTCATGTGCTTTTATTCCTCTTAAATGTATGGAACCTAACTGGAGCTAATTTAAAAAAAATTACATTACTTCCTTAAGTACATAAACCAGATCACCAACTGATAAGATAAATGATGTGAAGGAAATGTTTAAATGAGGAGCATTTTCCCAGTGTAAATACAACTACAACTCTTATAACATTACTAAAGTACCTTTTCCAAGAGCCATTTGCTGTAATGATTATTGGCACTTGCCTTACAAACTAAGTTGTTCTGCACCAAGCCCATCATAAGGGATGTGGCAATTTGGTGGGATTTAATGGTGGGACAGTCCATAAAGAGCTGTCACTCTGGTGGCTGGCAGAATCAAAGCTGATGACATTTACAGGGTACAGTAGAGAGTTGATTATCCGAACGTTGATTATCGAACAGCCAATTATCAGAACTGGACTTTCATAGCTTTTGGGTAGGAAAAATCATAAAGTCTGAATATGTAAACATTATACATATTCACTTGAGCATGTTTATGAGCTTGTGGCCAACTTATGTGTGAAAAATATTCTTTATTGTCCACTGGAATCACTGAATGGTTGAAAAGTGTACTCCTGCTTGCCAAGAAAAGAAGATTTTAGATGTTTTTTATCCTGTTCATTTATATGTTTGATTATCCAAACAGTTTGATTATCTGAACTACTCTAGGTCCCAATTAGTTTGGATAATCGACTCTCTACTGTATCTCTACTTTCAACTATGAATGCTAAGTGCCAGAGAACATACACTTGGGTGTATCTGTATTATATCCCATTTATTTGAGGGGCTTAACTGACAACATTTATTTAGCAAGTTCTCATACTTATTACCAGAGGAATATGGTTAAGGCTTCATTCCCCCTGGTTTTAGTTTTTGCAGGGACCAGATAACTCATACTATGATAACATACTTTAGTCCAATTAACTAGGGATAATTTAACTGACCACTCCCAATGTGATAAGTTAGCATCATTCTCTTTTCTGCATGCCAAGGGTGGAGGGTTTGCAACTCATTTCCCCTTTTAAGGTGTGCCATTTGTTACAAAAAAAAAATCGGTTTGCTAAGTTTTCTCCTGCAGACTATACCCAATAGTGTCAACTTTTTTTCTGCAAGGGTATTCACCAATTCAGCATCCTGTTCAGGACAAACATTATTAGGATAAGGTAGATTTTCCTTTTGGGACCTGGTTTTCCACTAGTAAGTATACTCACTTTCTGGGAGCTGCTGTTTTTCCTTTTTGGTCAACATTTCAACCAGGAATCCCTTGTGGACTACACTTTAGATGGGAGGTGTGTTTTTCCCAAAAGAAAAAAAATATAGAAACAACATGTCAAAGTTTCCATAGCAATTTCAGCCTTATCAATGAGCAGTACTTGATTCAATCTTTCATGGATTATCGTGCAGCATTCTCCATCCTGCTGATACCTATCTTTTAGGTTTTCTAAGAAATTTGTTCCTTCAGAACCAAGTGAAGCTTTTTGACATTATGCTCAGAGGCAGCAAAGCATCTGGATGTTCTGTCCTTCATGGGATGTGTGAGGGAATGAATGCAAGGGAAGCTGTGAGGCATTGTCTGCTGCTTTCATACTACGTTTCGGCCCTTGGGAACACTGCAAAGGTTACAGACATAGGACAGTCAGCTTTTTGTCAACAGAGCTGCGATTTAATAAGTTTAACAGATTAAAGCTTGAAAAACAATTTTATTTACATCCTGTCTATTCTCATAGTCTAGTTAGAAAACTTTAGCCCATTTAATGGATTCCAGATGTGGCTAGCAGTGTCTGTCATGTTTGTACTTAATATTAATTCTTTAAACATGTTTTGTATCCAGGTCTTGTGGAAATTGCTTATTACTACCTCTCTCCTTTCAAGCATGGTTCATCAGAAGGAGCACTTCTCTTTTTAATTTCACCAGTGGGGGGTGTATTGCCATATTATATTTCAAAACCTGTTTTTAATTATTACCTCATTTGTCCAATTATTATAGGCAGATACCACTTTTGTAGTTAACAAGTCAGGTACTCTCTTTCTACACCCATCCGTATTAAGTTCTGCAGTCTTTTAATCATCCTAGCACCCATGTATCAAACTTTAATCATAATTTGGCATTTACCATTCTTTGAAATTAGTTAAATCTTAAGATGGGAAATTTGGCTATTTGTGAACAATGGACTTTGCCAGATTTCAGGAATTAGCTATTAAGATTTGCACGTGGTTCAGTCCTCCCAACTAAGTTCCTCCCATTTCAATTTGTTACCCAGTTTTTTAGCCACAGGAGGTTGATCCACTGCCAAGTGACAGGTCGCCCCTATATATGGTTAGAGACTTGGGAGTGGAACTGTTTTTTTTTCCCAGTGGGTTAAAGTTTTGGGAAGTCCCTTGGTCAGGCATTCAATCATATCCTGGCATGGAGTGGACTGGTATACAGGTTATTCAGTATCTGGGTTGGGGGAAGAAGAATGTTGGGAGACAGACTATGGGCATTCAGGTATTACTACAATTACTAACATTATTTCTCTTCTCCACAGGGTTATCAGTTCCCCAGATTCTAAAATCCCATTGTTCAAGATTAACTTCTGAAGTGAAAAAGCTATTTGGTGAACTGGAAGCCGAAGGCAGTCACAAAACCAGTAGGATCAAAGAGAATGGAATCCTATGAATTCAGAGGTGCAGCCAGTGAGTGATACACCTCTGAAGAACATGAATTAAAACATCAGGACAGGTTTGAAGAAAAAGAAGGCTGATTCTCACCCAGCCACAGAATTATCATTGCCTTTAGTGAGAGAGGCAGATAATGATGCAGTTGACCCTGCTGAGACTCTTGAGAGGGGAATTGGTTTAACAAATCAGTCCACAGAGGAATATTTGCAGGAGTTTACACAGCCTGTCCTGGTTGTCCTGGTGGTTATAATAGAAAAGGACCTTGATCAAGTGTTACCACATTTACTTTACCTGCTGACCATAAGTGATGCCCACCATGTCTGGCATGGTGCAGCCTGGATGTAGTATGAATAATGTTCCAGGAAGTTGAAAGGAATGAAAAAAGCTTTGCATTGGAGGAGCACCATCTTGTACTTGGCTCATTGTGATATTGGACAGGCCCAGTACCAAAAGCCAGGAGGGAGTTCTAATCAACAGCCAAAAGCCAAAGTTTGTTGGGCTCTCAACAATGAGAAGTGCATTTGGCTGTCCGGCTGTTTCTCTCATGCTTGTTTTCATTGAGAGACAAATCATCCTGCATGCAAATGCTGTCCAATTTATACCCTTGGTATCCCAAGCACCTTAGATTCGGTGGTACCTCTAAGGTGGGAATAGGCCTCCATGGGTAGGTGCTCAACTTTCACAGTACTAGTGGATCCACTGTCTTTTGAGACTCCCCTAATTTTTAAGCTCACACACTCTCCCATTAATGTCGCAGAATTAGTGGGTGAACTTTAGGACTACCTAAATATGCAGCATCTTTTCTGTACAGAGTTTTGCTTCACAATGACAATTTAGCGATTTAATTTAGCTATTAAATCAATCCTCCCCTTTATCAGTAAAGCAACCAAAAATGTGAGGTCTGTTATTAGGAGATGGGAGGCAGTTTTGAGAATTTTGTACAGTAAGATAGCAGCAGGTAGGATAGCTAGCCCGTTTCAAATACCACCTAGGAGATCCTTTAGAATATCCGCAAAGGGCCTTGTTATGATGAGTTTTGCCTTATTTATCATCTGCCATTTTCTGTTGGAGCATCTGTGAATGATTACATTAACAGTGAAGACACCACAGTACAATACACTTCACTGGATGAAAAGGCTGCCATAAACAAAAGATCCTCTGATCTTTGATTGAGGGAAGTTAGAGACAGAATCAGCCTTCAGGTTAATACCCACTCAGGAAGAAAACTACTAGGCTACATGTTCAAGGGCAATTTTATTTAGGCAAAGCAGTGCTAGGGGGTTGTTCCACAGTTTGCAGCAATTTTGAAACCTTTAGCAAAGCCATTCATTGGTGTGTAAAAGAAAAGCTTGCAAGCAAGCAGCCATTTATTATTTAGATAATTTATTCACTGTAGGAGAAAGGGAGCAAGAGGTCAGGGAAGTGATAGCTAACTTCATTAGGCTTTGTCAGAAGATGGGTGTGCTCTTAGCCATAAAACACACTGGAGGGGCTCAGTCAACTTATCACATTTTTAGGCTTTGAGACTGACACAGTTGAGTCAGCTTTTTAGACTACCAAGTAAAAAGCTTCTATGCTTGAATAAATTCATCAGGAAATTTTTACAGTTAAAAATGTCAGCGTTCTACAGGTGAAGGAGTTTCTAGATTTTCTTAATTTTGCCTATTGGACCCGGTTGTTAGTGAACCTTTTAAGGGATGGTAGGCCCACACATCATTAAGTTCAGGTTTCTAACAGGATTAAGGATGACATCCCCTTGTGTTGAGTTTTTCTAAATCAGTTTAACAGAATTTCTCTTTGGCAGAAGGACTGCATCTCTTCAGAGTCTTTCCATCTGTACACAGCTATAGCAACCAATCACAGTATGGGTGCTTACAAGGAAACCCACTAGTTTTCTAGCCCCTGGCTTTCGTCTTGACTGGAAAGCAAAAGGTGTGACAACACCATCCTGGAAATTATGCCAATATGGGTGGCCGTGCTTGTGTGACAAAACCAGATCCAGAATTGTAAGGTTATCTTTCATTCAGATAACCAGGCACTAGTCAAGGGTTTGCTGAAAAGGTCCTCGTGTTCTCCATGGAGTCAGGCTGTATTGAGCCTCTTTGTTTTACTCAGCTTGCAGATTAATTTAGAATTCTCTCTGCTATGTCTGTTCTGGGAAAACATCACTTCATAGCCTGTCACGTTTCTAGCTCCACAGGTTCTGAAAGATGACTCCAGACACTCATCAGTTTTCTACACCAATCCCACCACAGGTCTAGCTGACTGGAGAGGATGGATGTGAGTACTGTTGAACAATTCATAGCCAAGTGACACCAGAAAGGCCTAAACTGGTGCTTTAGTGACATTTAAGATCTTTTACTTCAGTTTGCCTCATCCTGAGAAGCAGTTGTCTTTTTCTTTGATCATTCTCTACTTAATACAAAGATGCATACCATACAATTTTTTTTCAGTTCCTTTTGCATCCAAGTAGCAACATTAGGATGGTGGGTTAGATGTCCTAGACTTGTTGACTTTACTAAACGTTGGTTAATAAACAGGTTAGTTTAAGGCTGGAATAATGTAAAGGGAATGACGGCCTATTGGAAAGGTATTGTTAGGCACTTTCCTTCTGGGAATGAGGGCTGACGTAAAGGGTATTCACATGTTTGTGTTTTGGTCAAATTTATTTGCTTGGAATTACACTTGTGCTTTCCAGGTTAGACAGCTCCAGCAGTCCCTCCACTGGGAAGATGTTGTGGCGACCTGCTTGAAAATATGCCAAACTGATCAAACAGGACAAGGGAATCAAGTAAAGTTAGATTATGTGGGGGTTGCATGCTTTTTGGGCCATGGCTTTACAACATTTGACTCTTTATATAACTCCTCATGAGTATGTTTTTAGACTTCAGTCAGGGCAGTTAGTTCTTCCAAATGATGTAGATGTTATGTTACAGAAGGCTATAACAAATCAGGGAACTGCAGCTGTGATTTTTCACTCCCCTTCTTTCAGGATTTGGAGGGCTTCTGATCTGGAAGGAATGTCAGTCAGTAGAAGTACTAAAATACACAGGAAAATGATTGTCTAAAGCCTTTTTGAGTTATATCAGATAATTGCTGCTCATAGTATGAATTTATTTTTCAAGTTTCAGTCAGCTGTTGCTCCTATGACACACTGTTATCTGCACAGCAGCATGCAGCGTAGCAATTTCATCCCAAGGATCAAACTTTGACCTTAGTTCATCCAGTTGGTTAGTCTCCTGGTGCTGATCCCCCTGGTTTGTCTTGGCTACAACTTTTAGCAGTTTGGATTTCTTTGATATCAGAAGGCCCCCTTCCTCATGCTGTGGTTATACATTTAGGTGGAAATGACTTGGAGTTTGTAAAACAATACTTTGTTAGCCAAGATATTTGCTGTTTTTGCCGTTTTGTATCAGAGATACCCAAAAGAGGTCATATTCTGTTCGTCAATTCTACCTCAATTCCTTTGGCACAGGGCTTTGAGGTTAAAAATCCATCGAGCTCATCTGGAGGTTTTTTAAGCATCAGATTGGTAGAGTGGCACTGCAACCAGGTTTCCAAGCAAATGAGCATCTGGATTTAGCAATGCCAGATTGTGACTTTTGTTGTTTAGACAATGTTAATTTGAATGATCCTGCATTGGACTTGTTTTACTTTCAATTGTCAGTGTCAAGTGTGCTACAAAAAATTTTGTTAATGTAATTCCTTTACAGTTAGACTGTTAATTGTAATTAAAAAAATGTGGAGTAAATACAGTCATATTAGTAGTCTGCTGATTTATCTAGTTAAGTTGTTCACTGAGCCTTGCATAATTACATTGGCTATGTTAGAGCATATCCTTTGCTTAAAGTCTTTTGTTACATATTTTTGTTTGTTGTTTCAAGAGTTTTAACTTATGATCATAATATTAATCAAGGCCCACCAGGATGCACCTCCTAATAATGCAACCAGGAAAAGATGGAGGAACAGCATGTCACAGTTTGTGGGTGGGTGATTGTGGTGTGGCCTCATCCCTCTTTTAGACTCATTCTTTTCCTGGGAATTCAGGCTCATTATTTTCTGCTAGGAGAGGACAATGGCGGTATAGGTACAAACAAGTCTAGGGGACACTGAGTTATGCCACTCTGCAGGACTGGATGAGCAGGCCAGCATAGGTGGGATGTACACCGACAGGCAAACAGTGGGACTCAGTTCTGGTGCAAAGTGACAATATCATACTGTGTTGTATGAAGGCATTCAGAAAGAAAAGGTTATATACTAGACTGTGATATGATCTAAATAGGTTACATTTGCAAGTAGGGTCTGTCTTTTTTGGAGTCAGTTGGCACTTGCTTGACAAGCAAAGTTCTTTCACACTGAGCCCTTCATAAGGAGGCATGGCAATTTGGTTGGATTACTCAAGTGGTCAGCAAAATCAAAGCTGACTCTCCCACCCAGCCCGACCCTCTTATTTTAATTTACAGGCAGTCAGGATGGCTTCAAATCTGTTGAACTACTACCTCCTTCTCCCAGTTTGAAGGGTTGTGTGTGGCCTTACCTTCTTATTAACCCCATTCTTTTCCTGTGCCTTCAGGCTGGTTGTTCTCTGCAAGGAAAGGATGATTTTAAAGGTAAAATGAATAAAAGTTAAAAGGATAAAAATGAGTCTGACGTGAAGCAAGTAGAGGTAACAGCATGCCTTCCATTCAGGGAGATAACCACATTGCCACAACAGTCAGGAAATCCTTCTATGTGGCACACCTCATCACTAAGGGCTTTTCATCCAGAAAAAAGGAGGTTATTGTCCCACTGTACTCATCCCTCATTAGACTCATTATAAGAGTATAATGCCCCATTTGGTATGTACCTCACAAGACATCTGCAACAGCTGGAAAGGCCACAGAAATACCTCACTAAAAAAATTACAGGCCTAAAGCAGATGCCATATGCTGACCGAGTAAAAAAACTCCAGCTATACTCTGTGGCATATCGTCTACTCAGAGGCGATCTCTGCTTAACATACAAGGCCATGTCAAACCCTGAGCTGTTGAACATGCTCCACTTAAAGAAATCCCAATCCCTCAGAGCCACATGCTCCAGGGATCTAAACCTTGTCATCACAATGAACAAAACATACTGGAGGGATAGGTTCCTGACCCAGAAACTCCCCATACTCTGGAATAGACTGCCCATACATGTCAAGCAGAGCACCTCATTGGCCCTCTTCAAAAATAACCTTTATGATTGGATGGGAGATAGGAAATTTACCCTAGGGATCATGTCATGCTAGACAAGGATCCAGAGAAGTAAATATTGTGGGAAGAAATATCCAGGGAATTGTTATGGCTAGGCTTGCATAGGCCCTAGGGCAGATAGCCTAGTACCAACCTATGAACCTATGAACCTATGAACAAATGTTGCTACCAAGCAGTCCAAGAGGGCACAAGGTTATGTCACTGGGCAGAAATGGATAAGCCAACCAGCATGAGAGGGGTGTATGCCAACAGCCAAACAGTGGGACATGGTGCTGGGGTAAAGTGATAATATCATACTGTATTGTGAGAAGACATTCTAAACAAAGAAAGTTATTTGTTAGATTGTGATGTGCTATTAATAAAAAGTTACACTGGCAACTGGTGTCTGTCTTTATTGGAAGTGAGTATTATTAAAGAAGCAGGATTTATGAGCAATATGTATGCTATTAAAAAGAAGGATCACAAGAACTCCCTATTGGGACATGCATTATGTTGTATTAATTTAAAAAAATGTATTTTTATTTTGGTAAAGGTACTTGTCCAAGATAGAAGTGGATACTAGGAAGCAAAGCTAGAATTTAAGGAACTATACTGGCTGCTCTGGTTGAATGCAGCTAATTTCCAGGCTTGAATGATGTAATATAATTTACTAGCAGTTTAAAGCTCCAAGCAGCAATGTTGTAATGGAATGTTTTATTGTTCTTTATTTTTTATATCTTAATTTATTTTTAAATGAGTGATAAATTTACATTTTATAACAATTTAAATCCATCCATCCACAACCCCTTTCCCCTTTTTGCTCATGGAGTCAGGGTGTCATTCAACATTGACAATCATCTAGAACTTAACATTTTACCATTTTGTTTTGCTTTAGTGAAACATGTCAGGTGAACCAGTTTAAGTCTTTATGGACATGATATAATATTTTTAAAATTAGCTCTAATGAAGCTCCACACATTTAAGATGAAAGAAAATGCAACTTTTTTCATTACTGGATTCTTGGTGGATGAGTTATGGCTGATATTTTTTATCTACATTGGTGTGATATTATTTGTTTGTTACTTGGTATGTCATACCTTTGAAATGTCTTCAGAGGAATTATTTCAAGCATTGGGAAACTCCTCAGTTTTAGCAGCTGGTTCAGCTTTACCTACATCTCTTCCTGATGAACAATTTTGGTTTATTGCGGTTATGAGTCTGTTAACACAGAAGACGGAAGCAAAAACTGCCATAATTTATCAAATCCTATAGTTTCTGCAGTTGGTAAGATTATAATTAGAAATACTTCTACAGCTTCTGAAACTTGCAGTTAGATGGACTATAATTAAAAATATTTCCAAGGCTTCAGATATAACTTGTAATACCGACAATGAAAACAGTAACAGCATCACTTTAAAAGCATGTGAAAAAGTAAAAGATCCTTCCTGCAGGATGGATTAAATAAACCATTGATGTTAGATAAGAGCATTTTGGCTTTACATTGCTCTGAATCTATAGCCAGGAAACTGAAGCACTTTGAACATTTTTGCTTAAATACAAGAGCCTTCAACTTGATAACGTTCTGTAGAACCTGTATTAAGGAGAAAGGGGTACTAAGAAGGTTTCAAGCATCCAAATGGACTTTAGGCTAATTCAGTTTTACATTCTGATCTCTTGCACTTACTTGCTTGGACCAATTTAGAAAATAACATGAGGGAGATGGAACAATTACAAGAGGGCTAATCAACCTGTAAGAGGAAATTACACCTGACTTTTTTTTTTCCCTTCCTTTGGGGTAGATAATTCTTCTACTTGTAAGAGAGTATGTAATAAATGTGAATTTAGTGAGGTAAAGAAAGAAGAAAAAAATTACTTGGGATAAAAATGAGTCTGACGTGAAGCAGGTTTATCTAACCCCTAAAGGTAGAGGTAACAGCATGCCTTCCATTCAGGGAGATAATGGTACAGCCCCCATTCATATCCAAGGAGATGCCAACAACTAGCAGAGATAAACCAGACTGAACATGTATTTCCAGCAGAAGAGAGTATATGGTCAGTATTGACAGAATTGGTCAAATGGAACAGTATGAGGCTGCAACACATAAGGAAGGAAAAGTAGATGGAGATAACCCCCATTCTGATAAAGTACTGTAGTTAATGATAACTTTTTTACATTTTTTTAATTATAGTGATATCTAGACTACTTCTGTACTTAATGATTTATTTTAAAAGGGTTTTATCTTTGTGCCCACCATTAGACTTGACATAGCCGATGTACTAATTGAGTTAATACTTTTCATTAGGAACACCAACCTTCATTTTATATGTGGTGGAGATAAGATGACATCTGAAACTAGTTTTCTTTGTAGGAGTAGTACATATAACCCAGCTCCTCACAACTGCTGTATCTTTATGTGAAAAGTTGAGTGAATTTGACTTTCTGATACATATCACCAATCACTGTAGTAACAGATTTTATAATTTGATACTCAGAGATAGGAAACTGTTATTGAATTTGTATAAGGATTAGTCCATTAGGATAATGAAATAAAATAAAAGGGGGGAGGAGTGGTGATTATGGCCAGTTCTGACTACTCCAAGTAGGACAACATATTTCAAGGAATGAAACTAATCTTGGACACTTATTGGTCAAAGACTAGCTTACTATCTACATGACTTTTCAGATCCCAAACTAGTGAATCAACTTTTAGTGGTGTTTTATTGATGGCATGATTAACCAGGGTGACTGACTTCCCAAAAGGTACTATAATGCATTTCTTGGCACTGAGTTTTAAGCTATAGGTTTGGCACTAAATGTCTGTTTGTGTTAGCCCTTCTGCAGGGTATTCCCATCCTGTGGTGGGTGGGTGGGATTCAATGATTGCTCCCAATTTGAAGCCATCTGTGATCTTGGTCAGCCTGAGGCCATTGACATTGGCTTTGACCTCCAAGAAGTAAAAGCCAAAGAGGAGCAGGCATAGCACAGAGTCCCGAGGGACTCTGCTGGTGAACAGCATCTTTGTGGAGGTGGCCTCACCAATCCTAACTTCTAGGGTTCTAAACATGAGCCAGCTAGATATACAGTGTGTTATAAAGGGGTTTATGTTTAGTTCCATTAGTTTGTTGACAAATCTTAAGAGGGGTATTGCATCAAATGCTTTGGTCAGATCTAGGTAGGCACCATGCATCACTTTCCCCTCATCAATTGCCTTAGTGGTCTTTTCAAAGAAGTCCACCAGGTTCAGTAAGCATGACCTTCCTCTGACAGAGCCAAACTGGGAAGGATCAAAGTCTCCTATGTCCTTGTTCATAATTTTCATGATAATTCCTTGCATGGCTTCACAAATAAGACTAAGCCTAATGGATCTGTAGTTTGCAGGATCTTTTAAAAGTTCTTCCTTATGAAGGGGGATGACCATCACAGTCCGCCAATTCTCATGGCATAAAGCCTGTTTTAAGACTATAACCTAATAATGAATCAAGGAGTCCTGGCAAGTCAGATTTTTAACTGTTCAGGAGGTATGCTGGGATGTTATTTAGGCCCACTGAAGTTGCATTCTTGGTGTTAGTGAATGAAGTACACCATACCATATACTGCCAGTACATGTTGGAGGAGTTAAGTCTGAGAGTATTTCTTAAGGGATGACTGGAGTGAGAGGTGGATAATGTTGGAAATTAATTTGTCTGCTAACAGGTTTACTATATCACCAGGCTTGGTGAAAGTGGCACCATTAACCAACACTTCAGCTTATTGCTATGTCCTACCCTTGAGGTGTCTGGCATAGCTAAAGAAAGTCTGATGGTTAACATTCACCTGTGAGGTTTTCTTAACCTCAAAGTTGGCTTGTTTTGACCTAATTATCCCTCTTAGTTGCCTATTTTGTCTGCTGAGAGAGTTTTTGTCTTCATGGGAATTACCCTTCTTGATTTTTCACATATTTTTTTTCCTTTTGTCATTTATCCTGTTTAAATTGGGATGCTACCTGAGAGTTTTTTTTTTTGTTTTTTTGTTTTTCTGAAGCTAGTTCTGGGCTTACATATGATAGGTACAGCAGCCACTATCAGCCATTGACATGGTTGTAAAGAGTATCTGAGAGCAATTCAACATAGGCTGGTGGGCTTGGAGGGGCACTGAATTTTGTCACACCACTATTTAGTAAAAGGTAGTTTGCCTTAGAATAGTTCTTAATTGCCACTAGTTTTACTGGAGTTAAAGAGCTGATTTTGATTTCATAGGACACAGCTTTATGGTTGGACCTTCCCAAGGAAGATGAAATATGGGGGGGGGTGTACAGCATTCTTCCATATTTGTGAGTACAATGTCATATATATTTGAGCCTCTGGTGGGTGTTTCCACTATTTGGTCAATGACATTTGTATTTACAAAGTCCAGGAATCTATATGCCTGTACATTTGAGGCCATGTAGGATTAATAGTTTATAGAAGGGTAATTAAGCTCTCACTTGAGCAGGGTATTAGGTTGAAGGGTAAATGTATTCACTAGGTGCAAGTAAGCATTGTGAACTTCTTGGGACATGGAGGGTGACCTATAGCTGGCTACGGTATAATGCAGGATTTTGTCTGTTGTGATTTGCACTTGGAGGAACTCCTGCACATCATCTTGTCTGACCTGTCTAGAGGTATGCTTGTTACTGATGTATATTGAGACACCTTCATCTTTAGCACTTGTCTGTGCAGCTACTGGTCTAAATATTTGCAGGGCCTGAAACCTTGTACTTCCAGGTTACTTTCTGCTAGTTTTAAACCAAATTTCAGTAACTGCACAGATGTCTACATTCTTGAGAGTGAGCAAGGCTTAATAGGGAGTATAAGTTTTTATTTAGACTTCTGGCCTTGCTCAGCAACACCTTGAGGTTCAGTTGAGTTCATTTTGCTATATTGGTAGGTTTGTCAATTTGACATTGCCTAAAAAGGTACTGTTGGGGTGGATAAAGTTTTAGCCAGTACTTGAAAGTCTAGAAGGGACAGATACAGACCATCCTTGGCAAAGCAATGTGGTCTGTTAACTATGTCGTCCCAAGCTTATAAATATTGGATCCCAGAAAGACAGACAAGTGTTAAAATCAATTATCTTTGGCTCATACTGTGGCATCATCCTTGGTGATCATATTATGCTGTTCATACCAGCCTGAGACACATAGTCTTAGAGCTTCAAATGTCTTTCTTCAAATAGTCCAAGGAGGTATGTCTTAGGTCATTTACGCTTACATGGACTACAATGGAATCATACTGGTACCAGTGGTCTAATGACTTGAGTACATGTATGATTTGATAGATCCTGGCTCCAGATAAGCAGTTAACCATCATCTTCTTCTTGTTCAGCCTGTATAAGCGTACAAGAGGAGCATCAGTATATCTTACAATGGAGTCCCCTATAATGAGAGTCTTGGGATGCATGATTGCTTGTCTTAAGGGCTTAATGTTTGGGGTTCCATTGAATGTGACTATATTTGGTGTTAGGTGTTCTTTTTTCTGAAGGCATAGCTTTGACAACACAAAGTCTGGGAGATATTTGTTTTTAGGAAGATTGTTTTTAATTGCCTCAGCATACACTGGTATAAGTCCATGGTTTGAGATATGCGAGGTGGGCGTTGGGTGCATAGGTATAACAACCTCATATGCATGAGTTTAACCTCCATTGTCATTGTGTAAGTATACCTCTTGCATACTGTGTCCGTTTCTTTAAAGATTAAGTGGTTGTCAGTAAACATGAGACAATCACTACATTGTCTGAAGATGCTGATATCCACCAAGATGGCTTCATAGACATTAGGAAACTGCAAATCCGTGCTGTCTAGTCCTTTGATTAGTGAGCTACAAGGAGACATTGTGTTGGGGTTAGAAGAGTATTAAGAGTGCTTTGTTGGTGCAGACTAATAAGGGTGCACTACTGGTGCAGATTATGCTAAACAGTACTAAATTCTACTAATTTTAATGTTTACACAATGCTGAATTCTATTAAATCTGTAGGTATTGCCTCTCACCACCCAACTGGCTGCTCTAAACTTGTTGGAAAACAAAGTATTTGCTTTATGTTTACTGTTTTACAGGGCACAGTTTTATAGACTGTTCTATGGGGAAATATGCTTTCTAGGCTGTATCTATGAAAAACAGTGGGTGGAAAGAGTACTTAAATAGCTTATACAAGTAAATGGCAATGAAAGAGGAGAGGGGGGGACTTTGGATATCAGATTATCATAAGGGATGGAGACCAGAGGCACAGCTACATACAACAACAACAACAGTAAAAGGGTTTGTGGATTGGGCAACAATTTCAAGGAATAAGCTATATAGTTTGACAGGGATCAAATAAAGCCAATATTGGAGCTCTTTCAGAAAATTTAGCTTAATTTCTCAGTGGGGGATGGGACAGACAATAAGAACAGGGTAACAGAAAGAAACTAGAATGTAACTTTATGCAGGTAAATGATAAGCAGAATATAAAACTCTATGATCAAAACTGGTATATCAACAACTGAATAGAATTCTAGATTCCTGTTTTATTGCTACTGATGTAAATGTTTTTATTCTGTGTTTACCCACCATGTTATTGGTTTCATGATGCTTTCATAATGGATTGCATTTAGCTGTATGACGATATTGTTCTGCTGTTTTATAGAAGCTGTTCTCAGCAATAATTATATTTCTTTTGAGGGATTTTGTAAACACAAACTCCCAGAACCAGACTGGATATGGTCCTCACTGATATTGGAGAGTGCACCCTCTACTGTAATGTCTTCTGTGGTAAAGTCAGACCACAAAATGGTCTCCTTTGAAGTCAAAATAAAACCCGGAAACTCAGCTAACCCTGGAATATTCAGGAACTACTCTAAGACTAATTTGCTACTATTAAGTGATAACCTGGCAAATTTGCAATCCCCCATAAACCCTGAGAACACTGCTGCATATGCTGAACTGTTCACAGAATCCCTATACAAGGATGTTAATAGATGCATAGTTGCAGCTGTACTCACCAGGAAGAAGTTCAGACCTAACTCCAAACAGGCTTCCCTGGTGGTATCACAACATCAATAGACTGTATAATATAAAGAAGAAAATCATAGCAAAAATTAGGAGGTGCAGCACCCAGCAGGATAAAAACACTCACATCAAACCAAACTCAGAGGACAAATAAAGTCTACAAAGCCAATTTTGAGGTAAATTTGGCCTCCTAGACCAAGAACAACCACAAGGAATTCCTTAGCTATGTCAACAACTCCAAAGGCAATGCACAATTGTATGCAGAGCTCATTGTTAATGGAGTCACCTATACTGAATACCATCATGGAAGTGTCGAACAGAGAAAACTATAAAGCAATTAATACAAGAAGTGTCACTGTTAGAAGAGTATAGAAGAGGGAACAGATCAGCAAAATTACTCAGAAAGATAGATGTGATAAAAGCAGTGTACAGTATTATATACTATCGCAAATAATAAACTAAAAAATATCAGCACAGGCAGAAGAACTTAGAAGATACACAGATAAATATAACGGAAAAGTAGACAATAAGTAATTTATTGATGACCCAAAAATTTTTATAGAGAATTAGGAAACAAGGTAAAAGGAATTGAAACATCACCAATAAAAGAAGAAAAATATATATTTTGGAGAAGTATTTATGAAGATCCTGTGGAACATAGCAAAGATGGTAAATGGATAGAAGAAGTAAAAGAAAGAATAAGAAGTTCAAAGGTACAGGATATGAAATGGGGTGAAGTAACAGCCAGAGAGATCGAAACAAATTTAACAAAGGCCTCTAACTGGAAAACCCCAGGCCCAGATGCAGTACCTAGCTTCTGGTTAAAAGTATTAACACCTTTGCATAATGATTTAGCTATGAGTAAGAACTATTTATATGCACACCCTGAATGGACACCAACCTGGCTAACAACAAGAAAAACAATGCTCCTACTTAAAAGTGAACCTGCAAGCTACCCTAAAAATTATAGACCAATAACTTGCCTTCCAATGACTTATAAACTATATACTGGAATTGATGCTGACAGAGTTTATAGTAATTTAGAAGAAAACTCAATTATGGCAGTAGAACAAAAAGGGCAATAAAAGAAAGTCATATAGAACAAAAGATCATTGTTGTTAAATTAAGTCATAGTGGAGAACTGTAAAAAGGGGAAGAATCTAAGTATGGTATGGATTGACTACAAAAGAACATTTGACTGTATCCCACATATATAGATAAAAGAGTGCTTAAAAATGTATACCATACACCCTGCATTGATAAACTACATCACTGTAACCATAAAACAGTAGCATTTAAGCCATGATAAAGGACAGATTATTATTCCAGGGATATTAATGCAAATGGGGATATTCCATGGTGACACTCTGTCGCTGTTGCTCTTTTGTCTTGCCTTTAACCATTAAGCTGTCTGCTTAACAGATTAGGTCATGTCTAAATTTGGCTCCTAGAAAACAACACGGTCTAAAGACTTCTTAACTTCTCTTTGTCAATGATTTAAAACTGTATAGCTCATCAAATGAGGAACTTAAAGCACAACTGCCAAGTAGTTAAAGCTTTTTCAGATAACATAAGAATGTCATTTGGTTTTGATAAATGTGCAAAAGCAACCTTTAAAGCAAGAAAGTTGCAGCACCAAGAAAACATCAGTATGGGACAAAAAAATGTGATATAAAAGAACGTGAGCAAGAGGGAGTGTATAAATATTTGGGAATTGATGAAGGCTCAAAAATAAAACATAAACAAATGCGAACAAAACTTAGTAAGGAATATTTTAGAAGAGTTAAATTAATTCTGAAAACAGCATTAACATCTGGGAACAAAATTCAAGCTAAAAAACAATTTCGTCTCCCTATCCTAACTTCAAGTTTTGGAGTGACTGACTGGCCCAAAAAAGGTAGTGGACAGATTAGACAGGAAAGCAAAAAGGATGCTTCATGCTCATCAAATGATTTATAAAAATCAGACATATCAAGATTATATATTCCATATTCTGAAGGACGTACGGGCCTATTTGAAATAGATTACATGTATAGATTTGCAATTGTATGACTGCATACATATTTACTGACCTCACAAGACTCAAATATAATGAAAGTTTTGAAACATGAGGAGAATAAGTCTAAGATGACTTCCCTTCTTAGTCTAGCAGAAGCATATCAGTGCCAAGTGGGAATGGAAATAAAACCAGAAGTAGATAAAAGTCAGGCAGCAAATGAATGTGCCAAAAAAACAAAAGAAAGAATATAAGGTGAAGGATCAGATGAAAAGGCAAAAAATGTGGAAAATGCATAAATATAGTTGCAAGTACAGAAAATTACTGGAAGAACCTCATGTTGATCAGGATCAAGTGCAGGAATGGTTAAGGAGAGGTGAATTCAAACCAAGAGATGAAAGGTTAATATTGGCAGACCAAGATAGTGGGCTAAGTACAAGTTGGTTTACAAAGTCCATTGAACATGTGGGAGAACCAGCCAAATGTAGGTTTTGTAAAACAGAATTGGAAACAGTTACACTACTTGTTGCTGGTGGTGATATACTAATGGTAGAAGGACTGTATCCTGAAAGGCATAATAATGTGGCAAGACTGTTGCACTGGGAATTGTGCAAACATTATTGAAGTAGCTGAAAAAAAACTGGAAACATGAGCCACAAAGCATCATAGAAAATGACGAACACCTGGATTCAATAAACTCTGTACAGGAATAGTGCTACTCCTGCATGGAGTGGTTCGTGTCCATGTAGCCACAACAGCGCACCTTGCATATTCATGAAGGCTTGCTGCTGTTAATGCTAAATGGACATGAAATGTGAATGAGTGCAGGGGCATGTTTAAGTAGTGGACTGACTATGAGCATGCCGCCTGCACTCAGAAAGTGCCATACGGCACTTTCTAAAACTAATGCGGCATAATATTATAGAATTTCTCTAATATTATGCCAGTAGTTCAGTGTCTGTGGACAATGAAATTAAATACGTATGGGAGCAGGCAAGCAATCCAGGGAGTGTGTGACAGGTTCTGTGACACACCCCCTACATTATAAAAGTGCCATACAACACCTCGCAACCTGATAAAGCAGGGACTGTGGACAAAGGCACAAATAATGGGGGGACAAAGCCCTAAAATAGGGACACTTCTTAAATATTGCTCTAATAAAGTTAGAAAGTTCATAGCAAACAGGTTATGCATTAGCATGAATTTCCAAAGGATAGAAGTCTGAAAGTCAAATGTATGCCATTATTTCCTGACTGGAGTCCTCAATGATTTGTCAGAAAACCACAATACTCACTATGTAACATACTATAATAATAATATAATATTTTTTTTCCATGTTAAGAAATTTTTAAACATAGCTGAGTGGGTGTAAGCACACCCCAGCCATCTGCTTAGCATTGCTTAAACATCCCACAGGAGATAAATAAAAATATACAGCTGAAATTTCCAAACTGAGATAGTATAGTGGTTAGAATCCTGGATTTATATGCAGGTGTTCACAGTTCGAGTACCAAAGCAGGCAAGTTTATTATTTATATGGGTTTATATGGGAAAGCAGTGTTAAAATTATTTTTTCAATGTAAATTATGTAGTAACTGTTTTTTTGTCAGCCAGAGTAGTGTAGCTGATGTAAAATGGAAGTGTGAGTGCATATAACATGTGAAATCACCCATGTATATACAAGTGTCCCATACAGTATAGTCACACCTGTTGCTAATGTCATGAAAGCACATAGAAGGATGTCTTGTAAAGTAAATCATATACACCTACTAAATGAAGTAATTATTCTGATAGTTTTGAAAATGAAAAGTGAGCAATGGTCAGCAATGCTCAACTATGCTTACCAGGTTTAATCATTGCTTAGACGTGATTGCTAAGCAGCAGGTAACTCAGCTAAGCAGATTTGCACACTGTTAAGCAGTGCTCAGCAAGTACCCCTTTAAGCACTGTTCAACACAGCTTAGCAATTTTGCGTGCTGCTAAACTGTGCTCAGCATTTTTGAAATGGTCCAATGATGGCAAAGGGTGTGAATATGGCCTTATTTAAACTATACAAGTGGGAATACAGCCATAACCTGTTTAGTTTGATCTCTGCAGGACCATGTCTGGTGTTGGAGAGGGAGTATGCTTTTGGGTGCAGTGCTGGAGCATTCAGTAGTCCACGGTCATGGCTGGACTCCTTGTAGAAAACCATGATGACAGACTGCTGCAGGGCCAGTACCAGGGCTCACAATACAAAGCAGAGGCCTGGAATCATCTCGCACATGATCTCTCCAGTGTTACTGGCATCCCCAGGACTGGTGATAAGGTACAGCACCACTATGCTGATCTAAAGCAGAGGAAGGGGGTAATCTTGGCCCAGTGGATCAAAGATGCACAGGCATTGAATGCTCCAGCAGTGAGAAAGTATCACTATCAAGTAGTTTGTAGCAAATACTAGCCTGAGAATGTGATAGACAGGTATGCACAATGCTTGTTTGTCTCCCCTACAGCTGCAGCAGAGAGGGCTATGAAAATAGAAGTCCATGCTGACAGACTGCTGAGGCTGCACTGACAGGCTGGTGAGTATAAATCTATTTTGCAGTATATTGTTCAAATAGCCAAGAAGAAGTACATTGCTTACTGCTTGTAGGTATACTGTTACTGTGTGAACTAAATAAAAAAAAAGTTTGACCAACTAATACTGATATGCAATAAAGATTCCTACAAAAAATGTTTGCGTTTATTCTGGTATGTTGTTGTAGATATAAAATGTATACAAGTTCTTCACAACAAATGTAGCTGTGACAACATACATTAACTGAGGTTGTTCTGTGAACCAGCTGTAAGAAAAACTGTAGATGGTGGATCTGTAAAACAAGATATAACTGAAATGTGAAATATATACTGCACTAAACTCTTAACCCTGAATATTAATGTGTAAAGTTTCAAAGTGTGTTCCATCCAGCATTGCCTTGTGTTAACCTTTGCTTTCCAAATTGCAGTAATCCAAAGGATTAATGCATAGTACAATAACTATCTGTCATGCATGCTTCACATGATTACAAGTTCAGACTGTCTAACCAAGAGACTATTAAGCAGAAACAAGAAACAGCAGTTCCCCAGTAGTTCAGTGTGATGAGAAATAGCTCAGTTGTTAATTCCGCACTCCCAGAAATGGTTTGAATCCAGGGAGTGGTACTAAGATGTGTGCATATCTGCACACAAGGAATCAGGAATAAATGTAAAAACAATCATGTAGTGTTAACAGATGTTTTCTCCACAGGTTGTACAAGTAAGGAAATTTTGGTCATAGCTGTATGAAGGATATACTAATAAACTGTGTACAACTGTTCAGCTGTCCCACCACATGCCTGAAAATGACAGCAGCATAGGTACATACAACATGCACTCTTCCTGATACACATCTCTCAAGTATATATCTGATGAAGGGTTAATACCCGAAAGCGCTCATCTTGGATTATATTCACATTTTATTTGGACTTTTGACTGTGTGTTTTTAATAGAAATTTCATTAAAACCTTGGAAATACAGCAGCATAGCAGTGTTCTGTGACAATTTCTTTTTGGATTTTATTCTGCTTTTCATTTTTCACAGAGCTTTGGTGAGGTACAGAACTTTTTGTTGTTTGTTTACATCTCTCAAGTGCCAAGCTGTCACAGCTAGTGGTCACTGCTGCCAATAACCCTGGACAAAGATAGGAAACCAGGTGAAGTATACCAGTAGCACACTCACATAACAGCACTTCAGGGTACCCCTCCTGTGCCAGATATGTAATCCTGACATGTATGAGTCCCGTCTAATCATGTACCCAGAGTTGTCACAGTTTGCACCATACCATTCCAGGCTGACAGTTTAATTATTAATGTTTGTGCTACAGAAGCTATGGGCCATAAGCTGATGTAAAGTGAGGGCAGACCTATAGAGTATTGAGCAGTACTGTTGTGGAAAATAGAAGCATAAATAGTTGTTAATGAACTTTTTGTCTCACCCCCTCTCATCTGGATCAATACAATAATTCATATACTATGGATATGTTTTACTCCACACCTAATGTTGGGACTTCTGTTCTATTATTATCCACATATTTGATTGGTTGCATGTTAACATATCTTGTTCAAATACCATTGTTGGTGACCTGTTGCCGTCAATGTTACTGGCATGCTTTTACAATGCATACTGTTCTTTCATTTATGCATGTGTTCATTTTGCTATGCAACTGTTCCAAATCTGTTTTATGGGGTTAATTTGGACACCTATGCATGCTGTTATAACTAATCTGGAAATGTGTTGTTCATGACTAACCAACATATTTTTTAAAACCTCAACACCATAGCACGTTTGGGAAGGCAGATCCCAGTGGATCCGCCTGTCCCACCTCATCTGGCCCAGCATGTCTGGGACCCAACCCGGGACTTTCGTTCGCTGGTCCTGCACTACCTTCAGGTGGAACCTCCTCAGGGAACAGGGCCTGTCCCCCCGGGATCGAGAATGGACAGGAGCCTGTCACCCACAGTCAGTTCCGGGGTTTGGTGCACAGCGCCATCTGAGCTGAGTTGGGTGAGCAGCTGTGCCAGACTGAGGGCCACCTGGTGCACCTTGAGGGGCAGGCTGCCCCTCCTGTCCAGCCCCCAGCACAGCCACCTTTGGGGCCATGAAAGATCAATGGTGACTGCCCATGGGTGGGGACCTCAGTCCCACTGTATCCATTTGGGGGCTCATGGGCTTCGGATTCCCAACCACCCTCCCTGTCAAAGGTTTTTACCCCCTCATATGTCATATAACACCCCTGTCTGCTGTCTTGTCTGTCTGCAAATGCAACCTATCCCACCCAACCTACCTCCTCAAACATACCTACAGTCCTTCCTCAACATCCCACTCTCACCAAAAAACATCGCCCCAAGCATAGCTCAACATTTCACCCCCATGTACAGTGAAGCTAATCAATCAACCCACAGATTACTCTGCAAATGTCTATCGGGCTGTAAATTCCAAATTCTACACATGTAATTCACAGCTGTTGCTGCCAAAGAAATGTAGAGCTATGGTCCTTTCCTACACCAGTCCTGAACATCCCTAGCTGCTTTTCATACTGTTTTACCATCTGCTTGCCCCCATTTCACCACTTTCTTATCAGCCTTTTTTCTTTTCTTTAAAGAAAATTAGCGTAGGTGTAAGCGGGAGTAAGCAGTGCTAAGTGAAGCTAAGAGGGTTTAACCGTCTCTTAGCAACACTTAGCACTGCATAAAACCATGCAAACCCGCTTACAACTGCTTAAAAGTGCCTTAGTCACTCTGTCTCCATCAGTCCTTGTTCTGCCCGGCAACAAAGCAATCAGCCCTGTCAAGTCTCAAACCTGGGATGCTGTGCACTACAAATACAGCAACATACCACTACACCATCTGAGCTTTAGGAATTTGTAATGTTTTTACAAACATATCATGCACAGCAGTCATTCAAAATAAGGGGGGATTATATATCCGTACTACTGTTATATACAAATATCTCACCACATAGCCATAACTGTTCAGGTCACCATCTCTGTGGCTCCCACCCCCCCCTTTACAGTGTCAAACAGAATTAATTGTACATGTTGTTGTTGTTGTTTGTCTTTCGGCTTTTTCCCGGTAAGGGGTCGCTACAGTGGAACTCTGGTCCGCTAATTATTGGCAGTAGATTTTTTACGAAACTCCAAGGTGCCAGCTCGACGCCCAACCTTCAACGAAGGCATGCCCATTTACGCACACATGTCTTTCGAATGCTACCCAACTGCAGGGAGGTCATGGAGACTAAACACAGAAGGCACTCCCAAGAATCGAATGGAAGAACCTCTTGCTGTGAGGTAACAACGCTACCGCTGTACCACCAAGCAAGATCAGAATTAACTGTACATAAATGACTACAAATCCACTAGAGTAGGTAGAAGTAGCTGTACAGCCAACATCCCATTTGTTGGACTAGCATGATTATCAGGTTGGAATTGGAGAGGTGTCCAACTGTGTTATGGCCTTGTGTCCATGCCTACTACAAACAGCTATATGAGCACCTACATGGCTGAATGGACTCAGCAATACCTCACTCGTAAAACCTGCCTCAACCAAGGTAGAGTAATCCACATTGCTGGACAGCAGCAATACACAAACCACATAATCGGTTGCTATATTAGCTGTACAGGGCTAAGTAGGAGCAGGACCAACTTGGAAGCAAGTCAACATTTGTCTGAATGATCATTTAAGCTCACAGCTGAATTACTGTAAGGCTAACTATGAGTACAAATCGGACATATCTGCCAAGGCCAATCATAAGGCCGTCTTCACATATATTTTCAATCTCAGAGGCAACAACCCACCCCACCCTGTAATGGTGGTCAATCATCCCACATACAGACATGCCATAGCTATCACCAAATCATTGCAGGCAGGTTAAGGGCAAACATCATCCTTCCATCAGTAAAGGTGAATATGCACAGCATCCAGACCCCCTCCCTTCATCATCAGGTAGCAGGTGCATAATGCCTATTCAAAGTTAAAAAAAAGTAAGTCTCCATGGGACCTGATAGCATTCCTGTCTGCATCCTACATGAACTCAGGCATATGCTCCCAGCTCCATGAAACACTGTACCCAAGC
The DNA here is from genome assembly GCF_019279795.1 of Protopterus annectens. NCBI lineage: Eukaryota > Metazoa > Chordata > Ceratodontiformes > Protopteridae > Protopterus > Protopterus annectens. The sequence continues at coordinate 843,642,433 of NC_056735.1, read as the reverse complement.
AAATCCTGAGCACCATTGACATCCCATCTGCAAGGAAGATGGCCACTGTCATCCTTCTACATAAAGGAAAATGATGAATGGTGAGTTATGCAATGTATTGGCCCTCTTTGGGGGGAACATGACACATCAGGACCAGGAGTGCAATGCAGGTTCATAGTGCGCTGTTAGATGACAGGGGTATGATGTGGTTGTAAGTGGTGGCTAATGATAGTCAATGTTGATGTGCAGGTTCTGTAAATAACTTTGAGGTCATGTGATGTGTTTACCTGGTTATGTCTTCCAGGTGATATGCAGCAGCAAAGACAACCAGCATATACTGCTGCTGAAAATGCAGCCATCACGGATGCCATCATCAAGCACCATGGGGTGATGTTTGGCCATGGCAAACACAATCTGCTGGACCAGGCCAACCTGTAGGATGACCTTGTCCACAGATTTAACAACTTGGGCTACCATGGACGCATATATGATTAGGTCAGGCATTGGGCAACTGACCTGATACATCATGCCCGGCAAAGGGCTGCTGCTGTGGCCAGGGACTGTACAACTACAGGCGGGGGTTCTGCCACACAGGCCCTACTTACAGCAGCAGAGGAGCTCATTGCCAACCTTTGATCAGGCACCATACACCAGCCAAGCCAAGAAACACAAGTCGTACAGGTGGGTGGCAGCCAGGCAACAAGTGAGGAGCATTCAGGTAAGGCCCCAGTGTACATCAATTGAATACTGTTACAGTCATACTGGATTCTGTAGAGTATCCAGATGCATATGTCAGGTCAAACTGCATTTGTGAGTGTGTTTTTTTAAGGCACACAAGTGCACATCTATGGTGAAGCACAGCAAATTGTGTACTATCAGAGCTTGTACTGTACATGTGCAGAAAAGTGGCATTCATATTGTAACAATGCCACATGTGACTCTGCTGACAATACCTCTACCCCACAACTACATAGGTCCCTCTGGTCTGGATGTGGGACAGCAGCCTAAAGCCTGTGAATATGGGATTGTCCAGTTGTGGCTCACCAGTACCCCAGGCATGTTAGGTTCATGCATGTTAGCATGCACACAACTGTTACTCTCAGCCATATTGCGATATGTGCATGTTCACTTGTGGTGGGGTTAACTGCACTGCATCACAGTGGTCATCACAGGGGTCATCACAGGGGTCTATTTGCAGGAGATGTAACATATCTGTAGCATACCTCACAACCTGTCATTGCAAGAAATTTGGACAAGGACGGACAAGATGGGGGGAACAAAGGCCGAAAACTAGGGACATATTCTAAAACTAGTCTTATACAGTGTATATAAAAGGTGTACACACCCCTGTTAAAATGCCAGGTATTTGTGATATGCAAAAATGAGACCACTATAAAACATTTCCAAACTCTTCCAACCTTTAATGTGACCTATAACCTGTACAATTCAATTGTAAAACAAACAGATCTGTTAGGGGAACAATTATGACAAATAAAAGAAGTACAATTAGCTAGATGCATAAGTGTGCATGGGCTGAAGTTAGTACTGTGTTGAAGCAGCTTTTGATATAATTACAGCATTATGTCTTCTTGGGTATACACATGCCTTCAATTACAGACTCTTTGATTAACATCAAATAATGGTCAGCTGTCCTGCTAGGATTTTCCTAACATTTACCCAGTTGCCTGCTACAGAAGCAGCCATGGTTCACATAGAGCTTACAAAGCATCAAAGGGATGTCATTGTTGAAAGGTATCAGCCCAGAGAAGGGTACAAAAACATTTCCACAGAATTGCATATACCATGGAACATGGTGACGACACTCATCAAAAGGTGGTGAAAAAATGGGGCATAAGTGACATTGCAAAGTAGTGAACATTCCTCCAAATGTGTTGAAAGACAAGACCCAAACTGGTCAGGGAGGCTGCCAGGAGACCTACAGCAACACTAAAGGAGTTGCAGGAATCTCTGACAGGTACTGGTTGTGTACTACATGTAACAACAATCTCCTGTATTCCCCATACGCCTGGCCTATGGGGTAGGGATGGAAGATGGAAGCCTTTTCACACACAGAACAACATCCAGGTTTGGCTAAATTCTCAAGAACAATACATCAGGTGTCCCAAAAGCATGTAGGAAATGTGTTATGGTGTAATGAGACCAAGGTTTCACTGTTTGGCCACAATTCCAAAAGGTGTGTTTGGTGCAATAACAACACTGTGCATCACCAAAAGAACACCATCCTCACAGTGAAGCATGGTGATGACAGTGTCCTGTTTTGGGGCTGCTGTTCATAAGCTGGAAGTGGGCCTTTATCCAAGGTGGAGGGGTTTATGAACAGTTCCAAATACCGGTCCCTTTTTGCCCAAAATCTTCAGGTGTCTGCTAGAAAAATGTACATGAAGAAGAATGTCACCTTTCCACATGAATGCACTTGCAAGACACATCATGGAGTACCCACAACACCAGTTTATATTTCGGGCAATAAATCAAGTTAGGAATGAGGGGAGAGGGGCCAGATTCATTGATTTTAGAGAAAAATGAACTTATGTGGCAACTGAGGCTGGACGCTTGCCATTACCCAGGGATAAATGAACTTTGTTCCATTATGTATATTTTAAAACTAAGAAGCTTAAGCCAGTAGTAAAAAAAAATAAAAAAGAAAAAAAATTCTTTTTATTTTCATTAATATTTTTTATACTGGTTGGATACATACAAATACATGCTTTAAAACATATTTTGTACAGATGTATATAAATATATGCTTCACAATACAATATTTTTAAAGAAAAACATTTTTTGTAAACATTTTTTAGAAATGTTTTTATTTATTCATTAGGTAGGCAACTAATGTTCCTTGATGTTTACAACATAGTAGAACTGTTTGTTTTATTTGAAGGGAGGTGGAGTTTGCTTTCTAAGCAAGAAATGGACAACCACTCATATTACTGTTTTTAAACATGTGATAGGAAGGAGGGGAATTTAAACCCCAGTGTTTTAAAATGTTTTTATCTGAAGAAGTTGTTTTTTGTAAACAACAAAAAGCATTGTTAAAGCTTAGTAAAATTGTTTCCTGCATCTGTGTGGAAAGAGGTCATGTTTTGGGTGATTTGACTTGCACTGCTTTGGCGTTTTTGGAATTTCTTGCAGTGTTTTCATTTTTACAAGTTCACCTTTCCACATGATAATGACCCAAACCTTACATCCAAATAAGAAAAATAATGGCTTCACCAGAAGACAATCAATGTTTTGGAATGGCCCAGCCAGAGTCCACATCTACAGCCATCAAAAATCTGTGGGGTGCCCTGAAGAGGGCTATGCACAAGAGATGCACTCGCAGACTTGGAGGGCTTCTGCAAGGGTGAGTGTGCAAATATTGCTATGTCAAGATGTGCTGTGATGATAGACACCTTTCCAAGAGGACTGACTGCTGTAATTGAATCATAACATGTTTTAACAAAGTATTAGTTTAAGGGTGTGCACACTCATGCAGCAGGCCTATTGTACGTATTTCATTTTCTATATGTTACCCCTAACTGATGTGTTTGTTCTTCAATTGGATTGCACAGGTTATAGGTCACATTAAAGGTGGGAAACATTACGACATGATTTATGTGGTCTCATGTTATATATCAGAAAAAACTGGCATGTTAACAGGGGTGTGTGCACTTTTATCCACTGTAAGCTTAGAAGGTTGTTAGAGTAACCGGTTATGTTTCAACATACAATTACTGCAGGTTTTGAAGTTTGAAACTCAAATTATGTCATTAATTAATAAAGCCAATCCTCAGATCATCCCAGTAATGTGTCAGACAAACACAGGATATATAAGGAACAGACCAAAAATATGAGCCACACATCTAGACATTCAGCAAAACTCTGTACAGTTGAGAGCTATGTTCTGTAGGAGTTGTCACTGTGCTATACAGGTGAGCAGCAATAATGTGTACATGGCTGCAGTGTGTGCTAGATGAAGGCCCATCACCTACTAACACTACTCACGTATCCTAGATGGATATATTAGTAGTAACATTAAGTGGAAAGGACTGCATTTCATGATGTTGAGGGTCTGTCTAGAGTGTGTATGTTGTGGTCTGACAGTGTCGTGAATGTCACCAGTTGGCAATTCTGAGGTCTGAGTAATGCCTTTGTGCCACCTCACCTGTATGGGTTTGTGTGTGTATCCATGTGTGTCTGTGTGTGTGTGTGTGTGTGTGTGTGTGTGTGTGTGTGTGTGTGTATGTATGTGTTTAGCATATCTTATAGTACAGGTATTAATTTACATATGTTGTCTTCCCCTCACAGGTGGACATGGTGGTCATGATCCCCCCTGCTCAGAATCTGATGTCAGCGTCTCTGCACACTCTGACAATGATGATGGTCATAATGTGGCACAGGTGGGGTTGTCAGGAGCTCAATCTGTACCATCAGTTGGCATCCCACAGTCATCCACAATGTCCCTGCACACAGTCACTATGCCCACACATACCCCATCCCCAGCAGCCACAGATAAGGGACAGGTGGCAGGTGTGGCATGGAACAGGCTAGTGTGGTGACTATGACAAGTGTGAGTGTAGCCACTAGCCATAGCCAGACAGCAGGCAAGGTCCCACACAGGTGGATGGACAGGGGTGCTCAAAGGAGGACTGCTGCTCATCAAGCCACTGCCATAAGTGCCACAGCAGGTGTCACCCAGATGCATGTTTCAGGTTGTCATGGCTGCACAGGTATGTAGTGAATACAACACCAGACAAATACTCAGGGTCTTGGATGTAACTCTTCCTGGCTTACATGGCGACATACATGACCTTGTTGAGGCCACATCTCAAAATACTGAGGTCATGAATAGATGGTGGGGTGAGACTTTGGCAATCCTCAACCGTAGCATGTTTGTGCTAGAGTGTGTGGTGTGAAATGGGCATTGGTCATGTGGATGTAGGTCAGCACCAACATCAGCTGAGAGTCTATGGGGCCATGCACCTTCAGACTTCCACAGTGGCAGTACCACCAGCACTACTGAAGGGGGGTGCTGTCCACAACACAATGGAGCAGGCCATGGTCACATGGTCCTGGCCAGTCCCGTCAGGGACATGGATACAGCAGACAGCAGTCACCATCAGGAAGTGGTACTGTATCTGGCCGTGGGACTGCTGATGCCAGTGAGACCCCTGGCATGACCAGTTTCCATGTCCATTGCTGTAGGGGGTGAACTGTACACCCTGATATGTACGGTCTACAGCTGTCCAATATACTCCTGTGTAGGGCAGCTACATGGTGTGACTGTATGCATACATACACACACACACACACACACACACACATCACCATCACAGCCAGGTCACCTCCAGAAAAACACAAACACACACACACACACACACACACACACACACACACATACACACACCACCTCTGTACAGCCCATTCATTCATAGAACACCCCTCCAAACACACACACACATGATGTCAACCATATGGTCCAGCCTAGGCCTCTGGCAAACCCACACAGTACTCTTTGCATATGATGATACGTGTGCCACATCCCTGTCATCCATACCAATGATGCAGGGACATGCTAATATTAATCTGATGCACAGGGTGAATTAAGTACAGTTTAGTTATGTAATGCTGTGTAAGGTGCTGTCAGCTTGCAATTGTAATGGGTGAATTTCAGAGTGTGTGTACCTTTTCAGCCATGATGCATTATTGGTGATAATAATGCTGACTGAATTTCGTGTCACATGCTGGATTCTGTTTGTGTTCTAGGTGTCTGTGTGTCAGCAGGAGGTGGCCCAGCAGAAATTGTCAATGAGCGGTATGGCAGATTGGTAACACATCGATTGTGTCAGAGCTGAGGTATAGCTGTATATGCGCACATTTACCTGCTCTGTGTAACAGTTATTGCATGTGCCACAAAGCTTATAGGGTTGAGGGGTGTATACAGGTAAGTCTATGGTGACTGACATCAGCAGGCCTTGTGAAGTGGACAGTGGTAAGTGTAGAGGGTGGAATACACCTCAGATTGGTAAAATCCACACCCGCAGAAGATATTGTGTTGACAAAACACACAGAGAATGCTGTTCCCAAACACACAGTCACACACACACACACACACACACACACACACACACACACACACACACACACACACGCACAGGATCACAGTTGCCAGTGTTGTGTTTGGGACCCCTACCCACCTAGATAGTGGTGCTACAATGTTATGCAATTATCACAGGTTGCATGGAACAAATAGTGTGATTACTGTTCCAAGGTACCTTTAAAGTGAATAACTTCATGTGCCCTTGTAAGGTATAGCAATGGGGTGTGTACTGGGTGTGGAGGACTCATTAGAGTGTCACCTACAAGTCTACACACTCACAAACACTGCTATACACACCAATGCACACACAATTGTGAGTAATGACATTAGCAGCCCTGCCTATCATGTTATTCATTCCGTACTGTTACAAAACTGTTGCATGTGGCATGGGGCTTATAGGGCTGAAGAGTATCCACAAATACATTTATGGTGGATGTGGACAGGGGCCTTTGTAAAGTGGACCTCGGGACATGTACTGGGAGTACCATGGTCTAAAATTGTAAACCACAGCCACACAATGGCTATAGTTCTTATTCAAACACACACAGTATACTCTTCTTACACACAAGCACACATTTTCCAGGACTGAGATTAGAACTCCTACTTATCTAGTGACTGCTAATACAGTGTTATGTATTTATCGCATGTGCCACAAAGGTTACAGGGTGAAGAGAGTCCCAAGGTAATTCCAAGGTGAACAACATCACCAGGCCTTGTAAAGTCTGGCAATGGGTGATTTACTAGGGAGAATGGACCCAAAATACTTGAACCTACAGTTATATACACTTATACACACAAATGCACTCATACACACATTTGCCAGGCCAGAGATTAGCAGCCCTGCATATCTTGTTAGTCAGTCCATGCTGTTACATAGTTCCTGAATGTGGCATGGAGCTTATTAGGCTGAAGAGCATCAACAGATACCTCTGTGGTTGATGAAGACAGCAGGCCTTGTAAAGTGGACCTTGGAATGTGTACTAGGAGTACCATGGCCTAAAAATATAAAACCCACCCCCACTATAGATATAGCTCTCCCTCAAACACATACAGAAGATACGATTCTCACACACACATTTGCCAGGACTGAGATTAGAGCCCCTACCTATCTAGCTATTGCTAATACAGTGTTATGCATTTATAACATGCATCACAGAGCTTATAGGGTGAAGCGCATCCCACAATTCTTTTAAGGTGAACATCACCAGCCCTTGTAAAGTATGACAATGGACAGTATACTAGGAGAGTGAGGGCTCAAAATTCTGCATCCTACAAATATACACACCTACAAACACTTGCACACACACATATTTGCCAGGACTCAGATTAGAACCACTACCTATGTAGTCATTGGAACTATAGTGTTATACAGTTACTGCACACACCAGAGAGCTTATAGGGTGAAGAGTGTCCCAAGCTACCTATATAGTGAATAACATCACCAGTCCTTGTAAGGTATGGCAATGGTAGGTGTACTGGATGAGAAGAGCCTTAAACTACTTTCACCCATATGTTTGCACACTCACAACCACTTTTATACACACTAATGAACACACACACACACACACAAACACACACACACACACACACACATTTGCCAGTACTGAGATCTCTAGGTTCATAGCTTTATAGCTGTGTACTAGGCAAATAGCCATGGAACCTTTAAAAGCCTAGCCCATGGGAATACCCTGACATTGTGCCACCTGACGATAGTCCCCAGTGTGTCTAACAAGTATATCCACTGGTGTGATCCCCGTGGTGGATTTATATTCCCCATTCACTCATCCAGATTTCTCTTGAAGGGGGCCAGTGAGGTGCTCTGCTTGACAGGTGAAGTGTATTCTATAGTGTGGGCAGTCTCTGGGTTGCGAAGCTGTCCCTCCAGCATGTTCTGTTGATTGTGGAAATGGTGTTGAGGTTTCTGGGGCATGTGGTGAAGATGGATTGGTTTCTTTGGATGTAGCATTCCTGATAGAGCTGGGTCAGACATGGCTGTGTAAGTCAGGCAGTGATCACCTCTAAGTAGCCAATATGAGACATAGAATAGTTGGAGTTATTGCAGTCTGTCCATATAGGTCAACTCTTTAAGGCCTAGCATCCTCTTTGTGAGGTATTTTGCAGCCTCTGGAGTTGTTGCACATGTCCTGTGGGGTACATGCCATATGGGCCATTGTACTCATTGATTGACCTAATGAGAGGAGAGTACAGGGAGACAATGACCTCTTACTTCCTGGATGCAACACCCTTAGTCAGGAGATGTGACTCATAGAAGGACTTTCTGAACACAGTGGCACTGTGGTGGTCAACAAAGAAATCACTGTCAACCTGTGTTCCCAGTTAACTTATAACAGCATCAGTGTTCAGTGGATTATTATCAATGCAGCAATTCATGGGAACTATGTTGTTCCCAAAGTGAATGGCCAAACTTTTCTGGCATTGAGCTAAAGTCCAAAGTTTTGACATCAGTCATAGGTCTCAATGAGGCTTTTGTGCAGGATGTAAACACCAGGTGGGGAAGTTATAATAGCACTCATCTTGCAGTCATCTGCGAGCATTGTCAGCCAGAGTCCCTTCATGTTGGGCTGGACTTCAGAGGTGTAGATCCCGAATGCAAGGGAACTCAGGACCAAACCCTATGGGACTCCACTCATGACTGGTCAGCAGCTGATATGGAGTCCACTGCTTTCACACTGTGGGTTCTATCTGTGAGCCAGTTTGCAAGTCACCTAGCGATATAGGGGTTTATGCCTAGCTGAGTGTGTTTGTCCATGATTCCTGAGTGGCAACTGTATTCAAGGATTAGAAGAGCCGCCTATCTTGTTATATATTCCATACTGTTACATAATTATTGCACATGGCACAGAGCTTACAGCTACCTCAACAGTGGTTGACAACAGTGAGCCTTGTAAAGTGGACATTGGGACATGTACTGTGTGGGCGACAGCAAAAAATTGCATGGATATGGTTCATACACACACACACACACACACACACACTTGTCAGCACCGAGATTAGAATCCCTACCTATCTAGTTACTGCTACTAAAGTGTTATGCATTTATCACATGCACCACAGAGCTTATAGGGTGGAGGATGTCCCAAGTTTTTTTTAAGGTGAGGAGCATCACCGACCCTTGTAAAGTATGGCAATGGGTGATGTGATGGGTGAGGGAGGCCACAAAATACCTTAACCTACACATATACACACGCACACATTTGTCAGAACTGAGATTAGAATCCCTACCTAAGTAGTTATTTGTACTATACATATACACACGCACACATTTGTCAGAACTGAGATTAGATCCCCTGCCTAGATAGTTATTTGTACTACAGTATTATGCAATCACCGCATGCACCACAGAGCTTATAGAGATGAGGGCTGTCCAAAGGTACTTCTAAGGTGACTGACATCAGCAGGTCTGCTAAAGTAGGGCAATAGGAAGTGTATTGGGTGTAAACAGACTCAAAATTTTAACCTAAAAACAGAAACACACACACACACACACACACACACACACACACACACACACACACACACACACACTTTTATATTTGTCAGGACTGAGATTAGAATCCCTACCTAAGTAGTTATTTGTACTATAGTATTACACAATTACCACACACACCACAGTGCTTATAGGGTTGAGGCCTGACCAAAGGTACTTCTAAGATGATTGACATCAGCAGGAATGTTAAAGTAGGGCAATGGGAAGTGTACTGGGTGTGAGCAGGATCAAAAACTTTAACCTACAAACACACACAACTTTATATTTACCAAGACTGAGATTAGAACTCATACCAAACTAACTATTTGTACTATAGTGTTACACAATTATCACACGTGGCACATAGCTTATAGGGCTGAGGGCTGCCCAAAGCTACTTCAAAGGTGACTGACATCAGCAGAATGCTAAAGTAGGGCAATGGGAAGTGTACTGGGTGCAGACAGGCTCAAAATCTTTAATCTACAAACAGACGCACTTTTCATTTGTGTGTACTGGGTGGGAATAGACTAAACACTTATTTATACACACACTCACACACACACACACACACACACACACACACACACACACACACACACACACACACACACACACACAAAACTATGCATGGACTGTGATTAGAACCTGTATCTATCTAGTTATTTGTATGATAGTGTTATGCAGTTATCACATGTGCTATAGATCTTACAGGACTGAAGCTAGTCCAAAGGTACTTCTAAGAAGAATGACACTGTCAGATGTAAAGTAGAGCAATGGGAAGTGTACTGGGTGGGTAAGGTATCATAATACTTAGACCTACAGACACACACAAAGGTAGGTGATGTGATAGTCCAACCTCCACCTCAGTACCATCAGACAATGAATCTCTTCATCTTGGCACATGCCAGTGTTTACAACTGGTATGCATCTGTCTGCAGCAGGAGATCACTTTATGCCATTCAGTGTATCCCTGTGTATGACTCACTGTCAGTGTGTGTCTCCCTGTGTGTCTCACTCTATCACTGTCCCTCTCTTACCCATGTCTATGTGTGTGTATGCTTGACATATTGTAATATGTTGCCCATATTTATGTGTGTGTATCACACACAACAAATGCAGACATACCACATATGGGCCATCTACAGCTGGCTGTGGGTGATACTGTCTGATGTGTGTGTGTGTGTGTGGAGACAGGTTTACATAGCTGTGTGTATGCAAAGACATTTGCACAATACAGGGATATACATATATATATATATATATATATATATATATATATATATATATATATATATATATATATATTCATATATAGTCTGATGTGGTTTCAGACATGGGATTCACTTCTTTAAGTGTAGGAGTATGCCCAATATGACCATCTATAGTAAGTGTGGGAATCCATTCCAGGGATAGTTGTACTCCAGTCTGGGATGTTGTGTGCTGCAGCCATACCTTGCAACCTGTTTGTGCATGATATCTGGAGATAGGCTGCCAATGGAAACAATGGGCCAAACATAGGGGGTACTGTAACTATTGCTCTTATCAATATATGAATTGCTTGAGTGACAAGGTTTGTTTTAGCAGACATTTTCTGACATATGTAAAGTTTGACACTGTAGTGTATTGTGTCATTAACTACTGACAGATATAATCGGATCATCACAGTTATTTACCAGAGACATACAAGATGGATGATGCACAGACCTATATTATGAGGTAAAGGCTAAACATTCTTGCACAATCCAGCCAGTTGGGAGGTGTGGCTACAGCCAATTGACTGATGAAGCCTTGTAAAAGGTCTGGCACCTTGGTGATATGCTGGGTGGGGATCTCTCAGTTGTGTGGTATTCTTCTTACCTGACAGATCATATTGTGGCCATACCTGTCAGCTGTACTGATTCTCACAGATTATCCAGATGCATGCCTCATATATTTGGTCGGTCTCCCTTAACATTGTGGTTTCTAGCACATTTGTTGCAAATCTGTCAGGGTTGAAGTCAGGGAGTACTGACGGACATTAGAGTTTCAGGCTTCACACCCCTTCATAGCATCCATGCTACTACACATCCCCTCTGTTATTCTATCAACTTTCTAACATTATGAGAGCAATATTTCAAATGTACCCCTATAGTTGGGCCTTTATCCAACCATTTTGTATGGCTTTGTCCAGATTTCTTCCTCTACGAGGTTGAGAGGTATGCTACTGGCATTTAGCAGCATGGCCTTACATTTGCATTTTGTTGACTGTGTTATGTTGGTAGTATGGACTCCATGACATTCCCTAGAAAGGCACTATGGGTGAGGCATGGGCCTTTGCCAAAGGCCTGTAGGCCATGTGAGACTCTGCAGGCCATCTGTAGTGAGGCAGTGCTTTCTGACACTTATATGTTCCCAGGCTGCCAGGCAGTGGATCCCCCCCCCCGGGGTGACAATGGTAAGTGACAGACTGCACTGCTGTCCTACTAGGCACCGTATCTCTCTACATATGTGAGCCAGACATCTGGACAAAGCCATGAGTAATTGGGTGACAAAGGCCTAAATATATAGACCATTGTAACTATTGGCTTTACAAACCTGGAAGGGTGATACAATAACAGATTTTGCATTAACATGCATTTTTCTATAGGGCATGAAGTCTGAGACACTACAGTCCATCAATATTTTCTGGCTTTAGACTTTCGTCGTTTGCCAGTGATTTGCCAGACGACCACTATTTCAAAATAAAGACACCACAGATATGATACAAACCTGTGTACATTCTGCAAAAGGCCTGTACAGTTGTGAGGTATGGTAGGCACTATGTAAGTTACTCCAACCTGTGTACTGTTCATATACGTGGACCCCTGTACATGACCTATCCAGCTTCCTGGCAGTAATGGATATTGACATCTGGACAGTGTGTACAATTCCCACCGTAGGTACAGCTGACATGCGAAATAGCACTGCATTTCATGGAGCATGGTCCTGTCTACCGCAGTACTGTACCTAGGCCACTAGGACACAACAGCCATGAGAAGTTGCTGGCCACATCCTGACAAGTATTCCCCACACATATGCATAGCTCATTGACCCTTGCATATTGTACACATGCAACAGGTTGTCATGTTGATTGGGACAGTCCTGGCAATGTGTGCTCTGCTGCTATTACCCTACAAATTTACATGTTACTGCATTTCTATGTGAATATGGGTGTGGGGGGCACACCTATCAACAGTACACATTTGCACAGATCGTGTTGATATTTTCTTTACATTTTGGTTCCATTTAACATAGTATTGTGCCCTGTCTTGTAGAATAGAGGCATATCACTAGAGACCACTGATTAGAGTGTACTGGCATTCAATTGCGTTTCAGACTTTTTACACTTCTGAGAGTCTTACTGTAACTGCAAGGCCTGCTGTGATATCACTGTGCAAGTCTGTAGGGGGGTTATTCCATCATTGTCACCATTTGTGTGCCTTTGCCAGACATTCCTTTATGGTTTCCTACGTCTGACTTGCTGTGTGAGTCTGGGAATGAGAATGGGATCCCCACAGTGACATCTGTGCATGTGACCTATGACCCCCCTTAGTTGGCCCCCCAAATATACTGCAGTGGGATTTGTCACCTTAAATGATACTGCATAGTGCAGGGAAGCCAGTATTGTGCAGATATTTCCTGGTGTCCCACATAGTTGTCAGTTGTCTGTTGCTATCCCAGTAGGCCACCCCATTCCCTTGCATGCATGCAGCATTACCATAGATATGCTACCAAAACATACTAATCCATTCATTAATTAAGAAGACTGTCTTTCCTTGTGCCTGTGGCAGTTGTGAGGATGGTGCTTAAGAGCCACCTATATTGGTTGTACACAGTACACTGCCTATACATGGTAAGTTACAGGTAATGTGATGTGTGTGTCATTCATTTTACTCTGTGTGCAAGTCAGAAAGAGAAGTGCCAGTCCCTGGGTCCCTACAGTGCCAGTGTGTGTGCTATGCATTGCCTCTTTGCCAAGGCCTGGACATACTGGTCATGCTTCTGTCTGCCTACAGGAGCAGTCTCAGGGGCCTCCTCCTCTGAGGCCCTCTGTGCCTGTGGGGACCTTGGTTCTAGTTCTACACTTTTCAAGAGAATCAGAACTTGTCAGAGATTTGGGATGCATAGCTTGGCTTAAAAAGAGCCATGTGGTCATTAGCCAGGGATGAATTTCCTGTTCTCCATCTAATTATCCAAGTTACACTTGAATTAGGTTAGGGAGGAACTCTGCTTCATGATGATGGGAAGCCTGTTCGAGAGAAGGAGTAGCCTCTGGGAGACATACCCGTTTCTCCAGCAGGTCCTATCATACCTCTCTGTTCATATTTTTGCCTCATATTTTTGGTCTATTACTCCTAAAATTTGTGTTTTCTTGCAAATCACTGGGTTAATCTGAGGATTTAAATCACTAGATAGTGACATAAATTTAAGTTTCAGACTTCAAATCATTCAAAGAATGTATGTTAATACAAAACTTGTTACTCTAATTTTTTCTAATTTTCTAAGTTTATAAGAGCAATATTTAAAATCTGTTCCTATTTTTGGGCCTTTTTCCCCCATTTTGCAAGGCTTTGCCTAGATTTCTTGCATTAAGAGGTTGAGAGGTATGGGTCCTATTTAACACACATGCAAGGTTTAAATCTTTAGAATGGGTAATTCTGGTGCTGTCTGATTTTGGGAATATGCAGGAGGTCCAACAGGGTGGGGTTATCATTAAAATGTTTTTGGTGAATGAGTCATGGGCAATGTTTTGTATTTTTTAAATTAGTTCTGTGTTGGTGTATCATTCCTTTTTGTTTTCTGTTCATAATAAATGTTCTAATCTAAAGGCATTAGAAGTAATAACTGTTTCACTATCTCTTCTTTTTCTTTGGTTCGAACATGACATTTCTTAGCAACTCCTGTGCCGCATGTTTATGCACGCTAACTGTAACCCTACAGACATACACACACACACACACACACACACACACACACACACACACACACATAAACATATGCACACCAAATGACTATCCAGGTCTGAGACAGGATGGTATTGTGACACCCCTCTGGAGCCTTGTGCAGTTACAGACTGGTGTCATTGGTCATGGTTCAGGTGTGTAGCCTGAATCACCTGCAAAACATAATTTGGATGAAGCACATGGAGATGAAGTGACTAATCATTAAACTTTCAGTAACACCATATAAAAATAGCTATGGGGTATTTGCTGATTTAGGCTTCTCTTACCTACTAGGTGTCCATGTGGTATCCTGCCAAGCAGGAAGTGGTGGTTTAGTAAATTTGTGCACCATATGTGTAAACCATGGGTACTGCCAGGATGTTGGGCTGAGATGTTCATTATATAGCCATGTGAATCACACACATTACCCCCCCCCCCACACACACACACACACTACCAAGCAGTCAATGAAATGGAAGCCCTACCTGTTATGGTATCTCTCCCCTGTCAATCAGGGTGGGAGCAAGTACTAGGGTGCTGGGCCAATATCTTGAAGGATGGAGAGGAGGATCAAATATTTATCTATGCACGAAATAACAAGGAATACCACTAGCACATAAGCGACCTTGAGCAGGAAACAATGAAATTAAAGCATATAAGTATAAAAAAGTGGTAAAATTAATACAGGTGTACATAGGAAATCTTGTTACAAAAATACATTATTGCATAGGGATAGTATGCACCCTAACCATATTTTTTCAAATATTATTAAAGGACAAGCAATCAGAGCGTCAAGACTGAATCCACTACAGAACGACTTTGAAGGAGAGTTGAGTGATTTAAGTGAAAGACTGCGTGTAAGAAATTACAAATCAGCAGAAATAGAGAAAAGGTTCCATTATACTAAAGATATCAGAACAGATAGAGCATGTCCCAGGTTCCTATATACTAAAGATATCAGAACAGATAGAGCATGCCCCAGGTTCCTATATACTAAAGATATCAGAACAGATAGAGCATGTCCCAGGTTCCTATATACTAAAGATATCAGAACAGATAGAGCATGTCCCAGGTTCCTATATACTAAAGATATCAGAACAGATAGAGCATGTCCCAGGTTACTATATACTAAAGATATCAGAACAGATAGAGCATGTCCCAGGTTCCTATATACTAAAGATATCAGAACAGATAGAGCATGTCCCAGGTTCCTATATACTAAAGATATCAGAACAGATAGAGCATGTCCCAGGTTCCTATATACTAAAGATATCAGAACAGATAGAGCATGTCCCAGGTTCCTATATACTAAAGATATCAGAACAGATAGAGCATGTCCCAGGTTCCTATATACTAAAGATATCAGAACAGATAGAGCATGTCCCAGGTTCCTATATACTAAAGATATCAGAACAGATAGAGCATGTCCCATTTTTTCTGAAGAAAGGAAAGAGGCCTATAAAGTTGATAGAATAAATGTACCTGAAAATATGAGCAAACAGCAGAAAAATAACCCTATTCTTTACCCAAGCTATTCAATTAATTAAAGAAATAATTTATAAGCATTGGGATATATTGACAGTTAATCCAGAGATTAAGAAGTTAGTGGGAGAACATCCACAATTTGCTTTTAAAAATAAGAATTTACACAGGCTATTGTGTTTCCCTAATCATGTGCATTCATCAGAATCTGTAACCTATAGTGGTACTCAACCATGTAATAAATGCAATTTTTGTCGCTACATATCTAACATTAGTATGTTTGTGGATCCTGTAACAAGACACGTATTCACTTTTTACATTAATGCTAGCTGTGATGCTGAACATGTAGTATATATTGCAATTTGCACTTCATGTACAGCATATTATGTTGGTAAAACTGATAGAAAATTAAAAGAAAGAGTAAGGGAACATTTTTACCAAATACGTATCAAGTCCGAGATTAATGCACTTTCTAAGCATGTTCTACAAAATAATGCTATGCATTCCTTTAAATTCTCAGTAATACATGTTAATTCACCCAATATTAGAGGAGGTGACTTAAAGAACTACACTGAGCAAGCAGAAACAAGCTGGATTATCAGGTTACAAGCCTATGTTTTTCCTGGGCTTAATGATAGGATCCCATTGAAACCTGCACTTAAAAATAGGAAAGTTAAGTATAAATTAATTTATTATGTTTTTAAATATTTATTATTATATATTTTTGAAAATTCAATTTGAATGTTCTAAGAACTTTTGGTAAAGTTCATTGAATAATGTAAGGCTTTTTGATAACTCTTTTTAAAAAATATTATGTGTTTTAAACTACTTGCTTAGAATATGTTTTATAGTATTTATATGTATTTAGAATAGGTATCTTTTTAAGTTGTTAATTGATTGTTTAATTGTATTATCAGGGAATTGATAAGAGCTATATAATAGGTATCCCTCAGTGTTCGTTTGTAAAGGTTTGAAAAAGCTACATAGCGCAAGTGCTTACCGAATTTTGTTATTAATAAAAAGATTTACCATGTTCATTTTTTAGCCTGGAATTACTTCTTTCATTTGTGGAAGTTGCCTACAAGGTCTGAACAGACATTTTTATCTAATAGAAGGTCTGAAGAGACTTATTTCGTGAATTTTGTACCTGAGTTGTCGACAGCCTGGTTTGACCCTGAGCAGTAACATTTTTATACTTATATGCTGAAATATTTATCTATGCCTTGTGAATGACTGTGCAGATAGCAATGTTATCAGGAAGAATTCTTTACAGTGATAAAAGTCAATGCATTCAGTCTTTCCATAAACCCAGAATTATATTTTGCCACGCTTCCTCAAACAAATTGTAACATTTTTGTTAAACAGACCTAAGATTTCACATGACATCATGAAATTCCTCTCTTGAGTGCATCCTTATTGAGATGTTACAGAAATATGAAAACATATGCACGATTGTAAAATTAACAATATAAATAACACTGAATATCTCTCAAGATTTGCAACTTACAGTGTGGATATCTATGGCAGTTTTCTTCAATACATCTAAGATTTCATTTGATATGATACAATAGTTTGTAAGTCATTTGTTTTTTGAAATATTATAGTACATATGGACATATTGCTGATTTTCATAATTACTAAGAAACAACTAGCAGTATCTCCAATACAGAGACATTCACAATGAATTTCCATATATCCCACCATGGCATTTTACACCTTACCCATCGATAGCAAGAAGGTCTTTCAGTTGTGAAAATATGAACATATTCATACCAGTTCACCCTGGGGATAACACCAGTGGCTCTACTTGACAGAGGCACTGGGAACTAAGGTTGGGTGGCACTATGCCAGGGTAATCTTATGGCTAGCCTTGTAAAAGCCCCAGGGCCATTAGCCTAGTACACACCTATGAACCTATGAACCTATAAATATGTAAATGTAATGTGAATATCAAGGGGGAAACACATTGATTTCTTTACTGTGGGTCATCCTATGTTAACAGTCTTAGTGTCATTTTGTTATATCGCTTTGCTCTTTCTACTATGCAAGCAATATTGCCCTCCAGGGTGTGCGTTAATGTGTAATTAATGCCCACCCAGGGCTGTCTACACCCCTGGAAGGGCATTAATTAAACATTAACACACACCCTGGAGGTTATTATTGCACTTGCAGAATGGGCTCTCATAAGTTCTATTTTATTTTTGTAATATATTTTTGATGTAAAATAGTTCCTCCATTTAATGTTTCATACTTGCTGTAGTATATGTTAATGGTGGTAGAGGAAACATTTTACATTCAAAATATATTAAAAAATAAAACAGTACTAAAAAATACATAAGTAAGTAAGTAAAACAAAACAATTTTACAGAGAGGCCATTCTCTAAGCACTGTCAGAGATCATTCTCTCTTCACTCTCTCTCTCACACATGCTACCAGGGGATCGTTGGTTCACTTTCGTACTTCATTCAGTTACTGTCTCTCACACACACACACACACACACACACACACACACACACACACACACACACACACACACACGCACGCACGCACACACACACACACACACACACACACACACACACACACACACTCTGCTTTCATGCAAGCATGTTTATTTCACATTTGTTAACCAGGTTGGTCCAAATGAGTTTGAAAACAAACCCATTTTCAGTGGAGACCCGAGGGGAAAAGCCCCAGTAAACATAAGTAAAGATAAAGTGACAATATACAAATATTAAATAACAATTACAACACAAAATAATTGTAAAAAAAAAGTCATTAGCTATTTGCATTGCATTAATAGTGAGCAACCCATTTTCAGTGGAGACCCAAGGGGAAAAAACCCCAGCAAACATAAGTAAAGGTAAACATACAGGACAAAAACTATTAAAAACAACAATGCAAATATGAAATTGATTATTAAGAGAAAAACAAAAGAAAACAAATATGAACATTAAGGGTTGCACTGATAGCAGTGGTCAAAATGTACAACATATGAGAATAAAAACAAAAAGATAATCGTTGTTCAAAAGAAGGACAATGTACAGACATTGATAGGAAGTGGGGGAAAAGACAAATAGTGTGGAGAATGGGAGGAGGAGAGAAAGGAGGGATCTATAGTAGAGCTGTAGTAGTAGAGCTGAGGGTTTAGGAGGTTAGTTTAAGTAGAAGTAACTAACAGAGAAAGAAAGTTAGGAGATGCAACAGGTTATACAGTAGGTCAGACTAAGACAATGTGTGGTCAAGGCAATGGCATAATTTCAAGTTTAGTAGGTGGGATTTACTCACACATGCAGACAGAAACACACACGCACACACACACACACACACACACACACACACACACACACACACACACACACACACACACACACACTCTCTCTCAATCACTCTCTGTCTTACTCTCATATATGCATACAGTCTCTCACACGTTTTATTTTTTTTATGTTTTTATTTTATACTCGCTAAAGAGCAGAAGTGCTGCTTAGCGAGTGTAAAATAACAGCTCACTCAATCTCACTTTCACTAACATGCATGCATACACTCACACACAAACACCCACGCATACCTTTTTTTTCTTGTCTTCCTTTTTTTTTACATTTTACACTCACTAAACAGCAAAAGTGCTGTTTAACAAGCATAAAATAATGGCAGCCTTTTCATATTCTGAGTCTGAGCTCCAGAGCAGCTTGATATGCTGCCGTGAAGCATTGGACTCATTTTTGGTGGCATTATTTGTACATTAATACCCTCCTGGAGAACACTCATTCTCCAATAATCATGGTACTGATGTACAGTAAGCCCATTCTCTAATGTCTATTATTAGCTGGTAAGTCACTTAGTTAAAAAAGACATCCGTAAAAGGTTTGAACCCCGTAAGGAGCTATGGATATTAACTTGAAGCATACAAAAAATGTGTTATAGGCTTGAATGAGTTAACAAGGTACTTACTGTGGCACAGGATTTCATTTCCTCAGCTTTCATTTGTCTGCTGTGTGACATTAAAGAAATTATGATTACACAGAAAACAGTCAAACAATAACAGAAATTATCTATGAGTAAATTGACATGCTTGGCAAGGAAAATGGTTTCATAGTATGATTAAAATAAAAATAAATGGGTGTAAAATGTATTTACTTTGTAATATGTCACTCAAATAATATAATTTAGCTTCATATGGTGAATTAAAAAGCATTCGATTAACAGGATATTTGTTGTATGAATGTAGGGTTATAAAGCTGGAGATGGACTGATTCAGCATTAGGGTTACTAACCAGTGTAAATATTGCAGTGCATGCATATTGTACCAGTTGAGATCTAAGGATTTGATTAAAGGATGGACAGGTTTCTGAGTTTCCTACTTCTGGAGCTAAAGCATTCCAAGCAGCATGGGCTATTTTTGGGAAAAAAATGCCACCAATTGACAGATAAAATTTAGATGTGTGTAGTAGATGCTCTTGGTCAGGTGTGTACAGACCATGTGACTCATCTTTGGACTAGTTTTATTTTCAGGTGAGTGCTATGCTTTAAGTTGAGTGTGGCTTGGACCATTAAGGGAAGCCAGTTGATTTTGTTTAAAGTTGTACAAGATGCTATCTGGACTCAAAATGTGTTATGAAATGACAAATTGTATCTTTGAGTCTCATTAGGTCAAACAAAAAAGAAAGAATCGGCCTCCAGTGTGCACTCTTAAATATGCAAACAATTAAGATCAGACCAGTGTGAAAACAGAAACAAGAACATTCATTAATGTAGTTTTTTCTTTCCTTTTATCTTTTCTTTATTTGCCTTAACTTTTACAATTCATATAGAGAAACATGGAGCTCAGACCCATATTATGGTATGAATCAAGTTCCCCCTTGTTACCATGTTTCAACCTTATATAGATGGTTAGTATAATCACAGCCCAGTGGAGTTCAGACATAATTTTGAGTACCTGAAATTTAAACTCTCCCTACTTGCCTATATCATGATCTACCTCACTGACATGTTTGTAAAGAGCATCCAGAATGTTATGTACATACTTGAGATGTTGAATGATTCCCAAATGTAAATTCCTCAATGTTTTACCAACAAAATTTTGACAAAAGAAGCACAGCATTCTACAAACCACTTATTTAATTTTACATTCAAAGTATGCCATTGCTATATATTGAGTTTCATTCTCTTGATGGATAAAGCAATTGGTTTCTGAAATATATTCAGAAGTGGAACCTACTATGCATTTCAATCTGTCTTTTCAAACAAGACAATGTCATTGAGAGTGATAGCTTTTAGAATTTTTTTTTATGTTATTTGCCCTTTTGGAGGACAGTCCGGAAAAAGTATTCCCCTTGTTTCCAATCACATTGTTGAATGCCAGTGCCCAATAATGATTCATGACAATTTCTGAAATTTGCTTTTAACATTATAAGTAGAAATTATTCATGAAATTTTGATTTAATGCAGGAATTGCTACCAAAAATGCTATTATAAAAGATAATGTTACCCTTCAAGCAATGTCTTTGTACCTCATTACACGTTTTCTGGATATTTTATTACCACATTCAATAAATCATTGTTCTAAGGATGTGAAAGGTGAATTACTAACAAATGCATCCAAAGTGTCCATAACTATTGAATAAATTGTCCTTTAGGTATGTTATAGTTATAAATGAAGATGTTGGCTACTATTTTACAGGAGACTGTTCACGGCCACAGCCTTATGAAAGATTTTTTAAATTCCAGTTTGTTAGCAAATTAAATCAAATGTCTAGAGACTGTAACAGTTTTCAAAATCTGACTGAAGCTTCCCCATTGCTTAGTTTCAGCTCACCAAAAATGAAGCAATCATTGATAGGGAATAGAAAATATAAATAAATAAATAAATTGTTCACTTAAAAAAGTTTATATTAAAAAGATTTATATGGTAGAACCCTTAGCCATTTTTAATATCTGTAAACAATTTCTCTTATTAACATCAAACATGCCATGTCTTAAATAAATAATCCAACATTAATAATGTTTCAGTGTATGTTGAAATGTACACCCTGGTCTGTTCCAACAACTGTCTGTCAGTGTTAAGAGTGACACTTGCCTGCTTGCTGCTGGATAGCCCCTTAATATCAAAGGTACTTAGAAAATTAGTTAATACAATTTTAATGTCATATAGACTTAATAAAACTTGGTTAGTGTCCCATAAAATACCCAGAAATAGAGTCAAACACTAGTTATAACACAAAATCAATGCATCTAGCTAGTGAGTCTAAGTAAA